>NC_141916.1:20305833-20611666 GCF_057802395.1 Ceratotherium simum simum
ATACTGTATCAACCCAGAAGGTCCTAAAGTCCCAGATGCTAAAGAATTCCCTGTGGCTTAGAAGTTAACTTTACTTAGACAACGAATTAAAGTCTAGCTTCAGGCTGTGGCTTCAGGGAATAGATGTCATTGACCAGATGTCTCTTATACTGCCAGGCTTCACTAAATATAGATGCCATTCTAAAAGACTAGATCTGAAAATCGCTCATTTTCAGGTAGCTTTAGTACTTTACACAGATGTACAATGAGAAATAAATGAAGAGATGTTTAAGTGGCAGGGCTCCATCAAATGAGAGAAATTCTATACTTCCATTATTATTTTCTCTGTGGAGATGTGTTCCAAGGGCAAAGATGAAGATTTTTCTCTGAACATAACAAGAATTTGGACTTCTCTATTTTCTTGCCTATTTGTGGCTTTCTATAAGAAAAAAATGTTGTGTGCTGTTTCTGTAGTTCCTTAGAAGAACTGGTTCTTTTGTGTGAAGAATTACTGACCTCAGACAAGCTCATCAGGGACAGGAGAGAGAAACAGACGTGTTCTGTACCAAAAAAGCCAGCAACTTGGTAGGTTAGATATGATTTCTCTAAAAGTTTTTCCTCCCTCTTTCTAGCTCTTTCCAGTTCTGTTTCTCTCTCCTCTTCAGATCTTCTCTCCCCCGGGGATCTAAGGTATATCTTTTCCCTTTGAATCTTCTCCCCTTCTGTGTCTCCTGTTACCATCTCTCTGCATCAGTGCTCCTTGCCTTTCCCCTTTGGTGGGATCTTGTACTCAGCTGCCCAGAAAGACCACTTTTCTTTGCTGAATAATAATGAGCATTGGCAATAGACACTCTTTGCATTCTGCACACAAACTCTGCCTGGCCTGGGCCCTGGAAGATTAGGGAAAGCTAATCCCAGAGGCTTAAGCTTAATTTTCTGAGAAGAAGAGGGGAAAACACTTCAGAACAGATAGTGATTTCCTGGTGGCCTACGCTTATCCTCTTTGTAAAACCCAAATTCTAATGTTATTGCAAAACTGCCGCTGCACCTCCACCATGGACTCTGCTGAGGTAGGTGGAGGAGGGAACAGGAAAGAGTGTAAGAGCCACCGTAGGTTTTGGAGGATAGAAATTGATTGCACGAAAGTTTGTCTTCTGTGCATCTAATCACCAGCTTCCTCACCCTTCTCTTCTTTCTGCGTCCTGCCTCATGAACTTAGGTGTGTACACTGCATCTCTGGAAGTCTTCATTCTAGTCAATCTGTACAGTTCTTCCATCTGTGAGCAGTGGTGTTCTCATCCTCCTTAGCCTCCAGTCCCTTATTCAGCTATCAATTCATTCAGTTAAGCATGGAATTAATACTTTCTGAGTCCTTTCAGTGGGGAGAACCAGGTAGCAAGCACTTATTATGTTTCTCATTTTCCAGGAAGGAAGCCTCACCTGCCTGTCACCTTGGGAAAGATATACAATCACTTGTGCATAAAAGAATTAAATTTGAAACCCGGATTCGTGTGCTATGTCTCCCAGAGTTGTTTCAATTTATCTGTAGATAATTTATCATAATGGAATGAACCTCTAGTGGCTGAATTTTAGCCATTGCCAGTGGTGATTATTTTGGGATGGCAATGAGGCCATTGGGGAGTGGTGGGAGATCTGACGGGAAATGGAGTTAATATTAGATAGAGGAGGCTCTTGAATTTGAAGCAGAAAGTCTAACTTTATTCTATGGGCCGTGAGTGAGAGCCATTTTAATGAAAAACAAAGCTCTTCACATAGAGATATCACATAAATGCACAGCTAACTAATGTGGGAAATTAGATTTGTTTAGGGACATCCAGTATTCTCATCTGTAAAACAGACATTCTCTTTCATTGCTACCGAATTCCCATCCACCTGTTCACACACATAATCATACACAAGACTCTCAATCTTATTCCTAGGATTAAATCAGGCAGTATATATAACCAATGTAAATAATAGAACATACACAAACACAATATGGTCTTATTAAGCGTGAATTAATTATGGAAAGGTTTGAATGAAGAATTAAAAATGTGGGATAAGGGAGAGCAGAGAAGGTATAAGGGGCAGCCACTTTCAGAAGCATGCTAAAATGCATAAGAGATGATGAAGCTAAACAGAAGTAAGGGCCCAACTGAAGAAGGTGGAATAAATTAACATAGCTTTTATATCAGAACAAGTATGAGAATCAAAATTTTGCATGACTGATCAGAGGGGTTCATGACCTGTGAGGTAGAAGAAAAATGCCTGGAGTAGATCAGTGAGCACAGCTTTAAAATCCTGATAATACCATGCAGACTGAGGAGAGGGGAATGTATAGGGAGAAGAAAGGGATGTCTGGAACATTGGCAGGGGGCACTGGAAGGCTCAGCCCACTTCCTGTTCTTTTTTCAAAGGAACAAAGGATTCTCTAAATGGCTTTGGGGAACCACAGCACCATCACCGAGTTCATCCTCCTTGACTTTCTGCTGATCCCAAGATCCAGGCTCTGCTCTTTGTGTTGTTCCTAGTGATTTACCTTCAGATACTGGTGGGGAACCTGATGATGCTGCTGGTGATCAGGACGGATTCTCATCTCCATACACCCATGTACTTCTTCCTGAGTCACCTCTCTTTTCTAGATCTTTGTTTCTCTTCTGCCACAGTGCCCAAGATGCTGGAGAATCTCCTGTCTCAGAGGAAAACCATTTCTGTCAGGGGTTGCCTGGCTCAAGTCTTCTTTGTGTTTGACACTGGGGGCACTGAAGCCTGCCTGCTCTCAGTGATGGCCTATGACCGCTATGTTGCCATCTGCCACCCTCTGCTCTATGGCCAAAAGATGACCAACAAGCTCTGTAAAGGACTAGTGTGGGGTTCATGGGGACTGGGGTTTCTGGATGCATTCATCAATATCCTACTAGCTATGAGCTTGGACTTCTGTGAGGATCAGTCCATCCCCCACTACAGCTGTGAGCTGCCGTCTCTCTTTCCCCTGTCTTGCTCTGATGTCTCCACCAATTTTAATGTTATGCTCTGTTCCAGCCTCCTTCATGCACTTGTAACTTGTGTCCTAATTGTTTTTTCCTATGCTCTCATTGTCTCCACCATCCTGAGTATCAGCTCCTCCTCAGGTAGAAGCAAGACCTTCTTCACCTGCTCCTCCCACCTCACTGCGGTGCTCCTGTTTTATTGTTCAGCTTTCCTTCGTTATTTCATACCAAACACAGGTTCACCATTGGAGTTGATCTCCTCTGTACAGTACAGTGTGGTCACTCCCTTAGTAAATCCCCTCATCTATAGCTTGAAGAACAATGAGGTGAAAGCAGCTGTGAGAAGGACCTTTACAAAATATCTCCAATATTTCAGGAAGCTGACCACAGTCAAAAGATGATGGAGAATTAGTCTACTGGAGTAAAATATTCTGGTTTGGTGACAATCAGAGAATTTCCTGATTGCTTCAGATAATGATTGCAGAAAGGAATCTTAGAAATTCATAGAGCTAGCCAGGTGATCAAGAGACCCATATCAAGAATGAAGGAAAGGAATATTTCTTTCATTGCTGAGTAGTAATCCATTGTATGGCTGTTCCATGGTTTGTTTATCTATTACAGGGGTAAAAACCATTGTTTTGTTTCCAGTTACTGGCTATTACAAATAAAACTGCTAAGAACATTCATGTACAGGTTTTTGTGTGAATCTGTTTCAGTTTTTGTGGGTAAACACAGGAGAGCATTGCTGTAGCATATGATAAGTGTAGGTCTAACAAGAAAAACAAATTTCCAAGCTCTTTTCCAGAATGACTGTATCATTTTACATTCCTACCAGAATAGTATGAGGGATTCAGTTAATCTGTAACATTGCCTATACTGGGTATTGTATTAAAAAAGGTTTTTTTAGCCGTTCTATTAAGTGTGCAGTGGTTTAATTTGAAATAAACTATACTCCTAAAAATAAGTGCATGTGAAAACTGGTGAAACAAGAATAAGTTTAATAATTTTCCACCACTGTCACTTTCCTGGTTTTGATTACCGTACTAGTCTATGTAAGATAATATTGTTTAGGAAAATTAGGTGAAGTGTACACAGGAACTCTCTGCACTTTTTTTGCAAACTCTATGTGATTCTAAAATTCTTTCAGATGATAAGATTTTTAAAAAATGTGTTACAAACTGTGGATTTTGGGTGACTATAATGTGTCAACGTAGGTTCATCAGTAGTAAAAATGTACCACTGTTGTGGGGGATGTTGATAATGGGGGAAGCTCATACATAAGGGCAAGGAACATATGAGAAATCTGTGTGCCTTCCTCTCAATTTTGCTGTGAACCTAAAACTGCCCTAAAAAATAAGGTCTTAATAAAAAAATATGTTTTCACATAGGTAGAGTAAAAGTAAAGGATTAAAAGGTGATAAACAGTGCAAAGTCAAATAAAAGAAAGTTAGAGTGACTATATTAATATAAGACAAATTCAGCTTCAGAACAAGAAATATGATAAGTGATAAAGGGGATATTTCATAAGTATGAAGGAGTTAATACACCAAGAAGATATAATAATCCAAAAATGTATGCACACAACAACAGAGCTTCAAAATAAAAAAGCAAAAATTGACGTAGCTGAAACATAAGGAGACAAGTCCACAATTATAGTTGGAGATTGCAACACTCCTCTCTCAATAATCAATAGTAAATGTGGAAAAACAGTCTGTGAGCTGACTGTAGGAAGTGAGTGTAGAGAGCACCTAAAGAACAATATAAAATAAGTTGATCTAGCTGACGTTTAGAGAACAGTACCACAAGAACAGCACAATATACATTCTTTCAAACCGCACATGGAACATTCATCAAAATGATTTATTCTAGGGGAAAACCAAACTCAACAAGTATAAAAGAATTGTAGCCATATAAAGTACGTTTTCTGACCACTACTAGAAATCAGAGTTTATTCTAGAAATAAACCAAACATCAATATCAGAAAGAAATCCAGAAAACCTCCCAAATATTTTTGAACTCAGCCACATTCTTACAAATAACGAATAGGTTACAGATGAAATTCCAAGGAAAATTAGAAAATGTTTTAAATTGAAGAAAATAGAAATGTAGCTTATAAAAATATATGGGGAGAAGTTAAAGCAGTGCTTATAGAAAAACGAATAGCGTTAAATACTTGTACTAGAAAACAATGATAGCCTTGAATAAATCATCTAAGCTTCAATCTTAAGAAACAGGAAAAAGAGGGGCCAATTAAATCCAAAGTAAGCAAAACAATTGAAAATAATAAAAGTGAAAGCAGGAGTGACAACATCAAGCTGGCAACATATGTCATTCCCAACTTCAGTTCCGCTCACGAGAAGACCAAGTAACAACTATCCGTGGACAAGTCACCATTGTGAAAATCCCGGAACCCAGGGGTGAAGCCTGGGGTGAGGCCAGGTGAAGCACCTCCCTGGATCTCAAGATGGAGAAAGACCACATTAGAAGGGTAAGAGGAGCTACTACACTCAACCACATTGCTCTTCTTCCAGGCTGAAACAGCACTACACCAACAGGGCCCTCCTGGGCCTATAGTTTTTCTAGTGGGAAAAAGAGAGCCAAGGTGGATATCCAGCTCCCCCAGTGTTGTAGCACACTTCCTGGGAGGCCCATTTAGGTCTCATCTCACAGGGATTACTGGGGGAATCCATGGAGCTTGACCACTGGGGATCCGATAGAGACAGAGAAAAGGGCTAGGGCTTATTGCAACCACCGCCCAGATCTTGGTAAACAACATTTCTTCTTGCAGCAGCACTCAAGCAGAGACCCTGGCCAGCAGCTCTGCCCATCTGCAGAGGCAAACTGGTGGCCCTATCTGGCTAGGGAGCTGGTGGGAAGATCTGCCTGATTCATGTCCCCAGCTATAAAGCCATACCAGCTGTGGAGACTGCTCTATGGCCTGGTTCAGGTAGGGAGGCAAATTACAGCGCCACCTAACAAGTGAGTATAGCCTACAGTCTCAGCCAACCAGGAAGCCTGACCTAGAATCCAGGTAGCTTCAGAGCCAATCCTACAGCCATGCTTGGGTAGGGAAAGAAGTCAAAAGTCTTGCTGAATGTTAAATATAGTCTCTGGTGCTACGTAACCAGGGAGCATTAATAGTGACCCTGGACAACCTCAGAACCCAGTGTATGGCACCACTTAGCTGTGGCACCCAGCCTATAGCCTGTTCTACAGAATATTGCAGACTTCAACCTTCCCAGCTGCTGAATGCAACATGTGGCCCCCCTCAATGAGAGAGCCCAAACAGCATCCCTTGCCAACTTCAGAGCACAGCCTGTAGCCCATCCAAAAAGAGCAGGGGTAGCTATACTTATATCAGACAAAAAAGATTTTAGTGAAAAACTAACATGAGACAAATAAGGTCATTATATAAAGATAAAGAAGTCAATTCATCAAGAGGATATCACAATCCTAAATATATATGAACCCAATATTTGAAAATCTAAATATATTAAGCAAGTACTAACAGATCTAAAGGGAGAAATAGAAAATAATACAATAGTAGTAGGATTTATCAATACCCACTTTCAACAATGGATAGATCATCCAGAAAGAAAATCAATAATGAAACATTGGACTTGAACTATACTTTAGACGAAATAGACCTAACAGAGATATACAGAACATTCCATCCAACAGCATCAGAATACATTTCTTCTCAATCACACATGGAACATTCTCCAGGATAGGTCACATGTTAGATCACACCACAAATTTAGCAAATTTAAGAAGATTGAAATCATATCAAGCATCTTTTCAATGACAATGGTATGAAAGTAGAAATCAACAAGATGAGAAAAAAAGAAAAATCCATAAGTATGTGGAAATTAAACAACATATTCCTGAACAACAAATGGGTGAGAGAAGAAATCAAATGAGAAAAGAAAAAAGGTCTTAGACAAACAAAAATGTAAACACAACATACAAAAACTATGGAGTGCAGCAAAAGTAATACTGGAAGGCAATTTTATAGCAATAAACACCCATTAAGAAAATATAAAGATGTCAAATTAACAGCCTAACTTTACAACTCAAAGAACTAGAAAAAGAAAAACTAAGCCTAAAGTTAGTACAAGGATGGAAATAACAAAGATCAGAGTGGAAATAAATCAAAGAGAGACCAGAAAAACAATAGAAAAGATCAATGAAACTAAGAGGCGGTTATTTGAAAAGATAAACAAAATTGAGAAAACTTTAGCTAGACTAAGTAGAAAAAAAGAGAGAAGACTCAAAATCAGAAATGAAAGAGGAGACGTTACAACTAATACCACAGAAATGCACAGGATCATAAGAGATTATTATGAACTATTATATGCCAACAAATTGGATTAGCTAGAAGAAATGAATAAATTCCTAGAATCATACAACCTACCAAGACTGAATCATGAAGGAATAAATCATCTGAACAGATTCAATAAGGAGATTGAATCAGTAATCAAAAACTTCCCAATACAGAAAACCCCAGGACCAGAAGGTTTCACTGGTGATTTCTACCAAACATTTGAAGAAGAGTTCTGCCAATCCTTCTCAAACTCTTCCAAAAGATCAAGGAGGCGGGAATACTCTCAAATACATTTTATGAGACCGACAATACCCTGATACCAAAGCCAGATGAGGATACTAGAAAAAAACTATAGACCAATATCCCTGATGACTATACATGCAAAAATCCTCAATAAAAGATTAGCAACCTGAATTCAACAACACATTAAGTGGATCACACACCATGATCAAGTGTGATTTATCCATGAGATGCAAGTATGGTTGACCATATGCATATCAATATATGCACCACATTAATAAAATGAAAGATAAAGATTATATAATTATCTCAATAGACACACAAAAAGCATTTGACAAAATTCAACATCCTTTCATGAAAAAAACCTCAATGAATTGAGTATAGACGAGCATACCTCAGCATAATGGAGGCCGTATACAACAAACTCACATCTAACATCAAACCCACAGTGAAAGGTTAAAGGCATTTCCTCTAATATCAGGAGCAGGACAAGTGTGCCCACTCTTACTACTCTAATTCAATAAAGTACTGGCAGTTCTATCCAGAGCAATTAGGCAAGAAAAGAAAATAAAAAGGCATCCAAATTGGAAGGGAAGAAGTAAAATTACCTCTGACTGAAGATGATATAATCTTATATGTAGAAAATCCTAAAGACTCAGCCAACAACTGTTAGAACTAATCAATGAATTAAGTCAAGTTGCTGGATACAAAATTGGCATACCAAAATCAGTTGCATTTCTATACACTAAGTATGAAATATCTGAAATATCTGAAAAAGAAATAAAGAACACAATTCCATTTAAAATAGCATCAGAAACAATAAAATATGTAGGAATAAATTTAACCTAGGGGGTGAAATATCACAATAATAGAAAAAAAATCCTAAAATTCATATGGAACCACAAAAGACCCTGAATAGCCAAAGCAATCCTGAGAAAGAACAAACCTGGAGACATTCTGCTTCCTGACTTCAAACTATATTACAAAGCTATATTAATCAAAACAGTATGATACTGGCATAAAAATAGACACATAGACCAATGGAAAACATCGAGAATCCAGAAATAAACCCTTTCATATACAGTCAACTCATATTTGACAAGAAAGCCAAGAGTGCAGAATGGGGAGAGAGTTGTATTCTTAATAAATTGTGTTGGGAAAACTGAATAATTACATGCAGAAGAATGAAATGGGACTCCTATCTTACATCACTCACAAAAATTAACTCAAAATAGATTAGACTTAATCAGATGACCTGAAAATGTAAAACTCCTAGAAGAAAAATTCAGGAAAATGCTTTTTGACATTGGTCTCAGCAACGTTTTTTTGGTTATTATACCAAAAGTAAAAGCAACACAAGCAAAAACTACATCAAACTAAAAACTTCTGCATGACCACAGAAACAATCAAGAAATTTAAAGATAATCTATGAAATGGGAGAAAATATTTCCAAATCTTCTATCTGATAAAGGGGTAATATCTAAAATATATAAAAAACTCATTCAACTCAATAACAAAAAATATGATTTGGAACAATATGAGAAATCGATATTGTGGCAAAGGCTTAAAACATGTCTAGTAACAGTAGGATTATTATATTAAATTTAGTTTCTGTGCTTGATGAAATTGTATGATAACTGAAAATGAGGTTTTTAAAATTAGAAGTAATGAGAAAATGTTCATGATATAATTTTACATATTATGGTAGGATGTTAATAAATACATCAAAGAATGCATTACAAAAAGATTTGCTATAGAACAAATTTAGAAGGAAAGAAATATAACTATTTCTGTTACTAGTTTTATTTAGGAAGTTGATCATTTTAAATAATTTATTATTTAAATATATATTTACACATAGAAAATGTTGATTAGTGTTATTTATATAATATTATTTCATTACTTTTTATAAAAAGAAGAATTTTAGGTCCCATCACTAAGTATAGAGAACTTGACCAGGGTTCTCACCCTTGGATGGTCCTAAATCATGATTTTTGAATCCCAAGCTTCACTAGGCTACCAAAAGTGATGTTCAGGGTCTTAGCTGTTCCCTTTGGATAAAAATATGCCTCTAGGACAAAGATGATCCTAAATATTTTGGTCATCTTTTTGGGTTCCTGAACTTTTTCTAATCTTGATCTGCTAAATACTCACCATCTTGTTAGCTCTTTAATGCTTTCTGGTAGACATCTTATATATTTAATTCAAAATTTTCTGTTCTTTTTAGTAGGAGGGATGGTCTGAATATCCTGGTCTGTAATTCCTGGAAGTGGAAATTCAACTGAGTTCATTTTCAGTTTTACTTTGGCTCATACTCAACAGCAATCTCTCACTCTTCCTTAGCTGCCAATTTGGTTCCATAATTCAGAGCTGGAGACAGTGTGGGGGAAACATCTACCCTCAGGCAGTATTGACAGATAATAAATAGATAAAAACATCTGGAGCAATTTAGCCCTATCTGTCAACATTTTACACTCTAAATAGTTATAAATACCAACATGAGGGCGTATGCTCATCAGAGCTCTTTATACAATAACATGAAGTTGGAAACAACCTTGGGGTTTGGAAATAATGGATGGTATATGTGTATAATGGGATACCATGCAGATATTAAAAGAATGATGTAAAATTTTGTGTATATTTTAGGAGTATGAAACATTATATTTTAAGTGAAAAGATAATTTTTAGTTTACATATGACATAAAGTCATTGTTGTTAAAAATTATACCTATGTATACGTGTGGATGTATAGCAGGATAGGATTGTATTTGCTCATCATTCCCTCTTTCCTCCACCTTTTGCTTCTGTTTGGAATAAATAGAGCAAAAAGTGAGAAACTATCGGTAAATTGATGTGTCAAAATTATATTTTAAGGGCAGTTCATTTGGAAAAGAATGATTTTTTTTTGTAGACACTTTGTCTTCCCAAGTCTCAGGATAAGTACGTCTCACTATCCACTAGAACAGAGTCTGGAGAAATACTCAGAACACTTTTGAATTTGTGGAACTCCTCATGAATGAATTCATCCACACCCAGCACAAAAGTGAACCCTGGATGATAAGATTGCGGATGGGGAGGAGAAGATTTTATTTTAACAAATTTTCTATTTTAGAATAATTTTAAATTTACAAATAAGTTGCAAAAATTGTACAGAGAGTTCCTACATACCCACACCCAGTATCTCCTATTAATAAAATTTTATATTGGTATGGTAAATTTGTCATATTAATGTAGCAATATTGGTACATCATGATTTACTAAAGTCCATAGTTTTTCATATTTCCTTAGTTTTAATCTAATGTCTATTTTCTATCCCAGGATCTCAGCCAGGATACTACATTACATTTAGTTGTCATGTTTCCTTAGGCTCTTTTTGGCTGTGATAGTTTCTCATATTTTCCTTGTTTATAATGAACTTGCAAGTTTTGTGTAATAGTGGTCAGGTATTTTGTAGAATGTCACTCAATTTGAGTTTGTCTGATTTTTGTGTTGTGATTAGCTGTGGGTTATGGGATTTGAGGAGGAAGATCACAGAGATAAAGTACCACTGTCATCACATCCTGTCAAGGGTATGTACTATTAACGTGACCTATCACTGTGGATATTGATCCCAATCACCTGACTGAGGTAGTGTTTGTCCGGTTTCTCCACTGTAAAGTTATTCTCCTTTCCGGCGTATGTATTGTAGTCTTTGGAAGGAAGTCATTATTAGCCAACTGCATTTAAGAGGTAGGTTAAGAGTTTATGCTCTTTCTCCTTGATATTAGAATATTTACGTAAAGTATTTGGAATTCTTCTGCATGGAATATTTATAACTCCTCCCTCATTTATTTAATTGTTCAACCATTATTTATATCAGTGTGGACTCATGGGTAATTATTTATACTTTGGTTATAATACAATATATTATCTTAGTTCCAGCTGCTCTAACAAATTACCACAGACTGGGTGGCTTAAACACTGAACATTTATATTCACAGCTCTGGAGGCTAGAAGTCCAAGATGAGAGTGCCAGCATAGTAGGGATCTTGGCAGGCGTCCTCTTCCTGGTTTACATCCTCACATAGCCTTTGATTGGTGCATGCACGTGGAGAGAGAGATTTTGTGTCTTTTCCCCCTTTTATAAGGACACTAATTTGATCAAAGGGGATCCACTCTCATGACCTAATCTAGCCTTAATTATATCCCAAATACCTCACCTCCAAAATCCATCACTTTGGGAATTAGGGTTTCAACATATGAATTTTAAGGGGGACACAAACATTCAGTCTGTAGCAAATATTTAATGTATTTTCTTGCTCAAATTGCCGCCGCTTTGGCCATTGCGAATTCTTTCATTTGACCCTGGCATCCTTTTGACATATCTCTAACACTGAGGTTTTTGGAGCACTTCCTTACTTTCCGGTTCTATAAGATGCTGGGGCTCATCTTGTATATTCTCTTCCACAGTCCTAGGCTCAGCCATTTCTCCAGAGAGTCCTGGGTCCTTTTATTAGAGAATAGTATTAGAAATGAAGATCTTCCTGTTGGGTTCTTGCTGGTTCCTGGCTTTCTCAGGTGACAGAGGAAGGAATTATATGTGTGTATACTAACCATGTACACATATATCTAAAGTCTATATCTTTATATCTGTACATATATCTATAAATACTATATCAATAAATATTTATATATCTCTCTATAAATATGAATAATAAATATTTCTATATGTTCCAGGGAGAAGAAGAGTTTCATTTTTGATTTCTTACATTACAAAGCAATTAACAGGCAACAATTTGGAATTATGAGTTATTTTTACTTTTATCCTTTTTAGAATTTTTCCTATTTTCAAAAATAAAGGTGCATTGTTTTGTAATTAAAGAAATAACAATGTTAAATACTTTTAAAGAATTGATGAATTAAAGAAAATGGAATTGCTTATCAAAATTCTGGAGAAGTAATTGTTATATAGGCATAAAGTATATAAAATGTCTACCATCATGTTTAGCACGTAGTAAGAATTCAGTAAATGTTAGTTTCCTTATCTCTTTCACAAAATAACTAAGTCAAGACATTTATAAAATATTTGAATAGGATAATCATGAATTAAAAAACCCATCATCTCTTTGCCCACTGATACCCCAGAGTACAGAGCAACTACATGTTTCTAATGATTTTTTTCTCTCCTACATTTTCATCTTCTTTCCTATCACCACCCCCATCTTGGAGTTGCAGGTATATGTGGAAAGGACATTCTCTATTTTAGGTCAACTCTGAGTTATCAAAGTGACTCACCCAACAACAGAAGAGAATGGAGTCTCCTTATTGAGTGGGGGAGGTGGAAGGAACTAGGAACATGGAAGAAGGCTTTGAGATTCCTTGAGGTAAGAATATGAACATAGCATTTGAAGACAGCACAGGAGGTGGAGGCCGAACCCATGTGTACATCCCCCTGTCTCTTGAAGGAAGCTTCCTAGTGATGATAGTAGAGGTTATACATAATACATTGATATCAGGGAGAATTGGGGGGTGGATCAAGGGAGTCTGTGAGCAAGTCTGTGTCAGTGGAATGTTCCATTTTGGGAATCATCTTTGTATCATCTTTGAGTTGAGTGTCTGTTTGATGACAGATGACCAGGCCACATCAGGCAACAGAAGGAACAATAGCAATGATGATGACAGCACAAACTCAGAGTCCAGGCCTTTCTTGGTTTTCTGGAATCACAAAGGCCCAGAATTCATAAGATCCCAGAGATGGATGTAGGAAGTCTAGTTGTGGGTGAAGGTAAATTTTCTTCCACTCATAGGAGTAGACACTTGGGGAAGACTTTGCTTGATTTAGAGAAATAAAGGAATGTGACATTTCTTGCTGCCTTCAATGATGAACAAAGAATCATTACAACTACAGGAATACTATAATAAGTGAACATGACAATGAATATATGTTTCACTGAGTGAATGAAAGTTACTGAAAGAGGCTGGAGCCATCTCAGTACTGCAACACCCAGAGTCTCCTGGATAAACATTTCACTAGTTGCTTAGTATTGGAAATTTATGAAACAAATGTAATCTTAAGGCATAACGGATATGAGCTCCAAACCAGATCCCTAGTTTAGGACATGTAGTAAGTTAGCTTCCATTCTATAAGACAATGGTGCAAGACACGGCCATCATTACAAGATGAAGTGAAGTTATGTAAAAGGAACTGGGAGATGAAAATTTCTGATCAAAGAATAAGGGCTACATGAAAAATTGAAGCTGCTACAGCTACGTAACCTCCTTCTGTACCAGCATTCAGGAGATTTGACTACCAATGCAGACTTAATGGTACCGAGAAAAGAAAGTGTATGTGTGATTTAAGTTAAGTATATTTTAAATCACTGGTTTGCACAACAAAGAAATAATTTCAAAGAAAATAAACACACAAAAATTAAGAGAAAGGGACATAATATATGTGAAAAAATGTTTGCAACCAATATAGATGTAACGATTAATGTCCTTTTTATATAGAGCTTTATCAAACCTATAAGAAAATCACTAAATCCTTATTAGCTTAATGGCTGGAGACTGTGTCAAGCTATTTACATAAATAGTACAATTAGGACATAATAGGTTCAAATTGTAATTGGTAAGAAAATGCAGAAATAATTCACTCGCTTCACTTGCAAAAGAATGAAAAATAAATCTGCAATGATATAATTGACTGATTGTCAGGGTACTGCAATTTGTATACAGAAGTAAAATCTAATTTAGCAACTATGAGCAGGGGGCAAAAGGCTGTTTCATAGTTTGCTATTTCAGTGTAATTTGTTATCATTCTCATTGGAAATCACTTTGGCTGAGATGTCTTAACAGTTCCTATACTCTTTGACGTAGTGATTCTCATGTGGAAGATTTACAAAATACAGAAAAGGCTAAAATGTTTAAAATTATATTATATATGATAGTGAATTTCTGATGTTTATCTCTTTGATCAAAGTAATAAGTGAAGAACTGCGTAAGGTGCGTAATATCGAGGCCCAAGAAAGCTGTTTAAAGCAACAAGAGAAAAAGGAAAGATGTTCCCTAAAGGATCAGAACGACAGCTGGATTCTCAACAGCAACAATGCCAAGACTACCAAAGAAAAATACCTCACAATGCGGAAAGAAAACAAGTGTTCACCTAAAATTATGTATCCATCAAAAAAATATTTTTGAATGAGGAATAAAGATATTTACAAATAAAAAAACTGAAAAAATTTACAGTTTAGTCATGTGCTCTAAAAGAACTTTTAATAAATATCCTTGAGAAAGAAGGAAAATAATCTCAAAGAATGTTTAAGGTGCAAGAAAAAATGGTAAACACATAAATGGTCAAATATGGGTAAAACCAAACCAAAACTAATATGATAATATTGTTGTTAATTTTGTCAGATAAAAAAAGGCAAATGAAATATTTGGTGACAGTTGTTTGGAATGGGGGAGAATCTCTAGATACCTGCATTTTGTTAGCAATATTTCAGTTTTTAGCCTAAGTTTTTAGAGTGTTTATGATACTATTAAAGACAAGAAAACAAATATTTAAACAAAAAGTAAAATATTTAGAATGAATGAAAATAAAGTAAAATAAGAGAGATACATGTGTGGACCAATGACAATATGTTGTAAATGAAGGATAATGGTTATAATTCTGTGACATGAGGTCCTAAATGGGAGAAAAAAAGAAAAAGGAA
Source organism: Ceratotherium simum simum (assembly GCF_057802395.1). Lineage (NCBI taxonomy): Eukaryota > Metazoa > Chordata > Mammalia > Perissodactyla > Rhinocerotidae > Ceratotherium > Ceratotherium simum. The sequence continues at coordinate 20,321,058 of NC_141916.1, forward strand.
GGAAGAAAGGAAGAAAGGAAAGAAGGCAGAAACTCTGACTTTATATTGTTTTTGGAACAATTGCATGATTAATAAAGTAGGTCAATATAAGGAACATTTATATGTAGGCGAGTTATTAAATATACATATCTATGTGCTTAGTGGAATATAATAGAACTTGCAAATTATGTTTTGAAACATGGAAAAGTACTTATTCATAATAAGTTAAAATGTTGGGTACAATATTGCATAATTATAGTTATAATTATGTGTAAAAAAGCATACCAAAGATCTTTCCACAACGAAATTTGGAGAAAAATGGAACTAAATGTTAGCAATTTTCATTGAGAGGTAGAATCTTTCTTGTATTTTTCAAAATTTCAAAGTTGAAAACCTTTCTCAATCATGCAAAAGATGTTTGTTACTTTGTACTGTATAGAAATCAATAATGTTTTAAATTTTTTTTCCAGAACAAGATCTACCAGACTCATCCTTTGGAGCCACCAGTAAAACCCAGAAAGTGTAACAAGCAGGGCTGCTATACTCCCCTAGAAAGAATGGAATTCTCCCCCAGATAACACTTCACAGAGCTTGTGGAAGACTTCTGTCAGCCTGGACTTCAGCCCCACAAGCTGACTTCCTCTCTCAGACCCCTTCAGCTGCATCTGCTTTGTCTCTAAGGCCCTCTTCAGTAAGAGCTCATCTTAAACCCACCTTCCACTCACTCCACCATGAGTCTCAAGCCTATGTCTTTCTTCCTTCAGAGACTCCGGCCTTTTACTTTGTAGCAAAGTTTAATGCCTAATTTCCATGCTCACAGGAATCATGTAAGAATACAGGACAAAAACAATTTTCACAGTGCTAAGTATTTTGTTAATGTTTCACAAACAAAAGGAATAATATATCTCTATGTCTGTAACCATATTAGCTGGATTGAAATAGCTATCTGATGCATTTCTTTCTGCCTCTGAGAAAGACAAAATACGAACCAAAGCAAGCAAATACTTTGCTGCTATTTTTATTGTGTATTTCCAAGAAAGGAGGCTTTTCAAGATAGTTTGTCATGTCTGACATTATGAGCAAACAAAAATTTTCCCTAATGTCTATTATTCAGGTATCTTGCTGTAATTCCATCCTGTTTCCCAAATATCCTCTTCCTGTTCTTTGCGACCTGAGATATTGTAAACTTTTCTGCAACGTGTTTTTTAGAGCTGCTTTTACTTCCTTGTTCTTCAGGCTGTAGACAAGAAGATTCACTAGGGGAGTGACCGCACTGTACTGCATGGAAAAAACCAACTCCCACGGGGAACCTGAGGTTGGCATGAGATAGCGAAGAAAACCTGAGCCATAGAATAAGGTCACTGCAGTGAGGTGGGAGGAGCAGGTGGAGAAGGCCTTGCTTCTGCCTGAGGTGGAGCTGATGCTCAGGATGGTGGAGATAATGCGGGCATAAGAGAAGAAGACCAGGAGGAAGGTTCCAAAGGCATGCAGGAGTGCAGAGCAGAACAGGACAGCAAAGTTTTTGGAGCTGTTGGAACAGGATAGAGGGAATAGAGAAGGTATCTCACAAATGAAGTTGGAGATGACTTGAGTCTCACAGAAGTCCAAATTGCAAGCTAGGAGGGTGTTGAGGAAAGCATCGAAAAAGGCCAGGCCCCAAGATCCCAGTACCAGTCCCACACACAGCTCATTGTTCATCATCTGACCATAGAGTAGAGGGTAGCAGATGGCGGCATAGTGGTCATAGGCCATCACTGCCAGGAGGCAGAGCTCTGTTCCCCCAGAATCAAACACAAAGAAGGCCTGGCTCAAACAGTCCTCCACTGAGACGGTTTTCTTCTCAGACAAGATGTTCTCCAACGTCTTGGGCTCAGTGACTGAAGAGTAACAGAGATCCAGGAAGGAGAGGTGACTCAGGAAGAAGTACATGGGGGTGTGAAGGTGAGAATTGGCCCTGATAACCAGGATCATCAACAGATTCCCTGACAGAGTGAGAAGGTAAATTGTCAGGAAAAGCACAAAGAGTAGGGCCTGGGTGTGATGATCAGCAGGCAGCCCAAGGAGGAGGAACTCAACGATGGTGCTGTGGTTTCCCAAGGCCATTTAAAGCTGATAATGCTTTGGGAAAAAACAGAAAGAGGAATGAAGCATCACTGCCTCCTCTGGCAACCCAGAACTTCCACCCATTCTATGTACACATTCTTTTTTTCTTCAACTGCCTGTAATTGCCATGGTTGTCTTACAACTCTTGTGGAGTCCCCTGAAGCATGCCCTTCTTCTCATTGATTTCCTGCTGCACAAGTCCTGAACCTTCCGAGCTCTTTCCATTTGTTGCTTTTCCCGTACAAATAACTCTAGAGAAATTCAAGTAATTTTTCAGATCTGACTCTTGAATAATTTTCTGTCTCTTTAATCTGGGCCTTGTTTTTGAACATTCTGGTCAAGAGCTGACTTTCTGCAGAAGATGATCTAATCTTGTTCTCAGTTTCAGTCTTTCACCTCCCATTTGAAACTCTATATTGGTTCATGATTACTTAATTATATACTATTTGTGACATGTTTTTCCTTTTTAAATTATCTTTCATACATTTGGCACATTTAATCTTAGACAACTTTGAAATCTGAGTGTGTCTGTGTGTTGGGGAGGTGAGATAAGGAGGAAATTGCTAAACCTATTTTTTAAAGTTAAAAAGTAAAGCTGCAAAAATAAGAAAGGTAAAACAAAACTCAATTGCTCATCAAAAGAAACCACCAAAAAAAAAGAAAAGGCAAGTTAGAGCCAGGGAGAAAATATTGAACAAAGTACACATATATGTAAAAAATTTCTATGAATCGTTAATAAATGTCACTGACAACAAATATACAATAATAAAAATTAAAACCAATCCAATACAAAAATAGGCAAAAGAATAGAATAAAGCCTTCTCAAAGGAAAGTATCAGAATGACCAGTAGGCTTATAAAAATATGTTCAACATCATTAATCATCAGTAAACGCAAAATATAACCACAAGGAGGTACCACTAAATACTCATCAGAATGGCTAAAATTACCAAGTGTTGGCAAAAAGAGTGGAACATTTGGAACTTGTCTTGTGGGAATGTAAGACAGTATAGTCACTTTGGAAAGTTGGACAGTTTCTTACAACTACTAAGAGGAGACATATACGTACTCTATGACCCAGCAATTCCAGTCTTGGAAAAATGAATGTGTCTGTTGACAAAAAGACTTATGCAAAAATGTTCACGGTGACTTTTTCCCTAATTGCCATAAACTGGAGATGAAAACCCAAATGCACCTCAAGGACAATGGATAAACAATGGATAAAGAAGAAGCAGTGGTATATTCATACATGGATTTCTATTTAGTGAGAAATAAATGAACTATTGATACATGCAACAACATGGATAAATAATAATAAAAACCATTATGTGTGTACATTCATTAAAATACAAAAATTTTAAATGTATACATTTTGAAAAATTTTTAAATTTGAAAAATGTATACACCATTGTAACTGTTACACTGATGAAGATGCAGAAAGTTTCCATCATGCCAGAAAGATCTCTTCAGGTTCCTTTTCAGTCATCTCCCCATCAGATGAAACCACTATTCTTATTTTCATTGTCATACATTTGTTTTTCTTTTTCTTCGAATCCATAAACACAGAATCAAATAAACTGTGAAATACAATGACATCTATTATTTCTTTAGTGCCATTTATGTTCTAGGTATTGTTAAATATTTAACTTCCCCCTATTTATTTATCACAACAAAAACTAGGAGGGTTGCACTGTCTTGATTTTTACAAATGAGGAAACTGAAGCTAAAATATGTTGTGGAAACTTGCTGGTACTGACAGAGGAAATGAGGGGATAAGCCTTACATCCGTATATAACTACAATATCTGTGATTTTTTTTCATGCCTTGGTTACCTGATACCCTTTCTTAAGCATACCCATTTTCTTAAGCATATCTGCTTCTCTCCACTTTGTGTCCTATTTCAGTAATGTATTCTCTGGACTTTTTTGTGTTTTCACTTGCATGTCTATCTTACTTTGACATTTAGTAATAAGTGTTTTTCTTTTCTTTTCTTTTTCAGTTAAACTGCATGTTCCTTGAGGACAGGGATTGAGCTCTATATTAATTTGAATACTCTGAACACACATTGCAGTGTGAGGCACATCATGAGTCCTTAATCAAGATTTTTTAAACACAGAAAGAAGAGGAAGGATGAAGCAAATCAGACAGACAATGTAAGGCCTCTCCTTGAGCAATATCCTCAACTTGAATTCCAGTTTCAAAAGCAAACCAACCAGGAAGGAGACTGGAAAGGAGAATAAATGCAGAGGGGTATGAAGCTTATCTTTTAGCTGTAAGTGCTGGAAGAAGATGTATCTGATAACTAAACAGTGCCTACAGAACCCTGATCCACAGATCACACATACTAGCTCATTTTTGTCCACATCAGGCAGGTTGCTTAAAACCACAACATTTAACCATCTATCTATTCACTCATTCATCCTTATGTCCAATAATTAATTATCCATCTAATTTTACATTTATCCATTCCATCCTCCAACCTATTTGTCTATTCAGTCATCTATTCATCTATCCATCCATCTGTTCACTTATACTTTCATTCATTCATTCACTCAGTAATCGACAGATATGTATGGATTACATTGTGTAGAGTGTTGTGCTTCAAATAGATCGATTGACAGCCTGGCATAAACCTCTGATGAACTATTGATTCAATGCAATTATTTGTCATAGATTTCAAATAATACTCCCCTAATATCCAGGGCTAAATTCCCTCGCTAGCCTTTTTTTTTTTTCCTACCATCACTATACACTTAAACTCTGCCCCTTCAAGATCCCTCTTGCCTGAAATGGTACTTCTTACAGTAATTCTAACTTGCCCACCGAAACTCTGAATCAGCCGTGAATCCTTTAGCTTTCACCTGATATGAAATGGTCTGATGTTGGTATTGCCAATAGGACTCAAAATAACAAGTTCTGTTTCTGCTGGGACAGCCCATGAATTAGTCCTTGCTCTTCCTGGCTTTCTTCACTCATGCTATATAGTATTTAGGTATCTTCCCATATTCCATACCCTTCTCAGATATCATTTGTGTCCAGTGGATAATGTGCAGTCCAGAGTGGTAGCCCAAGTTAAATTAGACTCTGCAATGAAGAAGAAAAATCAAATGGAAAAGTCAATTTTAAGGTGTTTTTCTCATCTCCAGGCTTGTAAAATCCTGTTGAAATAAACATTCTCTCTGACTTCCAGTTTAGAGAAATAACTCTACTCAACTGAAAAATTTCTAAGCGGTTTCAATTTGCTGCCTACCTTTGAGTTGATAATTGCTTCAATTCTACCACATTTACATTCAGCATAGATCCCACACAACCCAGCAACAAAGAAGGTAGAAGCCTATATTGTGGGATTCCAGACTTTCTCACCCCAATCCCCAACACAGATCCTCTGGTGACAAAATGAGGACAACGTTTATTTTAACTGTATAGTGAAAGGTAAACACAAATTCCAAATTCTGCTCACTTACCTTTGAAGTGGGAACACAGTGGATTCAATTCACACTGACTTCTGAATGACTATTTCTGAAATTCAGGAAAGGGGGAAGAGGGACATGTTTCTTTGCTTACAGAGAAGTGTGGTGAGTCCAAAATTGGAGCCCAGGGCTTTTCTCTTAACATAATACTTATTTTGCCAATTTTACAGGAATATCTCTGCTTGAGCACTTCTCAGATGGTCATTTATTGGTATCTAGTCCGCATTTTTTCAGATTCTATCTCAAAGAGACGTAGAACATGAGGTTGCTTTTTCTGAGTCGTTTTAAGAAAAATATTTAATTCATTTTAAGAAAAAAAGTCAGATGATTGTTGGCTAGAATTTCACTACTGGGAATGTACATTTCTTAAAATAACTTGTGTCTAAATTTAAAATTCAATCAGCTCTGAGAGACACAGCACATTATTTTATTTATAAACTTTTAAATCCTGTAGTTCTAATAATCTTATCCCACTATTTTCAAAGATTTAGGTAGCTGAGGACTATTCCATGTCTAACACTTTATCTGCCCAGTGTAATCGCACATAAAATGTTAGTAATTTGAAGAAATGTCTGGGAAGATTGAGAAATGAGGATAGTAGGAAAGACAGGATGTCTCGTGCTAGAAGCAGAACTCGTCTGCTCCTGGTATCCTGGGAGGCACCTGTAATGGGGAGAAATAATGTGCATGAAAGTTAGACTTCACCTACCTCAGTATTTTTTCCTGAAATTCTTTTGTCCTTTCCTCCTTCTGCTTTCACCACCAACATGATTGGCAGCTAGAATTGATAGGGAGGTAAATAAGAGCAAAAAAATGAACTCTCTTCTCTGGCATATGTGATTAGACTTTTAGAAGATGAGGGCGAGTCTAGGCCTCCAGGAACTCCCTGTCTACTCTGATGTGATTCCCCCACACCTGTCCACAATAGGAACCTCTCAGCTGCTTGTTTCTGCTTCCCTTAAACCTAAAATTTCCAGATTAATGCAAATTTTATAGCAAGAATGCAAGAAATAAACAAAACCAATTGTCAACAATACTCTGGAAGCACAGAGAGGCATTCTTGAGTAGATAGTAAGAGTAGTTGATGACAAAACCCTTGGTGGAAAAAAATCCTTAAAGGCCTGATGTAATTAATTAGTTCTTAGAGTCCAGAGCTCAGCTCCATCACAGGGAAATCATGATGAGAGGGTGCAGAGGAGAAGAGGGGCCTCAGAGAGCCAGGAGTAGAAGGCAGGAGGAGAAGAGAAACATAACCTGGAAGTCTCCAGCTGGGGTGGGAGTCAGATGAAGACCATTACAGAAACCATGGAAGACATACCCAGCTCCTGACACTTCCTGGCCCAGAAGACATTTGGGTCTGGTCTTTCCACAGGATAAGGAGTCGTCTGTAGTCAGGCGTTGTTTTTGCCACCAGAACCAATACTTCTAAAGCCCAATCTTTGAACCAAGAGACATTTTTTTTTCTTAATTGAAAGTCTCAATTACGGAAAGGAAATAGACTGTCTCTGATGAAGGAGCTTCAAAATAAATTACGTGGTTAGGTCTGTCTTAATAACTTACCACAGCGGAAAACACTCAGATTATTCAGAGAAACTTCTCTCAGATGATCCAGACGAAATCACATGAGCATCTGTTCCTTAGCTGCCTTTGTGATTCTAAATACTGGGCTAAAGTATTGGTGAAACAAGTAATTGCCAGATATAATCCACCAGAAGGGCAATCAGTAAATTGGCCAACTGAGTTTGGTGGCTCAGGAGACAGATGGGCCCATTTCTTGAATTCCCTGAAGTGACCACCAAATGCTAAACTTTAATTAACTAGAAGAGTTGAAATTTGTAAGAACCATAGACCATTCTCTACGATAAGGTGTGCTCAGTATTTTTGGGTCAAAGCAAGGACCTTGACTCTTAGGTGGAGGTCTACTGGACTTTGAAAGGTGGAAGGCTGGGTAGCAGTTTCCTCTGGACCTGTAAGGAGCTGGATACTTCATTTAGGAAATCACATGGATGCTATGCATGGTCCCACAGCTTACTTCTAAATTATTTTTCTCCATCTATATGAGTTTGGGAATATAAACACCTGGGTTACAAAGTGTGATGATCAAAGGAGTCAATCAACAGACAAGATATTTTTATAAACTAGCATAGGATTCTCACTGCTTCATATCCTCAACAACAGTTAGCAGTTTCCGTCTTAAATTTTTGTCTATGTGTGAATACATATATGGTTTTTAATTATAATTTTAATTGGCTTTTCCTGATTACTAAAGGTTGAGCATGTTTTTATAACTTTTTGACATTTTATTTGATCACTGTAAGGACATTTGATGTGAGATTTTCCCTTTTAACAATTGTAAATGTACAATACATTATTCTTGACTATGTGTACAATGCTGTACAGCAGATCTCTAGAGCTTATTCTTTTTGCTTAGCTGAAACTTTATGCCTATTGATTAGTAACTACACATTTCCTTCTTCCCCCATCCCCTAGAAACCATCATTCGACTCTTTGATCTATGTATTTGACTCTTTTAGATGACTTGTACAAGTGGAATCATGTAGTATTTGTCTTTCTGTGACTGGCTTATTTCACATAGCTTAATGTCCTCAAGGTTCATCCATGTTGTTGCATGTTATAGAATTTCCTTCTTTTTTAATGCTGAACAGTATTCTATTATATGTATATATCACACTTTCTTTATCCATTCATCCACAGATGAACGTTTAGGTTATTTCCACATCTTGGCTATTGTAAAGAGTGCTGCAATGAACATAGGAAATCTAATATTCTTTGAGATCCTGATATCAACATGTTTTGATAAATACCCAAAAGTGGGCTCGTTGGATAGCATTGTAGTTCTAGTTTTAATTTTTTGAGGACCTTCCATACTGTTTTCCATAGTGGTTGCAGCATTTTGCATACTCACCAACAGTGTGCAGTAGTTCAGTTTCTCTATATCCTCACCAACACTTGTGGTCCTTTGTTTGTTTGTAATAATTATTCTGATCAGTGTAAGGTTATATCATATTATGGTTTTGATTTACATTTCTCTGATGATGATTGAGCACCTATCGGCTACTTGTGGATAAAGCATATGTTCAGCCACACAACAAATGTTAATAACTTTAAGAAGATATAAAGTATCTTGTTTTATTACAGTGGAATGAAGGTATAAAACAGTAACAGCAGAAACCGGAAAATTAACAGATACATGGAAATTAAACTACATGCTCATAAACAATCAATGGGTGAAAGAAGAAACACAATGGAAATTAGAATATACTTTCAGAAGAATAAAAATGGAGACAAACATACAAAACTCATGGAATGTGGTAAAAGCAGTACTCAGAGAAAACTGTACAGCTGTAAATACCTACATGTAAGGAAAAAAAAGATCTCAAGTGAATGACCTAATTTTTCCCCTTAAGGAACTGGAAATGAAAGAGCACACTAAACACAAAATTACAAGAAGAAAGGAAATAATAAATATTAGAATGGAGTTAAATGAAATAAAACATGAAAAAAACCAATAGAAAGAATCAAAGAGAATAAAATTTGGCTCTTTGAAAAGATTAACAAAATTGACAAGCCTTGAGCTACAATGAGCGAAAAAAAAAACACAACAAAATCAGGTATGAAAATGGGGATGTTTCTATTATACCACAGAAATTTTAAAAATTCTAAGGGAATACTATGAACAACTGAATAACAACAAATTAGATAGCTTCCATGAAATGAAGAATTGCCTGGAAACACATAAACTACCAAAACTCACTCAAAAAGAAATAAAAAAATTGAACAAACCTATCACAAGCAAAGAGATTATATCAGTATTCAAAAGTCTCAACTAAAAAAAATCCCAGGACAAGATGGCTTCACTGGTGAATTCTACAAAATGTTTAAAGAACAATTAACACTAACCATCCTCAAAACCTTCAAAAAGATAAAAGAGGGCAGAATGCTTTCTAACTCATTCTATGAGGCAAGCATCACCCTGATACCAAAGCCAGACAAAGACATCACAAGAAAGGAAACTTACAGAGCAATATCCCTTATAAATATATGGAAAAATCCTAAATAAAATACTAGTAAGTTCTTTATATATTTTGGAGATTAACCCCTTATATATCTCAACAACAAAAAAACTAACAACCCAATTAAAAAATGGGCAAAAGACCTGAACAGACATTTCTCCAAAGAAGATATACAGATGGCCAACAGACACATGAAAAGATGTTCAAAATCACTAACTATCAGGGAAATGCAAATAAAACTACAATCAGATATCACCTCACGCCCGTCAGAATGGCTATAATTAACAAGACAGGAAACAACATGTGTTGGAGAGGATGTGGAGAGAAGGGAACTCTCATACACTGCTGGTGGGAGTGCAAACTGGTGCAGCCACTATGGAAAACAGTATGGAGATTCCTCAAAAAATCAACGATAGAACTACCATATGATCCAGCTATTCCACTGTTGGGTATTTATCCAAAGAACTTGAAAACACCAATGTGTAAAGATACATGCACCCCTGTGTTCATTGCAGCATTATTCACAATAGCCAAGACTTGGAAGCAAACTAAGTGCCCATCAAGGGACGAATGGATAAAGAAGCTGTGGTATATATACACAATGGAATACTACTCAGCCATAAGAAACAATGAAATCCAGCCATTTGTGACAACATGGATGGACACTAAGGGTATTATGGAAAGTGAAATAAGTCAGAGGGAGAAGGTCAAATACTGTATGATTTCCTTCATTAAGTAGTAGATAATAATAACAATAAACAAACACATAGAGACAGAGTTTGGATTGGTGGTTACCAGAGGGGAAGTGGGGAGGGAGCAGGGTGAAACGGATAATTCGGCACATGTGTGTGGTGATGGGTTGTAATTAGTATTTGGGTGGTGAACATGATGTAATCTATGCAGAAATAGAAGTATAATGATGTACACCTGAAATTTATACAATGTTATAAACCAATGTTACTGTAATAAACAAACAAAAAAATACTAGTAAGTATGCCAAATCCAGCAGCTTATCAAAGGAACTATACAACATGACCAAGCGAGATTTATCCCAGGAAGGCAACTTTTGTTCAAATACAAAAATCAATCAATGCAATTCAACACATCCTAGAATGGTGGGTGTGGTGGGGATATGATCTTCTCAATTGATGCAGTAAAAGCATTTGACAAAATTCAACACCCTTTCATGATTAAAAAACCCCAAATGCTCTACAATCAAGGAATAGATAGAAATCATCTCAACATAATAAAGTTCATATATGAAAAGCCCACAGCTGATATCATACTCAATGTGGAAAAACTGAATTTTTTCTTCTAAAGATCAGGAACAATAAAAGGATGCCCACTTTTACCACTTCTATTTGACATTGTACTAGAACTAAATAAATATTTTTGACTTTTGAATAAGTTTTCCTCTATTAAGTGTCCAAAGTCAGTGACACAAGTCTTCTGTGTGTATTGATAAATATATCTCATCATATAAAACATGTTATGGCATTCTTCCTTTACAACAGAGGTAAATGGTGCTGTCTCTGTTTTTGGAATAGCCTTTAAAACAGAAATTTCATACTGCCTGAGTAGAGGCTCCTTTTGATTAAACAATTTGTTTCCAAAGAGGAGGCTGCCTTCCCTAAGCAGGTTCATTAACCTGAAGCAGGAACCTGTAAGATTGTCCTGGTCTCTATACCGTTTTTTGCAACACTGTTGTGTGGGATGAGGACTCACAAATGTGTCAGATGCAAATTGGACACAGTCAAAAATAACTGTTTCTGATTTTTAAACTAATTTTATCATCAGAACATTCAGACCAAATGTGTTTAAAGACACGGTTCATGTGAATATGGGAAACAAAGCTGTCTGGTGAACGATACCTCATTACACACCTACCTAAATAATTTCCACATTGAGAATCCCTCTTAAGTGGGCAACTGGGAAATGCTACCCATCCTGCCTACTTTCAAGTCCACCAGACCCTAGGGTTTACAGTTAGAGCTTCAACCCTAACGTTGCAAAGCCTATATCTGTGAGAATTCCCTAGCACTTGCACAAACCTCCGTTATTCTAATTAATGAGGTTCAAGTTTGGCTTCAGACTGTGACTTCAGGGAATACCACTCTCTTGAGTTTCTGAGCTCCATCAGCCAAACAATTGGCTTCCCTTCTGCTAGATTATATATGAATCTCACCTGCTTCACTGATATTCCTTGTCCAGTACCTGGAATCACATAAGCAGGTAAACGAAAAGAAGCATCTGTGATTCGGTCTGGAATGACATGAGAAAAGTCTCTCTTGTACTCTTTTCAGAATCTGAGTGTTTTTCACTATATTTGGTGAGTCAGTGTGGCAGTACTAAAACAGATTTCAGATATGTTCCCTTAAGCTTCTCTGTTTGCAGTGGTCTGCTTTCTTTCCCTCATTGTCACTTGCCAATAAGAAAAATTAATGTGCGCGCTTTCTGTAGTTAGGCCAGGGATAATTTTCCTGTGCATAGAGATCCTCAGACGAAAGATGACTTCTTATACCGTGGTAAGACCAAAACTACAAGATGACTTTGTGCCAGAAAAAGTCAGAACTCCATGATTTCTCTAAAGCTTCACCTCATTCAACCTGGAATTTCTAGGTCCTGATTTCTTCTTCTCATCTAACCTTCTCTGCCTGGCTCTTTCAGGTAACTCATTTCACCTTAAGTTCTCAAATCATCTTTTCCTTCTGCTGGAGTCTGAGTTGTGGACCCTTAGGACTACATGGATTTTTACCTACTGTGAGACTCATATCTTCAACTGCTCTTGGAATCTACTAAATAAATCCTCTTTATGCTCTCTAAGAAGTGTTGAGTGTACACTGACTATAAAATCTGCATGGATCTGGGAAGCTGATACCAAGAGCTAAGAGGTTCCCAGTCTTGGAGGAGTGGGTAAAATCACATCAGAGTAGATAGTGAGATTTAGTGACCTAGAGTCCTCCTCTTCTAGACCCTAAATGCACAAGCTAAAAATAGCTTATTTTTCTGCTATTATTAACCACATCATCAACTCTGGTCAACAAAATTATTGATGGAAAAGAGAAGGGGGAAGAGTACATTTCAGGCAAGTTTCTAAGGAAAATATTGAGTTATGTGGAATTTGTTTGCATGCACATAGACAGCAAGTATTGTGGCCCTTTTCCCCATTTCAGATGCTCCTGGGGTACGCAGGGTCTTTATCTTCTTCTGACTGACTTAAATTCCCCATAATAGTTACCAAGACCATTTCTGCCTTGTGGCATTAGACTTATCTTTCATTAACCCACCTATCCAGTCATTTATGCAATCAACTAACATTTCTGTGTGATTGCAAATAGATAGAATAGACAAATTGTGAGATACTTCTTTGAGGAGTGTCCTCAGTTACCAATTTCAATGGAAATTATATAAGAACATTGGATCTAAAGGAGGTAATAATTTATAAAAGGATTAAATGTGCTTTGTCTTCAGAATTAATTGAATTTTAAATTATGGCACATATTAATCTAAGTGGAAGGAATTCACAGTAGTATAAATTTAGATGTAGATCACAGGGTGAAAGATGACCATTATTTGGGATTTTTAAAAAATTGATCCAGAAAGTGCCATCTCCTGCTCAAATTCTCTTTAAAATGATGTCTGACAGACATATGCAAGATACCAGAAAGTGACCTGTTTGACAAGTGCTCAAACACAGCTATTCAAGTTAACTGATAAATTACACACCTCAATAACAGGATCTCACTGGACTCCAGTTTCTTTTCATCTGTTTTTCTCTGTGTAAGCACCAAATTTCCCTTCTCTATTACTTTTTCTGAAATTAGAAGTAGGCCTTTAGGAGGACAGTGTCCAGATTGTGGCATAGGCAGACTGTGAACTCACTGCCTCCCACAGACACAATAAATTTACAACTACTCTTGGAATAATTACCCCTGACAGAGAACTGAAAACTGGTTGAAAAGAGCCCTCACAACAAGTGACAGTGTTGACTGAGGTGGACAAGGCAGAAATTCTTTTCTGGAGAGAAAAGACCCACCTTCTACCTGTGACACTTCACAACTGGCCTGGAGCAACCTTAAGGTAGGAAGCCTTCCCTGGAGGGGTGGGGGATCTGAGCAGGGGAGCGTTACTGCAATAAGCATCATGTGGACTCAGCACAACAGAGATAGTGTCATAATACCTGGCTTTGCTGGCTAGTAACTACAATGGGGAATACCCCCAGAAAAACTATTGGACATATGGGAAAAAAAGCCTGCTTTTAAAGGGCCCATGCACAAATTTACCCATTTCAGAAAGGAGCCTAAAATCACCAGAAAGAAAGTTACACAGTCCTTTGGTGAAAAGAGACTCATCACTTGATAGGCTCTGCATGCCTCTCAGTGAGAGGTGAGACCTCTCCAGAGACTGAGACATTGGCAGCAGCCATTATTGTGACCTAGTACAGGCATGCTGACGAAGACACTGGCAGACACCATTGGAGTTCTTCCCCTGGCCTGTTAGCACAGGAGTCTGCCCCACCCACTAGAGCACCAATTTAATCCAGTTCAGCCAGGGCGGGCAGCCCACCCTAGGAATTGGCCCCACCCAACAGCAAGCCCTCAGGCAACTTGTGGGCCCACCTAGGCAGGATGCCTGGAACCTCTGCACCAGGTGAGAGGGTCCACCTCTGTGGGGCAGAGTGTGCATGAGGGGCTGACCTGCTTTGGTGGAGGGTGTGGGGCCTCTGCAGTGGGGCAACTGGCTCCACTTAAGTGAGTCGGCATGTGTGCACAGGGCAGACTATGTTGACAGGGTGTGTGGCCCTGCAAGTGGTGGGGCCTGTCAGCTGCAGGAGAGTTGTGCTTCTCAAACAGCCACATAAGGAATTGGCCCCACTTTCCAAAGCCTGAAACAATTGGGTGATCCCATGCCTGGGGCCGCCCCCACTCAGCTGCACTCCTGAGAGAGCTAACAACAGCCTTGCAGGCTGGAGGCCTATAGCCATTGTAAGACCCTGAGCCTAGCAACCAGTCATGCTGGGGTCCTACTCACTTAACAGAAAAACTGCAAGAGGAATGTGCTATTAGACTTTGCAGCCAACTGTGCAGGGGCTCCCCACTCCCAATAAAGTGACTGAAAGGACCATAGCAGACACATGCAGCTGAGCATTACAACCAACCAGCCAGGAGGACAGCCTAGCCTCCCCCAGGCACCTGCAGCAAGAGTAACCTTACCATTATGAAAGGACACATATAGCCCCCACAGCAGATACCCTTGGAACATTTGGAACTGGTGATGAGAGATAAGCACACTGCTGGGCCTCATCAGGCATCTCTTACATAAGGCCACCTCTCCAAGATTGGGAGACATAGCCAAACTACCTAATACATAGATATAAACACAGAGAATGAGGCAAAGTAAGGACATAGAGGAATACATTCCAAGTAAAGTAACAGGACAAAACCCCAGAAAAAGAACTAAACGAAACAGAAATAAACAATCTACCTGACAAAGAGTTCAAACTAATATTCATAAGGATGCTTACAGATCTTGGAAGAAGAATGGATGAACTCAGTGACAACTTCAACAAAGAATTGGAAAATATAAAAAGAACCAATCAGAAGTGAAAAATACAATACTGGAAATGAAAAATTCACTAGAGGGACACAATAGCAGAGTAGATGATAGAGAAGAAGGGATCAGTGAGCTGGATGAAAGACTACAGGAAATCTGTTCCAGACAAGCTGAATAGATAAAAGAAACAGAATTAAAAAGAACAAGGACAGTCTAAGGGACCTCTGAGACAATATCAAGTGCACTAACATCTGTATTACAGGTGTCCTAGAAGGAGAAGAGAGAGACAAAGGGGCAGAGAATCTATTTGAAGAAATAATAGCTGAAAACTTTCCTCACCTAAGGAAGGAAACAAACATCCAGGTACAGAAAGTACAGACAGCACCAAACAAGATGAACCAAAAGAGGCCCACACTAAGACTCATTATAATTAAAACGCCAACAATTAAAGATAAAGAGAAGAGAAAGTCAAGATGGCGGTATAAGCAGACTCTGAACTCACCTCCTCCTGTGGACGCAGCCAATTTACAACTACTTGTGGAAAAATTACCCCTGAGACAGAACTGAAAACTGGATAAGAGGAACTCCTGCAACAACGGACAATACTAATTGAGGTGGAAGAGGCAGAAACTCCCTTCTGGAGAGAAAAAATGCTGCCTTCACAAGCTGCAGCGCTTCACGGCCTCCTGGGAGCAGCCCAAAGGTATGCAGCCTTCCCTGGAGGAGCAGGGCCCTGAGCCAGGGAGCGCCCCCACTGTAGGCACGTTGTGGGCCCAGCACAATCGAAACGAGTGGCATAATATCTGACTTTGCCTACTACTAAAACATTGGGGAGTACCCCCAGAAAAGCTGGTTCACAAAGAAACCAAAACCGGCCATTAAAGGGCCCACGTGCAAACTCACCCATTTCAGAAAGCAACCTAAAATCACCAGAAAGAAAGGTGCACAGTGCTTTGGTGAAAAGACACTCACCTCATAGGCTCTGAGTGCATTGCAGTGAGAGATGAGACCTCTCCCTGGACTGGGACATTGGAGGCGGCCATTGTTGTGGCCTGGTGTGGGCGTGCTGACACAGACACCATTGGAGTTCTCCCTGGGGCCTGCTAGCCCAGGGTCTGCCCCACCCACTAGAGCACCGATTTAATCCAGCTCAATCAGGGCAGGCAGCCCACCTAGAGACTGGCCCCACCCAACAACAAGCCCTCAGGCATCTTGTGGGCCTGCATAGATTGGTGACTGGATTCTCTGCAGCCTGGTGACTGAGCCCACTTCAGTGGGGCAGGGCATGCACAAGGAGCAGGTGGAGAGTGTGGGGCTCCTGCCGTGGAGAGACTGGGTCCACTTCAGGAGGTTGGGGTGTGCACGTGGGGCAGGACTGTGTTGACTGTGTGTGTGTACCTGTGGGCAGTGGGGCTTGTCAGCTGCAGAAGACTTGTGCTTCTCAAAGACCCACATAGGGGGTTTGCCCCACCTTCCAAAGCCTGAAAGAATTGGGTGCTCCCATGCCTGAGGCCAGCCCCACCCAGCTGCAATCCTCAGAGAGCTGACAAGAGACCTAAAGGATGGAGGCTTATAGCAATTGTAAGCCCCTGAGCCTAATAACCAGCCACGCTGGGGGCCTACTCACTTAAAAGAAATACTGCAACACAAATGTGGTAATAGAACTTGCAGCCAATTGTGCTGGGGCTTCCCACACCCAATAAAGAGACTGAAGGGCCCACAACAACTACAAGCAGCTGAGCATTACAACAGCTGGCCAGGAGCATAACTCAGCCTCTCTGGGCACCTACAGGGAAAGCAAACAGGCCACAACAGAAGGACACACGTAGTCCACATAGGGGTCACTCCTGGAACATTGAGAACTGAGGGAAGCACGCTGTAGGCCTCCTAAGGCATCACTTATATAAGATCACCTATCCAAGTGCAGGAGGCCTAATACACAGACACAAGCACAGGTAAAGAGGCAAAATGAGAAGGCAAAGGAATACGTTCCAAGTAAGGGAACAGGACATAACCCCAGAAAAGGAACTAAGTGAAACAACAATGAGCAACCTACCTGACAGAGAGTTCAAATAAAGAGTGTTGAGGATGCTCACTGATCTGGGGAGAAGAATAGATGAACTCGGTGAGAATATCAACAAAGAAATGGAAGATATAAAAAAGAACCAATCAGAAATGAAGAATACAATACTGGAAATGAAAAATTCATTAGAGGGTCTCAAAAGCAGAGTAGAGGATACAGAAGAATGGATCTGCGAGCTGGACAAAAGACTAGAAGAAATTACCCAAGCTGAACAGGTAAAAGAAAAAAGAATTAAAAAGAGTGAGGACAATCTAAGGAACCTCTGGGACAACATCAAGCGCACTAACATCTGTATTATAGGTGTCCAAGAAGGAGAAGAGTGAGACAAAGCGGAAGAGAATCTATTTGAAGAAATAATAGCTGAAAACTTCCCTAACCTAAGGAAGGAAACAGACATCCAGGTAGAGGAAGCACAGAGAGCCCCAAACAAGATAAACCCAAAGAGGCCCACACCAAGACACATCATAATCAAAATGTCCAGAATTAAAGATAAAGAGAGAATCCTAAAAGCCACAAGAGAAAGACAAGTTACATACAAAGGAAGCCCCATAAGGCTATCAGCTGACTTCTCAGCAGAAATCTGATAGGCTAGAAGAGAGTGGCAGGATATATTTAAAGTGCTAAAAGGAAAAAAGCTTACAGCCAAGAATACTCTACTCGGCAAGGTTATCATTCAAAATGGAAGGAGAGATCAAAATTTTCCCAGACAAGCAAAAATTAAAGGAGTTTATCACCAAGAAACCAGTGCTACAAGAAATGTTAAAGGGACTGATTTAAGGGGAAAAGAGAAGACCACAAATAGGAAAAATTATCTATTTCCATGATAAGAGGGTAATGGATACAAATGCACAAAAAAGAAGTTAGATATGATATCAAAAACATAAAATGAGGGAGGAAGGGAGAGAAAGAGTAGAGCTTTCAGACAGAGGTCAAACTAAAGAGACCATCAATTCTGTACAGAGGACTACTAAAACACCCAGAAAAAAAAAGTTAAAAAATGGCAGTAATTACATACTTATCAATAGCTCCTTTAAACGTCAATGGACTAAATGCTCCAATTAAAAGGCATAGGGTGGCTGATTGGATACGGAAACAAGACCCATATACATGCTGCATACAAGAGACACAATTCAGACCTAAAGACACTCACAAACTGAAAGTGAAGGGATGGAAAAAGATACTCCACACAAATAGCAATGAAAAGAAAGCTGGGGTAGCAACACTCCTATCAGAAAAAATAGACTTTAAAACAAAAGCTGTAAAAAGAGACAAAGAAAGGCATTACATAATGATCAAGGGAACAATCCAACAAGAGGATGTAACACATGTAAATATCTATGCACCCAACATAGGAGCACCTAAATATATAAAGCAATTATTAACAGACATAAAAACAGAAATAGACAGTAACACAATAATAGTAGGGAACTTTAACACTCTACTTACACCAAGGGATAGATCATCCAAACAGAAGATCAATAAGGAAACACTGGCCTTAAATGACACATTAGAACAGATGGACCTGGTAGATATATACAGAGCATTCCATCCAAAAACCAAAGAATACACGTTCTTTTCAAATGCACATGGAACATTCTCTAGGATTGATCACATACTAGGCTACAAAGAAAGTCTACATAAATTTAAGAAGATTGAAATAACACTAAGCATCTTTTCTGACCACAATGGTATGAAACTAGAAATCAACTATAGGAAGAAAATCAGAAAAGCCACAAATACATGGAGATTAAACAAAATGCTACTGAACAACGACTGGGTCAATGAAGAAATCAAAGGAGAAATCAAAAAATACCTGGAGACAAATGAAAATACGACATGCCAGAATTTATGGGATACAGCAAAAGTGGTTCTAAGAGGGAAGTTTATAGCAATACAGGCCTATCTCAACAAACAAGAAAAATCTCAAATAAACAATCTAACAATGCACCTAAAGGAACTGGAAAAAGAAGAACAAACAAAGCCCAAAATCAGTAGAAGAAGGGAAATAACAATAATCACAGCAGAAATAAATGAAATAGAGACTAAAAAAACAATAGAAAAAATTAATAAAACCAAGAGCTGGTTCTTTGAAAAGATCAACAAAATTGAGAAACCTTTAGCTAGACTCACCAAGAAAAAAAGAGAGAAGGCTCAAATAAGTAAAATCAGAAATGAAAGAGGAGAAATTACAACAGACACCTCAGAAATACAAAAAATTATAAGAGAATACTATGAAAAGCTATATGCCAACAAATTGGACAATCTGGAAGAAATGGATAAATTCTTACAATCATACAACCTTCCAAAACTGCATCAAGAACAAATAGAGAATTTGAAAAGAGCAATCACCAGTAAGGAGATTGAAACAGTAATCAAAAACCTCCCCAAAATTAAAAGTCCAGGACCAGACGGCTTCCCTGATTAATTCTACCAAACATTCAAAGAAGACTTAATACCTATCCTTCTCAAACTCTTCCAAAAAATTGAGGAGGGGGGAAGCTCCCTAACTCATTCTACAAAGCTGTCAGTACCCTGATACCAAAACCAGACAAGGACAACACAAAAAAAGAAAATTACAAGCCAATATCACTGATGAATATAGATGCAAAAATCCTCAACAAAATACTAGCAAATCGAATACAATAATACATTAAAAAGATCATACCACATGATCAAGTGGGATTTATTCCAGGGATGCAAGGATGGTTCAACATCTGCAAATCAGTCAACGTGATACACCACATCAACAAAATGAAGAATAAAAATCACATGATCACCTCAGTAGATGCAGAGAAAGCATTTAACAAGATACATCAATGACTTATGATAAAAATCTCTGAATAAAATGGGTATAGAAGGAAAATACCTCAACATAATAAAGCCCATATATGAAAAACTCAGAGCTAACATCATACTCAACTGTGAAAAACTGAATGTTATCCCTCTAAGAACAGGAACAAGAAAATGATGTCCACTTTTGCCACTCTTATTTTACATAGTATTGAAAGTCCCAGCCAGAACAATCAGGCAAGAAAAAGAAATAAAATGGATAATAAAATCCCTGGGAATAAATTTAACCAAAGAGGTGAAAGGCTTGTACACTGAAAACTATAAAACTTAGTTGAAAGAAATCAAAGAATACCCAAAGAAATGGAAAGATATTCCATGCCCATGGATTGGAAGAACTAACACAGTTAAATTGTCTATACTTCCTAAAGTGATCTACAGATTCAATACAATCCTTATCAAAGTCCCAATGACATTTTTCACAGATATAGAACAAAGAATCCTAAAATTTATAAGGAACAACAAAAGACCCCAAATAGACAAAGCAACCCTGAGAAAAAAGAACAAAAATAGTGATATCACACTCCCTGATTTAAAAATATATTACAAACTTATAGGAGTCAAAATGGCATGGTACTGGCAGAGAAACAGACACACAGATCAATGCAACAGAATTTAGAGCCCAAAAATAAACCCACACATCTATGGATAGTTAATTTTCAACGAGGGAGGCAAGAACATACAATGGAGAAAGGAAAGTCTCTTCAATAAATGATGTTAGGAAAACTGGACAGCCATACGCAAAAGAGTGAAAGTAGACCATTATCTTACACCATACACAAAAATTAACTCAAAATGAATTAAAGACATTAGTGTAAGACCCGAAACCATAAAACTGCTAGAAGAAAACAGGTGGTATGTTCTTTGACATCAGTCACAGCAGTATCTTTTTGAATACCATGTCTCACCATGCAAGGGAAACAAAAGAAAAAAACAAACAAGTGGAACTACATCAAACTAAAACACTTCTGCATAGCAAAGGAAATCATCATGAAAATGAAAAGGCAACCCACTGAATGGGAGAAGATATTTGCAAATTACATATCTGACAAGGGGTTAATATCCAAAATATACAAAGAACTCATTCAACTCAACAACAACAAAAACAAACAACTCAATTAAAAAATGGGCAGAAGATCTAATAGACATTTATCCAAAAAAGACATTCAGGTAGCCAACAGGCACATGAAAAGGTGTTCAACATCACTAATTATTAGGGAAATGCAAATCAAACCACAATGAGATATCTCCTCTCACCTGTTACAATGGTTATTATCAAAAAAGTCGAGAAATAACAAGTGTTGGAGAGGATGTGGAGAAAAGAAAACCCTCGTACACTGTTGGTGGGATTGTAAATTGGTGCAGCCAATACGGAAAACAGTATGGAGAGTCCTCAAAAAACTAAGACTAGAACTACCATATGACCCAGCTATTCCACTTCTGGGTATTAATCCAAAGGACATGAAAACACTAATTCAAAAAGATATATGCACCACTATATTCATTGCAGAATTATTTACTATAGCTGGGATATGGAAACAACCTAAGTGTTGGATGCATGAATAGATAAAGAAGATGTAGTGTATATATACAATGGAATACTACTCAGCCATAAAAAGATGAAATCTTGCCATTTGGGACAACATGGATGGACCTTGAGGGTATTATGCTAAACAAAATAAATCAGATGGAGAAAGCCAAATACCATATGATCTCACTCACAAGTGGAAGATGTAAACAACAATAACAAAAACCAACACACAGATACAGAGATTAGATTGGTGGTTACTAGATGGGAAGCTGGGAGGGAGGAGGGCAACAGCGTTAATAGGGCACATGTGTATGGTGACAGATAGCACTTAGTCTTTGGGTGGTGAACATGATGTAGTCTACACAGAAATTGAAATATAGTGATGTACACCTGAAATTTATATAATGTTATAAACCAATGCTACCTCAATAAAAAAAGGTTTGCATACATACTTTTATATGGTTTTATGAAACAAAATAGTGCCTAGTCAATACTTGTTCCCATATGTTAGCTATATTTTTCCCATTAATTTCAATTAAGCATAAAAATATGTGGTGGGTATGTTAGAGTATTTAAAAATCTCATTTAACTGTATTTTTCAGTTTTTTATTATAAAAGATTGTTAAATAATATTACTTAAATAATACTAATGAACTTTTTCTATGTGTAAATAAATACTTAAATGATAAATTATTAAAAAAATCAGCCACCTAAATAAAACTAGTAACACTGAAAGAGTTATATTTCTTTCCTTCTAAATTTGTTCTACAGAAAATCTTTTTGTAATGCATGCTTGGATGAATTTATTAATATCCTACCATTATACGTAAAATTATATCATAAACATTTTGTCATTATTTCTAATTTAAAAACCTTATGTTCAGTTATCACCCAGTTTCATCAAACACACAAGCCAAATTTGATGTAATAATCCTAACTAGACATGTTTTCAGCCTTTTAGCATGATACCAATTTATTTATTCTAATATTGTTACAAATTATATCTAGGGCAGGTTTATTGAAATGTACAATAATTCATTAAACCATTTTAGCATGAAGTTTTCTCTGTTTGTGATTAGTCCAAGAACCTGAATACTGGGCCAAAGTTTATGAACACCATTAAGGTTCTTGATACTGTTCAATTTAAACGAGACAGTATTAACTCACTCTAAGTAGTAAATCAACTAGATTCATGGATTTTCACTTTTCCTCCCATTTTATTGATGAATTAAATTGGATAGATTTAAAGTGTATAATGTGATGATTTGATATATGTATACATTGTGAAATTATTACCAAAATTAGGTTAATTAACACATCCATAACCTCATATAGTTACCATTTGCATGTGTGTATGTGTAGAGAATGTTTAAGATCTACTCTAATCATTTTTAAGTGTACAATACCATATTATTAACATAATTATCATTCTGTTCATTAAATCCTCAGAACGTAGTCATCTTATAACTTAAAGTTTGTACCCTTTGATCTGCAACTCCCATTTCTCCCTTCTGCCAACCTCTGGCAACCACCATTCTCTGTTTCCATGAAAACAATTTTTGTTTTTTAGATTCCAAATACAAGTAATATCATACAGTATTTTTCTTTTTCTGTCTGACTTATTTCACTTGGCATAATGCCCTCCAGGTCCACTCATGTTATTGCAAATGGTAGGATTTTGTTCTTTCTCATAGATGAATAATATTCCATTTTTCATATATACTACATCTTCTTTATCCATTAATTGGTAGATGGACACTGAGTTTGTTTCCATATCTTGGCTATTGTGAGTAATGCTGCAATGAACATGGGAGTGCAGATATCTCTTCTAGATCCTGATTTCATTTACTTTGGATATATACCCAGATGTGGGATTTTTGGATCGATCATATGGTAGTTTTATTTTTAATATTTTGAGAAACCTCCATACTGTTTTCCATAATGGCTGAACGCATTGACATTCCCACCTGAACTGTACAAGAATTCCCTTTTGTCTACATCCTCTCCAATACTTGTTATTGCTTGTCTTTTTGGTTATAGCCATACTAACAAATGTGAGGTGATATCTCATTGGGGATTTGATTTGCATTTCCCTCATAGTTAATAAGATCAAGTACTTTTTCCTATACCTATTGGCCATTTGTATGTCTTCTTTGGAAAAATATATTCAGTCCCCCTGTCTGTTTTTCATCGAATTGTTTGGAGTTTTTTTTGTTGTTGTTCTTACTGAGTTATATATGTTCTTTATATATTTTGGATATTAATCCTTTATCAGATATATGGTTTGCAAATATTTTCTCCCGTTCCATGGATTGCCTTTTCATTTTGTTAACTGTTTCTTTTGCTGTTTTTAGTTTGATGTAGTCTACTTACTTATTTTTATTTTGTTGCTTTTACTTTTGGTGTCATTTCCAAAAGCCTGTTGCCAAGAACAATGTCAAAGAGCATTTAAAAAAATTTTTCTTCTAGGAGTTTTACAGTTCAGTTCCTATGTTTAAGTCTTTAATCCACTTTGAGTTCTTGTGAATGGTGTAAGGTAGGGGTCTAATTTCGTCCTTCTGCACATAATTATCCAGTTTTCCCAACACTATTTATTAAAGAGTCAATTCTCTTCCCATTGAATTTCTTTGCTTCCTTGTCAAATATTAGTTGACCATATATGTGAGGGTTTATTTCTGGGTTCTTAATTCTTTTCCTTTGCACTCTGTGTCTATTTTTATGCCAGTACCACACTGTTTCGATTACTATAGCTTTGTCATATAATTTATATAATATATTTTGTAATATAAATCAGAAAGATGAATGCTTCTTTCTTTGGCTATTCAGGGTCTTTTGTGGTTGCATATGGATTTTAGGATTGTTTTTTCTATTATAGTGAAAAATGTCACTGAAATTTTGGTAGGGATTGCATTGAATCTCTAAATGGCTTTGAGTAGTATGGGCATTTTAACAATATTAATTCTTCTGATCCAAGAGCAGAGGATTTCTTTCCATTTATTTGTGTCTTCTTCAATTTCTTTCATCAATGTCTTAAGGTTTTTATTGCACAGATTTTGCACCACCTAGGTTAAACTCATTCCTATGTATTTTGCTGTTTTACTCTTCTAAATGTGATTGTTTTATTTCTTTTTCAGATATTTCATGCTTAGTTTATAAAAATGCAACTGATTTGGCATGTTGATTTTGTATCCTGCAACTTTACTGAATTTGTTCATTAGTTTTAACAGTTTTTTGGCTGAGTTTTTAGTATTTTCTGCATAGAAGATCATATAATCTGCAATCAGAGATGATTTTACTTTTACCTTCAATTTGTACACATTTTATTTCATTTTTTTGTCTAATTGCTCTGGCTAGGACTTCCAGTACTATATTGATTAGGAGTAGTGAGAATGGGCATGCTTGTCTTGTTACTGATCTTAGAGGAAATGCTTTTAACCTTTTACGTTGGGTATGATGTTAGCTGTGGGCTTGTCATGTGTGGCCTTTGTTCTGTTGAGGTACATTCCTTCTATACTAAATTCATTGAGAATTTTTTCATGAAATGATTTTGAATGTTAAATGCTTTTTCTGCATCTATTGAGATGATCATGTAATTTTTATGTTTCATTCTATTAATGTGGTGTATCACATATACTGATTTGTGTATGTTGAACCATCTTTGCATCCCATGGATAAATCCCACTTGATCATGGGGTGTGATCCATTTACTATGTTGTTGAATTCAAATTCCTAATATTTTGTTCAGAATTTTTGCATCTATATTCATCAGGGATATTGGTCTATAGTTTTCATTTCTTGTGGTGTCCTTATCTGGGTTGGTATCAGGGTAATGCTGGCATTATAAAATGCATTTGGAGCATTTACTCCTCTTCAATTTTTTGGAAGAGTTTGTGAAGGATTGGTATTATCTTTCTTCACATGTTTGCTAAGAATTCACCCGTGAAACCATCTGGTCCGGGAGTTTTCCGTTTTTGATTACTGATTTGATCTCTTTTATAGTAATTGGTCTGTTCAGATTTTCCATTTCTTCTGGACTCAATCTCTATAGGTTACTTGATTCTAGGAATTTATTCATTTCTTCTAGGTTATCCAAAGAGTCGACATATAATTTTTCATGGTAGTCTCTTACTGTCCTATATATTTCTGTATAACAGTCATAATGTATCCTCTTTCATTTCTGATTTTATTTATTTGAGTCTTCTCTCCTTTTTCCTTGGTCTAGCTAAAGATTTCTCAATTTTGTTTATTTTTTCAAATAACTAGCTCTCAGTTTCATTGATCTTTTCTATTGTTTTTCTGCTCTCTGTTTGCTTTATTTCCTTTCTGAAATTTATTTCCTTCTGTCTACTAACTTTAGGCTTAGTTTGTTCTTCTTTTTCTACTTTCTTGAGGTGTATAGTTAGGTTGTTTAATTAAGAGCTTTCTATTTTCTTAATGTAGGCATTTATCACTAAAAACTTCACTTTCAGAACTACCTTTATTGCGTTCCATATGTTTTGATATGTTCTGTTCACATTTTTGTTCGTCTCAAGATATTTTTTGATTTCTCACTTAATTTCTTCTTTGATCCATTGATTGTTTAGGAATGTGTTTTTTTTTTAATAATTTTATTTATTTATTCTTTCCCCCAAAGCCCCAGTAGATAGTTGTATGCCATAGCTGCACATCCTTCCAGTCGCTGTACGTGGGACACGGCCTCAGCATGGCCGTAGAAGCGGTGGGTCGGTGCGTGCCCTGGGTCCGAACCCAGGCCGCCAGCAGCAGAGCGCGCGCACTTAACCGCTAAGCCACAGGGCCGGCCCATGGAATGTGTTGTTTAATTTCCACATATTTGTGGATTTTTCGGTTTCTCTCATCTTGTTGTATTCTGCTTTCATAACATTGTCATTGGAAAAGATACTTGATGATTTCAAACTTCTTAAATTTACTAAGACTTGTATTGTGACCTAACATATGATCTATACTGGAGAATGTTCCATGTGCAACGGAGAAGAATGTATATTCTATTGCTATTGGATGGAATATTCTGTATATGCCTGTTTGATCAATTTGTCTTAAAGTATAGTTCAAGTCCAAGTTTTTAGGCTGGGTTTTCTGGCTGGATATTCTATCCTTTGTTGAAAGTGGGGTATTGAAGTCTTCGCTGTTATTGTATTGTTTTTTATTTTTCCTTTCATAACCATTAATATTTGCTTAATTAATTTAGGTTTTCAAATATTGGGTGCATATATGTTTACAATTATTATATCTTCTTGGTGAATTGACCCCCTTGTCATTATGTAATGACCTTCTTTGTCTTTTGATACAGTTTTTGACTTAAAGTCTATTTTGTGTAATCTAAGTATAGCTACCCCTACTCTCTTTGGGTGGGGCTAGACTGTACTCTGTGGTTGGGCAGGGATGCTGTCTGGGCTTCCTCATCAAGTGACGTTACAGGCTGTGTTCAGAAATTGAGCAAAACTGTAGGCTGAGCTCTTCTGTGGGGCAGGGGTATAGGTTGATCTCCACAGGTGGGTGGTACCATAGGCTGGGTTCCAAGGTTGTCCAGGGTCAGTTTTAATGCCCCCTGGTCACATTGTGCCAGAGGCTATACTTAAGAGCTGGGCAGGACCTGGCTTGGTTCCCTGAAGAAGCACGGCTGTAGGATGGGCTATGTGGCTGCCTGGATTCTTGGTCAGGCTTCCTGGTTGGGTGGGACTCTAGGCTATACTCAGAAGTTGGATGGGGCTATGAACTTGCTCCCTGCCTGGGCAGGGCCATAGAGCAGGCTCCATGGCTGATATGGCTCTGTGACTGGGGACCTGAATGAGTTAGAACTGTCACCAAGCTCCCTGTCCAGATGAGGCCACCAGCTTGGCTCTACAAATGGGCAGAGCTTCTCACTAGGATCTCTGCTTTGGTGCTGCTGCAAGCAGGAATGTTGTCCACTAAGATCTGGGCATTGGTTTCTATAAGCCCTGGCCCTCTTCTCTGTCTCTATCTGATCCCTAGTGGTCATGCTCCATGGATTCCCCCAATGATCCCTGTGAGGCAAGACTTGAGTGGGCCAACCAGGAAGTACGTCACAACACTGGAGGAGCTGGACATCCACCTTGGACATTCTTTTTCACAATAGAGAAATTGTAGGCCCAGGGGACCCTCTTGGTGTTGTTTTGTTGGCCTCATGGAGGGCAATGTGGTCAGACTGTAGTAGCTCCTTTTACTCTTCTAATTTAGTCCTCTCGGTCTCTGAGGTTCTGGGGGGTGCTTCCGTCTCTCTCCTGGATTCTGGGATTTTCACAGTGGTGTCTTGTCTATGGATAGTTGCTAATTGGTCTTCTTGTGAGGGGGACAAATGTCAGGACAGACCTATGTTGCCATCTTGATGACATCACTTTTGCTTTTGATTATTTTGATTTTGATTATTTCCAGCTGTTTGCTTAGTTTGGCTTTAATTTGCTCTTCTTTGTTTCTTAAGATTGAAGCTCAGATGATTTTTGTTTTCTAGTACAAATGTTTAAAGCTATAGATTTCTCTGTAAGCACTGCTTTAACTCCTCTCCACATATTTTTATATGCTACAATTCAGTTGAAAACATTTTCTAATTTTTCTTGTAATTTCTTCTGTGACCCATTTGTTATTTAGGAGAGTGTGATTCAATTTGCAATTATTTGGGGGATTTTCTGGGTATCTTTTTCTTGTCGATGTTTAGTTTATTTTTAGAATAAACTGTAATTTCTAGTTGTGGTCAGAAAACATACCTTACATAACTTCAATTCTTTTTTATTTGGTGAGTTTTGTTTTCCTCTAGAATAAAACATCTTGTTGAGTGTTCCATGTGTGCTTGAAAAGAATGTGTGTTATGCTGTTGTTGGGGCGCTCTTCTCTAAATGTCACCTGGATCAATGTATTTTATAGTATCCTTTAGGTCCTTTCTACACTCATTTCCTGTAGTCAAGCGACAGATTGTTTTTCTATTTTTACAACTGACTATTGATAGAAGAGTGTTGCAATTTCCAGCTACAATTGTGACTTTTCTCTTTATATTTAACCTGTCAGTTTTTCCTTTATTGTTCTGAAGCTCTGTTTTTATGCACAAACATTTTTAGAATTCTTATGTCTTCTTAATGTCTTCACCCCTTCATACTTATGAAATCTTCCTGTTTATCACTGATAATATTTCTCGTTCTAAAGTTGAATTTGTCTAATATTAATAGAGCCACAACTTTCTTTTATTTTGAGTTTGCATTGCTTATTCTTTTTTATCCTTTTACTCTATGTGAAAACATATTTTTTTATTAAGACTTTTTTTTAGAGCAGTTTTAGATTCATAGTAAAATTGAGAGGAAGGTACAGAAATTTCCCATATATTCCTTGTCCCCACACTTGCATAGCCTTCTGCATTATTAACGACCCCACCAGAGTGGTACATTTGTTACAATTGATGAACCTACGTTGACACATCATAGTCACCCAAAGTCCATAGTCCTTATCATATTTTCAAAAACCTTTAGTTCTGAAAATGTTAGAATCACAAAGAATTTGCAAAAATAGTACAACCATTTCTTGTGCACCCTTCACCTAGGTTTCCTAAATGATATTTTCTTATATAGTCATAGTATAGTTATCAAAACCAGGAAAGTGAGAGTGGTACAAAACTATTAAGCTATTTCTGGTTGGACCAGTTTTCACATGCATTCAGTTTTAGGGGTTTAATTTATTTCTAATTAAAACCACTACACACTTATTAGAATGGTTAAAATTAGGAAAAAATACAGTACCAAGTACAGGCAATGTTGCTGAGTAATTGAATCTCTCATACATTTACAGTGCGTATATAAAACGTTACAGCCATTCTGGAAAACAGCTTGGAAATTTGTTTTTGTTAAGTTAAACCTACACTTACCATATGCCACAGCAAACCCTTTCCTGGGTATTTACGCTTAAGAACTGAAAACTTATGTTCATATAAAACCTGTACATGAATATTCATAGCAGTGTTATTTGCAACAGCTAGAAACTGGAAACAACCCAAATGTTCTTAGCCTGGTAATAGATAAAGAAACCATGGAACAGTCATACAATAGATTACTACTCAGCAATGAAAAGAAATATTCCTTTCTTTCATTCTTGATGTTGGTCTCTTGTCACCTCCCTAGCTCTAAGAATTTCTAAGATTTCTTTTTGCATTCATTGTCTGAAGCAATGAGGAAATTCTCTTATCACCAAATCAGAATGTCTTGCTCTAGTAAACTAATTATCCTTCATCCTCTGATTGTGGTCAGCTTCCTGAAATATTGGAGATATTTTGTAAAGGTCCTTCTCACAGCTGCTTTCACCTCTTTGTTCTTCAAGCTATAGATGAGGGGATTCAGTAAGGGAGTGACCACACTGTACTGTACAGAGAAGATCAACTCCAGTGGTGAACCTGAGTTTGGTATGAAATAGCGAAGGGAAGCTGAACCGTAATACAGGAGCACTGCAGTGAGGTGGGAGGAGCAGGTGAAGAAGGCCTTGCTTCTACCTGAGGAGGAGCTGATAGTCAGGATGGTGGAGACAATGAAAGTATAGGAAAAAAGAATTAGGACACAGGTTACAAGCCCATACAAGAGGCTAGAACAAAGCATAACTTTAACATTGGTGGAGACATCAGAGCAGGACAGAGGGAAGAGAGAGGGCAGCTCACAGCTGTAGTGGGGGATGGACTGATCCTCACAGAAGTCCAAACTCATAGCTGGTAAGATATTGATGAATGTATCTAGAAACCCCAGGCCCCATGAGCCCCACACTAGTCCTTTACAGAGCTTGTTGGTCATCTTCTGGCCATAGAGTAGAGGGTGGCAGATGGCAATGTAGCGGTCATAGGCCATCACTGAGAGCAGGCAGGCTTCGGTGCTCCCCAAGTCAAACACAAAGAAGACTTGAGCCAGGCAACTCTTGACAGAAATGGTTTTCCTCTGAGACAGGAGATTCTCTAGCATCTTGGGCACTGTGGCAGAAGAGAAACAAAGATCCAGGAAAGAGAGGTGACTCAGGAAGAAGTACATGGGTGTATGGAGATGGGAATCAATCCGGATGACCAGCATCATAATCAGGTTCCCTATCATTGTCTGAAGGTAAATTATTAGAAACAACACAAAGAGCAGAGCCTGGATCTTGGGATCAGCAGAAAGTCCAAGGAGGATGAACTCAGTGATGGTGCTGTGGTTCCCCAAGGCCATTTAGAGAATCCTTTGTTCCTTTGAAAAAAGAACAAGAAGTGGACTGAGCCATCTTGTGCCCCCTGCCAATGTCCCAGACATCCCCTTCTTCTCCCTATACATTCCCCTCTCCTCAGTCTGCATCGTATTATCAGGATTTTAAAGCTGTGCTCACTGATCTCCTCTAGGCACTTT
The DNA here is from genome assembly GCF_057802395.1 of Ceratotherium simum simum. Lineage (NCBI taxonomy): Eukaryota > Metazoa > Chordata > Mammalia > Perissodactyla > Rhinocerotidae > Ceratotherium > Ceratotherium simum. The sequence continues at coordinate 20,352,031 of NC_141916.1, forward strand.
TCTTCCACCTCACAGGTCACGAACCCCTCTGATCAGTCATGTAAAATTTTGGTTCTCATACGTGTTTTGCTCTAAAAGCTATGTTAATTTATTTCACCTTCTGAACTGAGTCCTTGCTTAGGCTCAGGTTCATCATCTCTTATGCATTCTAGCTTACTTTTGAAAGTGGTGGCCCCTTATTTCTTCTCTGCTCTTCCTTATCCCTCACTCTTCAGCTCTTTATCCAAACCTTTCCATAGTTAATTAGTGCTTAATAAGAGCATGTTGCATTTGTTCATATTCTGTTATAAAAGGCAGTTATATGTATATTGTTTTATTTAATCCTAGGAATAAGATTGAGAGGATGGTGTCTGTGATTATGTGTGTGGGGAGGTGTTTGGGAATTTGATAACAATGAAAGAGAATATCTATTTTACAGAGGAAAATATGGGTGGTCCCTGAAAAAATATGTAATTTCTCACATTACATATTTGTGAAGGGTTTGCATTTGTGTTGGGTTTGCATTTATGTGCTATCTCTATGTGAAGAGGTTTATTTTTCATTAAAACATCTGTCGTCACTACTCATGGAACACAGTTAAACTTTCTGCTTGATATTCAAGAGCCTCCATTATCTAATGTTAACTCTGTTTCCAGTCTGATCTCCCACCACTCCACAATGGCCTCATTGTCCTCCGAGACAAGGGTGATTCACAATAATCACAACTGGCACTGGCTAAAATTCAGCCACTAGAGGTTCATTCTTTTGAAAAAAGTGTCTATCTATAGACAAATTGAACCATCTCTGGGAGACATAATGCATGAACATGGGTTGAAAATTTAACTCTTTTATGCACATGTGATTTTATATCTTTCCCAAGTTGACAGGTAGGAGAGGCTTCCTTCCTGGAAAATGAGGAATATAACAAGTGCTTGCTACTTGGTTTAATTCACTGTAATGACTCAGAAAGTGCCAACTGAATGCTTAGGTGTATGAATTGATAGCTGAATAAGAGTCTAGAGGCTAAGGAGGATGAGAGCACCACTTCTTGTAGATGGAAAGACTGGATAGGTTGACCAGAATTAAGGTTTCCAAAGAGGCAGTGTACACACCTAAGTTCATGGGGCAGGACGCATAATGAAGAGAAGGATGAGGAAACTGGTGGTAAGATGCACAGAAGATAAACTTCATGCAATAGATTTCCGACCTACCACACCTATGGTGGCTCTTAGACTCTTTCCTGTTCCCTTCTCCACCTACCTCAGCAAAGTCCATGGTGGAGGTGCAGCGGCAGTTTTGCAATAACATTAGAATTTGGGTTCTACGAAGAGGATAAGTGTAGGCCGCCAAGAAACAACTATCTGTTCTGAAGTGTTCTGCCCTCTTCTTCTCAGAAAGAAGTTGAGGTTGTGGGTTTTAGCTTTCCCTAATCTTCCAGGGCTCCAGGCCAGGCAGAGTTTGTGTGCAGAATGCAGAGAGTGTCTAGTGCCAATGCTAATGACTACTCAGGAAAGAAAAGTGGTCTCTCTGGTCAGCTGAGTACAAGATCCCACCAAAGAGGAAAGGCAAGGAGCACTGATGGAGAGAGAGATTGGCAAAGGAGGCACAGAAGAGAAGAAGATTCAAAGGGAAAAGGATATACCTTAGAGGGCAGGGGAGAGAAGACCTGAAGAGGAGAGAGAAACAGAATTGGAAAGAGCTGGAAAGAGGGAGGAAATCTTTCAGAGAAATCATATCTGACCTACCAGGTTGCTGGCTTTTTTGGTACAGAACACGACCGTTTCTGTCTCCTGTCCCTGATGAGTTTGTCTGAGGTGAGTAATTCTTCACACAAAAGAGAACAATTCTTCTAAGGAACTGCAGAAACAGCACACAATAATATTTTTATTATAGAAAGTCACAAATAGGGAATAAAATGGAGAAGCCCAAATTCTTGATATGCTCAGAGGAAAATCTTCCTCATTCTTACCCTTGGAACACGTCCCCACAGTGAAAATAATAATGGAAGTGTTTTATCTCCTTTGATCCTAAGGCCTGTCACTGAAACATCTCTTCGTTTATTTCTCATTGTACATCTGTGTACAGTACTAAAGTGACCTGAAAACGAGTGATTTTCAGATCTAGTCTTTTAGAATGGCATCTATATTTAGTGGAGCCTGGCTGTCTAAGAGACATCTGGCCAATGACTTCTATTCCCTGAAGTCACAGCCTTAAGCCAGACTTTAATTCATCGTCTAAGTTAACATCTAAGCCACAGGGAATTCTTTAGCATGTGGGACTTTAGGACCCTCTGGGTTGACACAATATTTTTAACCCTTGAATGTATGTTCCTGTTCTGTTGCCCTTCAGAAAGGAGGCAGAGCTGGAGAATTTCTGCATTTGATACTTAGCGGCTGGAAACCTCGTGTATGAATTCCTGGGAGTTGTGCTGTGTACTACTCCTCATTTCCACAGATTTTCCTGTGTTCACTTGAGCTGCATTTTTTAACGTAAACAATTTGATGATGAAATGAGTGAAGCAACAAAAGTTTTATGTGGATATTTTACGAGAGGAGTCTCTGAACCCTCAACCTACACTATGGTACTGAAAAGGGCTAATGTGAAGACCAGCCTTAAGCTAACACACATTTTCAGGGAGCAGCTTTATCTCTGAATTATGAGTTAATGAATTATTAACTAAAAAATGCATCTACATGGCAGCATAAAATATATTTTTAGAATTTTTTTTGGCATGACTATTTTGATGGCAGAAATGTCAAAATGCATTTTATATGATCCATACATAGATCCATTAATAATAACACACATAAGACTAGGTGACTACACTACTTACGAGAGCCAATGGATGATTAAGTTTAAAAATGTTAACTGAAGAAACATGTATTTTCTTCCTTATAAATTATTAGTACTGAGAAATAAACTGGAGATTCTCAGTAACATAAGATACTCTTCTTGCTCCTGAGAAACTTACAATCTAGGCAGGAGACTGACCCACATCTTCAAAATGCTATTCTTCATGAGAATAAATTCCTTCCCAATCAGCTATTTTTTTAAAAAAATTTTTTGTTTATTGCAGTAACATTGGTTTATAACATTGTAAAAATTTTGGGTGTACATCATTATACTTCTATTTCTGCATAGATTACATCATGTTCACCACCAAAATACTGATTACAACCCATCACCACACACATGTACCGAATTATCCCTTTCACCCTCCTCCCTCCCCCCTTCCCCTCTGGTAACCACCAATCCAATCTCTGTCCCTATGTGTTTGTTTATTGTTGTTATTATCTACCACCTAATGAAGGAAATCATACGGTATTTGACCTTCTCCCTCTGACTTATGGAGATTCCTCAAAAAATCAAGGATAGAACTACCATATGATCCAGCTATTCCAATCAGCTATTTTAATATCTGACTTTATCTCATAGTATTGACTGAATGGATTAGCTCAAAGATTTTTCTGTAAGCGGTCTTTTAAAAAAATTCTGCCTTGCTGTGAATGTTACATTATGTGACGAATATTAAGCTTTGGAGATGGGTACTACCTTTGTAAATTGTGCTATGGAAATATTCCTCTGTAATTATTTTGGAAACTTTCAAAGGATTGAACTTGCTTACAGCATTGGTCTAGTCCAACCAGGCCTGTTGAGTGAAGAACTGGCTCATAAGAACCTGGGAGGGATGTTTTGGAATATTGACGTGGTCATCTTCAGAGATGACCCAGTTCAACTTCTGTTCAAGTTATTCAAATAAATATCTTGGATCTAGAGAGAAGAAGAGAGACTGGCTCTAAGTTACATGGAATTTATGACCGAGCTAGGACAACATTTTCTTACACATTTTTTTCTAATTTTCATTATGCTCATTATACACAAAGAGATGGGTACAATATTTAGCTGCCTCCAGGTATTGAGATGTATAAAGTCTGACACATTTTGATGTATAAAACTAATCAAAAATTTATAATAAGTTTTATTGTTATTGGCAAATATCATACTGATAGACATGAAAAGAAAGAGGGAAATACTAGGTAAATATTTGAAACAGAATAAAGAGAGAAGATGTATGAGATTTATACACATATACACAAGACATATATATATATATATATATATATCTTTTCAGTATATATGTTATCCTTATCACATAAAAGATTATCTTTATCACAATGAAGATATTGAAGATAACTTCTGAAGTCTCCCTTGGACAGTAGGTTTTTTTTTTTTGGGTGAGGAAGATTGGCCCTGAGCTAACGTCTATTGCCAATTCTCCTCCTTTTGCTGAGGAAGATTGGCTCTGAGCTGACATCTGTGCCCATCTTCCTCTATTTCGTATGTGGGCTGCCACCACAGCATGGCTTAATGAGTGATGTGGGTGTCCACGCCCGGGATTTGAACCTGCGAACCCCGGGCTGCCAAAGTGGAGTGTACGAGCTTAACCACTACACCACCAGGCCAGCCCCGATAGTAGGTTTTTTAAAAACTGATTCGCGGACTTGAATAAACACACAATGGGCGCAAAGTCTTGATGGTTTATATGTATACTAATGAGGGTTAAGTCAGGAGGTGTATGTAAATATTTGGGGTTACTATTTTATGTTATAATAAAATGTGAACTACTCTATTAAGACAATTGAAACCGGATTATAAATAGTGTAAAATTTTGCTTTAATAGCAGTTTTTAAATTCATTTATTAATAGTTCCGCATTTGTTATAAAATTAGAGAATTTAACTTCTATTTAGAAACATAAAAATGTATTTTCTGATCCATATATGTGAAAACAATTCATTTTCTTATTTCCTATGGCTGCCGGGATATTGCCCTGGGCTTCAGCTTATCAAAGGACATTTCATTTATTTATTTATTTTTGAGCTAGAATATTTATCTATCTATCTATCTATCTATCTATCTATCTATCTATCTATCTATCTATCTATCTATTTATTTACTTATATTGTGGTAACATTGGTTTACAACTCAAAGGACATTTTTAAAGCCCAGAATGAGCTACAAACATAACTATGACAATGATTGTGGGAGAGTCCCTGGCCTACAGAGATTTTGGCCATATAATGAGGGTCATATCTCTGACAGGGCAGTGATGGAGCAATGTGCTATGTACTGAAATGGCAGTATGCAAAAGGCAATATTGATGTAGACAGAAGACACTTCTTATCCAGCATGCTTGAAGATGAGTGGTCAAGTGGGCAATTTGAATAGAGCTCAAATATTTGAAAATAGCGTGATTCTTGTGGGAAAAAGAATCATGAATTTAGTGATTCGAAACTGAAGTCAATTACATATGAGACTCTAGAGGCAGATTATTGGTGGTTTTACATTTCATGCTAAATAAAGTAACTTGAAATTTAACTTCATTAAGCACTGGGCTTAAGGTTTTAAGCTTAAGGGCTTTAAGGGCTGAATTCCTTTGCCAGTTAAATTTTTTTAAACCCAGCTTGAAACCTGACCATCCCTGTGCACTCAGACCCTACTCCTCCATGAGCTCTCTTGCCCTATTTGGCAACTCCTTACAGTAATCCTGACCTGTCCAAATGAACTCTTAATCTACCCCAATTCCCCCAGAGTTTACCTGATAAGACAGTCTGACATTGGTCATGCCAACAGCATTCACCATAACAAATTCTATTCCTGCTGGGCCCATTCATACCTCGGTTTCTCCTCTTCCACGGTTTCCCCTCTTTCCCTTTTAAGTATTTAACCAAGTTTCCATATTCCAAATTCTTATCAGAACCCAATTCAAGTTACCTCTCAGTTTTGTCTTGTGTAATGTGCAGCCCAGAGTGGCGGCTCAAATTACTTCACATTCTGCAGAGAAGAATGACCAGATGAAGAAGGTATTTTTTTCTTACATGTAAATTTGTAAAATCCTGTTGAAATAAACAGCATCTTTGTATTCTTCTAGAAAAGAATTTTTTCTTCATTTGGAATTTACTGTGTGTTTTTGGCTAGATATTTGCTCCAATTTCTCCTTATTTAACTTTCAGTATAGCCCTGGATATTATCCCGTTTTTGTCCCTGAGCACTCAGCCTGAGTAAACTCCAGCATACGCAAAGGATGTCAAAGAGGCTGTTAGTTAGAGATCAAAAATTTTAAAACCTCTTTCCCATGCTAAAAGCCCACGCAACCAATCGGCAAGGCAGGTGGAAGCCCAGGTTGCGGGTATATGTGTATAAATCTCATACATTTTCTCTTTTTATTCTGTTTCAAATATTTACCTAGTATTTCCCTCTTTCTTTTCATGTCTATCAGTATGATATTTGCCAATAACAATAAAACTTATTATAAATTTTTGATTAGTTTTATACATCAAAATGTGTCAGACTTTATACATCTCAATACCTGGAGGCAGCTAAATATTGTACGCATCTCTTTGCATATAATGAGCATAATGAAAATTAGAAAACCCTGGTCCCCCAGGGCAGATGCTCTGACTGGAGACAAGTGGAGAGAGGGCTTCATTTCAACCTTGCAATAAAAGGCATGCACTAATTCCATTTTCTACTCATTCATTTTGCAAGAGGAAATACTGCTGCTTCAAGATACGTTGAAGTCAAATGCCTATTTCTGATCTCAGAAAAAGGAAAGGAGAAGGGAAATTTGGTGCTTACACAGAGAAAAATAGATAAAAAGAAAGTGGAGGGCCGGCTCCGTGGCTTAGCGGTTAAGTGTGCGCGCTCTGATGCTGGCGGCCCGGGTTCGGATCCCGGGAGCGCCCCGAGGCACCACTTCTCCGTCCAACGTGAGGCCGAGTCCCACGTACAGCAACTAGAAGGATGTGAACCTATGACATACAACTATCTACTGGGGCTTTGGGGGGAAAAAACTGAATAAATAAAATCTAAAAAAAAAAAAAAAAAGAAAGTGGAGCCTAGTGAGATCCTCTTATTAAGGTGTATAATTTACCCATTAACTTGAGTAGCTGTGTTTGAGCACTTGTCAAACAGGTCACTTTTTGGTATCTTCTATATGTCTGTGAGATACAATCTTAAAGACAAGTAGAGCAAGAGATGGCATTTTCTGGATCATTTTTTTAATAATCCCAAATAATTATCACCTTTCATCCTATCATTTATATCTAAATTTATACTACTGTGAATTCCTTCCACTTAAATTAATATATGCCAAAATTTAAAATTCAATTAATTCTGAAGACAAAGCACATTTAATCCTTTTATAAATTATTAACTCCTTTAGATCCAATGATCTTATATAATTTCCATTGAGGTAGGTAACTGAGGACACGCCACAAAGAAATATCTCACAATTCATCTATTCTATCTATCTGTAATCACACAGAAAATGTTAGTTAATTGCATAAATGACTGGATAGGTAGATTACTGAAAGATAAGTCTAATGCTACAAGGCAGAAATGGTCTTGGTAACTATTATGGGGAAATTAAGTCAGTCACAAGAAGATAAAGATCCTGGGTGCCCCAAGAATATCTGATGTGCAGATATAGACCACAATACATGCTGTCTGTGTGCATGAAAACAAATTCCATACAACTCAATATTTTCCTTAGAAACTTGCCTGAAATGTGCTCTTCCCCCTTCTCTTTTACCACCAATGATTTTGTTGGCCAGAGTTGATGGCATGGTTAATAATAGCAGAAAAATAAACTATTTTTAGCTTGTGCATTTAGGGTCTGGAAGAGGAGGAGGACTCTAGGTCACTAAATATCACTAACTGATGTGATTTTACCCACTCCGCCCAGACTGGGGACTTCTTAGCTCTTGGTCCCAGCTTCCCAGATCCATACAGATTTTACAGTCAGTGTGCACTCAACACTTCTTAGCATAAAGAGGATTTATTTAGTAGATTCCAAGAGCAGCTGAAGATAAGAACCTCACATAGGTAAAGACCCATAAAGCCCAGACCCGATCACAGATGCTTCTCTTCACTTAGGTGCCAAAGAATATCAGTGAAGCAGGTGAGGTTCACGTATAATCTAGCAGAAAGGAAGCCGATTATTTGGCTGATGGAGCTCAGAAGCTCTAGAGAGTGATATTCCCTGAAGTCACAGTCTGAAGCCAAACTTGAACCTCATTAACTGGAAGAATTGAGGTTTCTACTAGTCCTAGGGCATTCTCACAGACATAGGCTTTGCAACTTTAGGGTTGAAGCTCTAACTCGAAACCCTAGGGTCTGGTGAACTTTGCAGTAGGCAGGATGGGTAGTATTTTCCTGTCATTCACTTAAGAAGGAGTCTCCATTTGGAAATTACCTAGGGAGGTGGATAGTGAGATATAGTTCACCAGGCAGCTTTATTTCTGATATTCACATGAACTGTGTCTTTAAACACTTTTGGTCTGAACATTCTGTTGATAAAATGAGTTTAAAAGTCAGAAACAGTTATTTTTGATTCTATTCCATTTGCATCTGACACATTTGTGAGCCCTCATCCCACACAACAGTGTTGCAAAGAACAGTGTAGAGACCAGGACAATCACAGGTTCCTGCTTTGGGTTAATAAACCTAGTTAGGGGAGCACCTCATCTTTGGAAGTGAATTATTTAGTCAAAACGAGCATCTACTCAGGCAGTATGAAATTTTTGTTTTAAAGGTTATTCCAAAAACAGAGATAACACCGTTTACCTCTGTTGCAATAGAGAGAATACCATAACATGTTTTATATGATGAGATATGTTTATTAATACACATAAAAGACTTGAGTCGCTGAATTTTGTCACTTAATAGAGGAAAACTTATTCAAAAGTCAAAAATATTTATTTATTTATTTTATATATTTTATTTTTATTTATTTATATATTTTATTTATTTATATATTTTATTTATTTATATATTTAGTTCTAGTACAGTGTTGAATAAAAGTGGGCATCCTTTTATTGTTCCTGATCTTAGAGGAAAAAATTCAGTCTTTCAACATTGAATATGATATTAGCTGTGGGCTTTTCATATATGGACTTTATTATGTTGAGTAGTTATCGTTTATTCCTAGATTGTTGAACGTTCGGGGTTTTTTTTTTTTTTTACTTATGAAAGGGCGTTGAATTTTGTCCAATGCTTTTACTGCATCAATTGAGAATATCTCCCCCGACCGCGTCATTCTAGGATGTGTTGAATTGCATTGATTGATTTTTGTATTTGAACAAAACTTGCCTTCCTGGGATATAACTAGCTTGGTCATGTCGTATAGTTCTTTTAATGAGCTGCTGGATTGGGCATATTTGCTGGTATTTTATTGAGAATTTTTCCACATATTTATAAGGGATATCGTTCTGTAAGTTTCCTTTCTTGTGATGTCTTTGTCTGGCTTTTGTATCAGGGTGATGCTGGCCTCATAGAATGAGTTAGAAAGTATTCTCTCCTCTTTCATCTTTTTGAGGGTTTTGAGAACTATTGGTGTTAACTGTTCTTTAAACTTTTCGTAGAATTCACCAGTGAAGCCATCTGCTCTTGGGATTTTTTTAGTTGGGAGTTTTGAATACTGATATAATCTCTTTGCTTGTTATAGGTTTGTTCAAATTTTTTATTTCTTTTTGAGTGAGTTTTGGTAGTTTGTGTGCTTCCAGGCAATTCTTCATTTTGTATAAGCTCTCTAATTTGTTAGAATTCAGTTATTCATAGTATTCTCTTACAATTTTTAAAATTTCAGTGGTATAATAGACATGTCTCCACTTTCATATCTGATTTTGCTGTGTCTTTTTTTTCTAGCTCATTGTAGCACAAGACTTGTCAATTTTGTTAATCTTTTCAAAGAGACAACTTTTGTTCTCTTTGATTCTTCCTATTGTTTTTCTATTTTTTCTTTCATTTAGCTTCTCTGTAATACTTATTATTTCCTTCCTTCTTGTAATTTTGGGCTTAGTTTGCTCTTTTAATTTCTAGTTGCTTAAGGGGAAAAATTAGGATTTTTCACTTGAGATCTTTTTTTTCCTTCCACATAGGTGTTTATAGCTATAAAATACCCTCTGAGCACTGCTTTTACTGCATTCCCTGAGTTTGGTATGTTGTGTTTCTATCTTCATTCTTCTCAAAGTATTTTCTAATTTCCCTGGTGTTTCTTCTTTGACCCATTGATTGTTTATGAGTATGTAGTTTAATTTCCATATATTTGTTAATTTTCGTTTCCTCTGTTACTGATTTATAGCTTCATCCCTCTGCGGTAAGAGAAGATGCTTCATATTTTCTTAAAATTATTGAGATTTGTTTTGTGGCCTAACATATGCTTCATACACAAATGGCCAACAGGTGATCAATCATCATCAGAGAAACGCATACCAAAACCATCATATGATATAGCCATCATCATGAATGGCTATTACCAAACAAACAAAGCAAGTGTTGGTGAGGATGTGGAGAAATTTGAACCCCTGCAATCTATTGGTGGGAATGCAAAATGGCACAACCACTATGGAAAACAGTCTGGAGGGTCCTCAAAAGAGTAAAACTAGAATTACAATACTATCCAACATGCCCACTTTTGCGTATTTATCAAAAAGCATTGATATCAGGATCTTAAAGAATATTAAGTGTCCTGTATTAATTGCAGCACTCTTTACAACATCCAAGATATGGAAATAACCTAAACGTTTATCTGTGGATGAATGGATAAAGAAAATGTGATATATACATATGATAGAATACTATGCAGCACTAAAAAAGAAGGAAATTCTATAATATGCAACAATGTGGATGAACCCTGAGGACATTATGCTATGTGAAATAAGCCAGTCACAGAAAGACAAATGCTGCATGATTCAACTTATATGTTATCTAAAATAGTCAAATACATAGATCAAAGAGTGGCATGGTGGTTTCTAGAGGCTGGAGGGAGAGGGGAATGGGTAGTTACTAATCAAGAGGCATAAAGTTTCAGTTAAGCAAAAAGAATAAGCTCTAGAGATCTGCTGTACAGCATTGTACATATGGTCAATAATAATGTATTTATATACTTACAAAGTGTTAAGCGGGCAAATCTCATGTCAAGTGTTCTTACCATGATAAAACAAAATGTTAAAAAACTATAAAAACGTCTCAACCTTTAGTAATCAGGAAAATCCAATTAAAATTATAATTAAAAACCATACATGTATTCACATATAGACAAAAATTTAAGGCAGAAACTGCTAAGTGTTGTTGAGGATATGGAGCAGTGAGAATCTTATGCTAGTTTATAAAACTATCTTGTCTGTTGATTGACTCCTTTGATCATCACACTTTGTAACCCAGGTGTTTATATTCCCAAACTCATATAGATGGAGAAAAATAATTTAGAAGTAAGCTGTGGGACCATGCATGGCATCCCTGTGATCTCCTAAATGAAGTATCCAGCTCCTTACAGGTCCACAGGAAACTGCTACCCAGCCTTCCACCTTTCAAGGTCCAGTAGACCTCCACCTAAGAGTCAAGGTCCTTGCTTTGACCCAAAAGTTCTGAGCACTAAGAGAATGCTCTAAGGTTCTTACAAATCTCAACTCTTCTAGTTAATTAAAGTTTGGCATTTGGTGGTGACTTCAGGGAATTCAGGAAATGGGCCCGTTTGTCTCCTGAGCCACCAAACTCAGCTGGCCAATTTACTGATGGCCCTTCTGATGGATTATATCTGGAAATTGCTTGTTTCACTGATACTTTAGCCCAGTATTTAGAATCACAAAGGCAGCTAAGGAACAGATGCTCATGTGATTTCATCTGGATCATTTGAGAGAAGTTTCTCTGAAGAATCTGAGTGTTTTCCGCTGTGGTAAGTTATTAAGACAGACCTAACCACGTAATTTATTTGAAGCTCCTTCATCAGAGACAGTCTATTTTCCTTCTATAATTGAGACTTTCAATTAAGAAAAAAAATTGTCTCCTGGTTCAATGATTGGGCTTTAGAAGTATTGGTTCTTGTGGCAAAAAGAACGCCTGACTACAGACGACTCCTTATCCTGTGGAAAGACCAGACCCAAATGTTGTCTTCTGGGCCAGGAAGTGTCAGGAGCTGGGTATGTCTTCCATGGTTTCTATAATGGTCTTCACCCTCCTCTCACCCCAGCTGGAGACTTCAAGGTTATGTTTCTCTTCTCCTCTTGCCTTCCACTCCTTGCTCTCTGAGGCCACTCTTCTCCTCTGCACCCTCTCATCATGATTTCCCTGTGCTGGAGCTGAGCTCTGGACTCCAAGAACCAATTACATCAGGGCTTTAAGGATTTCTTTCCACCAAGGGTTTTTTCATCAGCTACTCTTACATCTACTCAAGAATGCCTCTCTGTGCTTCCAGAGTATTGCTGAAGTTGATTTTGTTGATTTCTTGCATTCTTGCAACAAATTTGCCTTAATCTGGAAATTTCAGGTTTAAGGGAAACCAAAACAACCAGCTGAGACGTTCCTATTGTGGAAAGGTGTGGGAGAAACACATCAGAGTAGACAGGGAGTTCCTGGGGGCCTAGAATCACCCTCTTCTTCTAAAAGTCTAATCACATATGCTAGAGAAGAGAGTTAATTTTTTTGCTCTTATTTACCTCCCTATCAATTCTAGCTGTCAATCATGTAGGTGGTAAAGCATGTAGGTGGTAAGAAGGAGGAAAGGACAAAAGAATTTCAGGAAAAAATACTGAGGTAGGTGAAGTCTAACTTTCATGCACATTATTTCTCCCCATTCCGGGGCCTCCCAGGATACGAGGAGCAGACAGGTTCTGCCTTCCAGCACGAGACATCCCGTCTTTCCTCCTATCCTCATTCTCCATCTTCCCAGATATTCCTTCAAATTACTAACATTTTCTGTGTAATTACACCGGGAAGATAAAGTGTTAGACACAGAGTAGTCCTCAGCTACCTATATCTTTGAAAATAATGGAATAAGATTATTAGAACTGCAGGATTCAATAATTTATAAATAAAATAATGTGCTATATATCCAAGAGCTGATTGAATTTTAAATTTAGACACAAATTATTTTAAGAAATGTAAAGTCCCAGTAGTGAAATTCCAGCCATAGATCATCTGATTTCTTTTCTTGAGATGAATTAAATATTTTTCTTAAAATGACTCAAAATCAACCTTCTGCTCTACTTCTTTTTGAGATCGAATCTGAAAAAACTTAGACAAGATACCAGTAAGTGACTGTCATAGAAGTGCTCAAGCAGAGCTATTCCTGGCAAATTGGCAAAATAAGCATTATATTAAGAGGAAACCCGTGGGCTCCCATTTTGGACCTACCACTCTACTTCTGTAAGAAAAGAAACCTGTCCCTCTTCCCCTTTTCTGATTTTCAAAATAGTCATTCAGAGGTCAGTATGAATTGAATCCACTGTGTTCCCTCTTCAAAGGTAAGTGAGCAGACTTTAGAATTTGTGTTTATCTTTCACTATACGGTTAAAATAAGCCTTATTGTTACTTAGTCACTGGAGGATCTGTGTTGGGGATTGGGGTGAGAAAGTCTGGAATCCCACAATATGAGCTCTTACCTACTTTGCTAGTGGTTTACGTGGGATGTATGCTGAGTGTAAATGTGGTAGAATTGGGGTAACAATCAGCTCAAAGTTAGGCATCAAAATGAAACCGCTTAGAAATTTTTCGATTGAATTGAATAGCTCTAATTTGCTAATGTAGAAGTCAGAGAGAATGTTTATTTCAAATGAATATTGCACGATTTTACAAGCCCAGAGATGAGGAAAAGACCTTAAAATGGACTTTTCCATTTGATGTTTCTTCTTCATTGCAGAGTCTGAATTAACTTGGGCCACCACCCTAGACCGCACATGACCCACTGGACAAAGTTGAGAGGTAACCTGGATCTGACATCTGAGAAAGGCATGGATTATGGGAACATGCCTAAATACTGTATATTTAGCATGACTGAAGAAAGCCAGGAAGGGGAAGGACTAATTCATGGGCTGTCACAGCAGAAATAGAACTTGTTATTTTGAGTCCTATGGGCAATACCAACATCACACTGTTTCATATCGGGTGAAAGCCAAAGGATTCACAGCTGATTCAGAGCTTTGGTGGGCAGACAAGAGGGCTCTTGAAGGGGCAGAGTTTAAGTGTATAGTGGTGGGTCAGATTTCAAGTTTGGTAGGACAAAAAAGGCTAGCAAGGGAATTTAGCCCTGGATATTGGGAGAGTATTATTTGAAATCTAAGACAAATAAGTGCATTCAATCAATACTTCATCAGAGGTTTATGCAGGCTGTCAATCAATCTATTTTAAGCACAGCACCCTACACAATGTAATCTATACATATTTGTTGATTACTGAGTGAATGAATGAAAGTATGAGTGGATAGATGAATACATTACTGAGTGGACAAATAGGTTGGATGATGGAGTGCATAAATGTAAAATTAGATGGATAATTAATTAGTGGACATAAGGATGAATGAGTGAATAGATAGATGATTGAATGTTGTGGTTTTAATCAACCTTCCTGATATGGACAAAAATGAGCTAGTATGTGTGATCTGCTTTCTGTGGATCGGGGTTCTGTAGGCACTGGTTAGTTATCAGGTAAGTCTTCTTCCTGCTCTTTACAGCTAGAAGATGAGCTCTGTACTCCTCTGCATTTATTTTCCTTTCCTGTTCTCCTTCCTGGTTGTTTTGCTTTTGAAACTGGAATTCAAGTTGGGGATATTCCTCAAGGAGAGGCCCTACATTGTCTGTCTGATTTTATTTATCCTTCCTATTCTTTCTACATTTAACAAATCTTGATTAAGGACTCATCATGTGCCTCACACTGCAATGTGTGTTCAGAGTATTCAAAGCGTATAGAGTTTAATCCCCATCCTCAAGGAACATGCAGTTTATCTGAAAAGGAAAGGAAAAGAAAAACACCTATTACTAAATGCCAAAGTAAGATAGATATGCAAGTGAAAACACAAAAAAAGTTCAGAGAATACATTACTGAAATAGGGCACAGAGTGGACAGAAGCAGATATGCTTAAGAAAATGGGAATCAGGTAACCCAGACATAAAAGAAATCACAGATATTGTAGTTATGTATGGATGAAGGCTTATCCCCTCATTTCCTCTGCCAGTACCAGCAAGTTTCCACAACATTTTTTAGCTTCAGTTTCCTCATTTGTAAAAATCACGGCAATGCAATCCTCCTAGTTTTTGTTGTGATAAATAAATAGGGGGAAAGTTAAATATTTAACAATACCTATAACATAAATGGCACTAAAGAAATGATAGATGTCATTATATTTCACAGTTATATGATTCTATATTTACAGATTTTCAGAATAAAAAAATGTATGGTGATGAAAATCATAATAGTGGTTTCATCAGGGAAGATGACTGAAAAGGAACATGAAGAGATCTTTCTGGCTTGATGGAAATGTTCCGTATCGTCATCAGTATGATGGTTACAATGGTGCATACATTTTTAAAATTTTAAAATTTTTCAAAATGTACACATTTAAAATTTTTGCATTTTAAGGAATGTACATGCATAATAGTTTTTATTATTCACTGATGTTGTTGTGTGTATCAATAGTTCATTTATTTCTTGCTAAATAAAATCCCATTGTAAGAATATTCCACTGCTTCTTCTTTATCCATCGTTTATCCATTGTCCTTGATCTTCATTTGGGTTTCTTTTTTTTCCAGCTTATGACAATTAGGGAAAAAGGCACTATGAACATTTTTGTACAAGTCTTTTTGTCAACTGATGCATTGATTTTTCCAAGACTGGAATTGCTGGGTCATAGAGTAGGTATATGTCTACTCTTAGTAGTTGTAAGAAACTGTCCAACTTTCCAAAGTGACTATAGAAGCTTACATTCCTGTAAGAAAAGTTCCAATTCTTCCACTCTTTTCACCAACACTTGGAAATTTTAGCCATTCTGGTGAGTATTTAGTGGTAGCTTGTTGTGGTTTTATTTTGCATTTCCTGATGATTAATGATGTCAAACATCTTTTAATAAGCCTACTGGCCATTCTGATACTTTCCTTTGTGAAGACCTTGTTCTATTTTTTTGCCCATTTTTGTATTGGATTGTTTGTCATTTTTATTATTGAAATGTTTATTGTCAGTGACATATTTATTATTGATTCATCGATATTTTTTACATATATGTGTACTTTGTTCAATATTTTCTCCCAGGCTCTAACTTGCCTTTTCTTTTTTTTAATGGTTTCTTTTGATGAGCAATTCAATTTCATTTTACCTTTATTATTTTTTCAGCTTTATTTTTTAACTTTAAAAAGTAGGGGAGCTGGCCCTTTGGCATAGTGGTTAAGTTTGTGTGCTCTGCTTCGGTGGCCCAGGGTTCGAGGGTTCACATCCCAGGTGCGGACCTATACATCAGTCATCAAAAGACATGCTGTGACTGTATCCCACATACAAAACAGAGGAAGATTGGCACAGTGTTAGCTCAGTGACAATATTCCTCAAACAAAAAGAGAAAGATTGGCAACAGTTGTTAGTTCAGAGCCAATCTTCCTCACACACAAAAAAATAGGTTTAGCAACTTCCTTCTTATCTCACTTCCCCAGCACACAGACACACACAGCTTTCAAAGTTGTTTCTAAGTTTAAATGTTCCAAATATATGAAAGGTAATAATAAAAAGTAGAAAGGTAACACAAATAGAATATACTTAAGTCATAAGGAACTATTACAGAGTTTTAAATGGAAGGTGAAAGACTGAAACTGAGAAGAATAAGAAAGATTAGATCATCTGCAGAAAGTGAGCTCTTGACCAGAATGTTACAGAATAAAATCAAGGACTCAGTTTCAAGAGACAGAAAATTATTCAAGGTTTGGATCTGAAAAATTATGTGAATTTCTCCAGAGCTATTTATAAGAGAAGAGCATAAAATCAAAAGAGCTCAGAAGGTTCAGGACATGTGCAGCAGGAAATGAATGAGGGGAAGGGCGTGCTTCAGGGGACTCCACGAGAGTTGCGAGACAACTATTGCAATAATGGGAAGCTGAAGAAAGAAAGGAAGTGTACACAGAATGGGTGGAATATCTGGGTTGCCAGAGGAGGTAGTTGATGCTTTATTGTTCTTTCTGTTTTTTTCCCAAAGCATTATCAGCTTTAAATGGCCTTGGGAAACCACAGCACCATCGTTGAGTTCCTCCTCCTTGGGCTGCCTACTGATCATCACACCCAGGCCCTACTCTTTGTGCTTTTCCTGACAATTTACCTCCTCACTCTGTCAGGGAATCTGTTGATGATCCTGGTTATCAGGGCCAATTCTCACCTTCACACCCCCATGTACTTCTTCCTGGGTCACCTCTCCTTCCTGGATCTCTGTTACTCTTCAGTCACTGAGCCCAAGATGCTAGAGAACATCTTGTCTGAGAAGAAAACCGTCTCAGTGGAGGACTGTTTGACCCAGGCCTTCTTTGTGCTTGACTCTGGGGGAACAGAGCTCTGCCTCCTGGCAGTGATGGCCTATGACCGCTATGCCGCCATCTGCTACCCTCTACTCTATGGTCAGATGATGAGCAATGAGCTGTGTGTGGGACTGGTACTGGGATCTTGGGGCCTGGCCTTTTTGGATGCTTTCCTCAACACCCTCCTAGCTTGCAATTTGGACTTCTGTGAGACTCAAGTCATCTCCAACTTCATTTGTGAGATACCTTCTCTATTCCCTCTATCCTGTTCCAACAGCTCCAATAACTTTGCTGTCCTGCTCTGCTCTGCACTCCTGCATGCCTTTGGGACATTCCTCCTGGTCTTCTTCTCTTATGCCCACATTGTCTCCACCATCCTGAGCATCAGCTCCACCTCAGGCAGAAGCAAGGCCTTCTCCACCTGCTCCTCCCACCTCACTGCAGTGACCTTATTTTATGGCTCAGGTTTTCTTCGCTATCTCATGCCAACCTCAGGTTCCCCGTGGGAGTTGGTTTTTTCCATGCAGTACAGTGTGGTCACTCCCCTAGTGAATCTTCTTGTCTACAGCCTGAAGAACAAGGAAGTAAAAGCAGCTCTAAAAAATATGTTGCAGAAAAGTTTACAATATCTTAGTTCACAAAGAACAGGGACAGGATGATTGGGAAACAGGGCGGATTAGAGCAAGATACCTGAATAATAGACATTAGGGAAAATTTTTGTTTGCTCATAATGTTGAACATGACAAACTATCTTGAAAAGCCTCCTTTCTTGGAAATACACACAAAAAAATAGGAGCAAAGTATTTGTTTGCTTTGGTTCATGTTTTATCTTTCTCAGAGGCAGAAAGAAATGCATCAAATAGCTATTTCAATCCGGGTAATATGGTTACAGACATAGAGATATATTATTCCTTTTGTTTGTGAAACATTAACAAAATACTTAGCATTGGGAAAATTGTCTATGTTCTGAATTCTTGCATGGTTCCTGTGAGTGTGAAATTAGGGGGAAAACTTTGCTACAAAGTAAAAAGCCAGCATCTCTGAAGGAAGAAAGACGTAGGCTTGAGACTCACGGAGGTGTGAGTGGAAGGTGGGTTAAAGATGAGTTCTGGCTGAAGGGCGCCTTAGAGAGAAAGCAAATGCAGCTGAAGATGTCAGAGAAAGGAAGTCAGCTTTGGCTGAAGTCCAGGCTGACAGAAGTCTTCCACAAGCTCTGTGAAAAAAGCGTTATCTGGTATGTGGCAAATGGTAGAGAATTCCATTCTTTCTAGGGGAGTATAGCAGCCCTGCTTGTTACCCCTTCTAGTTATACTGGTGGCTCCGAGGGATAAGTCTGATAGATCTTGTTCTGGAAAAAAATTTTAAAACATTGTTGATTTCTGTACAGTGTAAAGTAACACACATCTTTTGCCTGATTGACAAAAGTTTTCAACTTAGAGATTTTGAAAAATACAAAAAAAGGATTCTATCTCGCAATGAAAATTGCTAACATTTAGTTCCATTTTTCTCCAAATTTTGTTGTGGAAAGATGTTTGGTTTGCATTTTTATACATAATTATAACTATATTTATATGCAATATTGTATCCGGCATTTTAACTTATTATGAATAAATACTTTTCCATGTTTCAAAACATAATTTGCAAGTTCTATTATATTCCACTAAGTACATAGAGTCTTATATATTTAGTAACTCCCCTACTTTTAAATGTTTCTGATATTGACATAATTTATTAATCATGCAATTGTTCCAGAAACAATCTAAAGTCAGAGTTTCTGCCTTCTTTCCTTTCTTCCTTTCTTCCTTCATTCATTTGATGGTTTCTTCCTTCCCTTTTCTTTTTTTCTCCCATTTAGGACCTCATGTCACAGGATTATAACCATAATCCTTCGTTTATAACATATTTTCGTTGGTCCACACATGTATATCTTTTATTTTATTTTATTTTCATTCATTATAAATATTTTACTTTTTGTTTACATATTTGTTTTCTTGTTTTTAATAGTGTTGTAAACACTGCATGACCCCATCACTTAGCCTAAAAACTAAAATACTGCTAACAAAATGCATCTGTCTTGAACTTCTCCCCCATTCCAAACAATTGTCACCAAATACCTGTCTTGTCCTTTTTTAATCCGACAAAATTAACAATGATATAATCCTATTAGTTTTAGTTTGGTTTTACCCATATTTAGCCAGTTATGTGTTTACCATGTTTTCTTATAATTTAAACATTCTTTGAGATTATTTTCCTTCTTTCTCAAGGATATTCATTAGAAGTTCTTTTAGAGCACATCACTAAATTGTAAACTTTTTCAGGTTTTTTTTTTGTAAACATCTTTATTCCCCATTCATAAAATATTTTTTTGATGGATACATAATTTTAGGTGAACACTTGTTTTCCTTCCACATTGTGAAGTACTTTTCCTTGGTAGTCTTTCATTGTTGCTGTTGAGAATCCAGCTGTCATTCTGATCCTTTAGGGAACATCTTTTGTTTTTCTCTTGTTGCTTTAAAGAGCTTTCTTAGTCCCCAACAATGCACCTTACGCAGTTCTTCACTTATTACTTTGATCAATGAAATAAACATCAGAAATTCACTATTATACATAATATAATTTTAAACATTTTAGCCTTTTCTGTGTTTTGTAAATCTTCCAAATGAGAATCACTACGTCAAAGAGTCTGAGAACTATTAAGACATCTCAGCCAAAGTGATTTCCAATGAAAACGATAAGAAATTACACTGAAATAGCAAACTACGAAACAGCCTTTTGCCCCCTGCTCATAGTCGCTAAATCAGATTTTACTTGTGTATACAAATTGCAGTACCATGACAATCAGTCAATCATCTCATTGCAGATTTATTTTTCATCCTTTTGCAAGTGAAGCAAGTGAATTTTTTCTGCATTTTCTTACCGATTACAATTTGAACCTACTATGTCCTAATTGTACTACTTATGTAAATAGTTTGACATATTCTCCATCCATTGAGCTAATAAGGATTTAGTGATTTTCTTATAGGTTTTATAAAGCTCTTTGTATAAAGAAGACATTGATCATTACATCTATATTGGTTCAAAACATTTTTTCACATCTATTCTGTCCCTTTCTCTTAATTTTTGTGTGTTTATTTTCTTTGAAATTATTTCTTTGTTGTGCAAACCAGTGATTTAAAATATACTTAGAACTTAAATCACACGTACACTTTCTTTTCTTGGTACCATTAATTCTGCATTGGTAGTCAAATCTCCTGAATGCTGGTACAGAAGGAGCTTACGTAGCTGTAGCAGCTTTGATTTTTCATGTAGTCCTTATTCTTTGATCAGAAATTTTCATCTTCCAGGTCCTTTTACGTAACTTCACTTCATATAGTAAGGATGGCAGTGTCTTGTACCACTGTCTTATAGAACAGAAGGTAACTTACTACATGCCCTAAACTAGGGATCTGGTTTGGAGCTCAGATCTGTTATGCCTTGAGATCACATTTGTTTCATAAATTTCAAATACTGAGCAACTAGTGAAATGTTTATCCAGGAGACTCTGGGTGCTGCAGTACTGAGATGGCTCCAGCCTCTTTCAGTAACTTTCATTCACTCAGTGAAACATATATTCATTGTCACATTCATTTATTATAGTATTCGTGTAGTTTTAATGATTCTTTGTTCACCATTGAAGGCGGCAAGAAATGTCACATTCCTTTATTTCTCTAAATCAAGCAAAGTCTTCCCCAAGTGTCTACTCCTATGAGTGGAAGAAAATTTACCTTCACCCACAACTGGACTTCCTACATCCATCTCTAGGATCTTACGAATTCTGGGCCTTTGTGATTCCAGAAAACCAAGAAAGGCCTGGACTCTGAGTTTGTGCTGTCATCATCATTGCTATTGTTCCTTCTGTTGCCTGATGTGGCCTGGTCATCTGTCATCGAGCAGACACTCAACTCAAAGATGATACAAAGATGATTCCCAAAATGGAACATTCCACTGACACAGACTTGCTCACAGACTCCCTTGATCCACACCCCAATACCCCCTGATCTCAGTGCATTATGTATAACCTCTACTGTCATCACTAGGAAGCTTCCCTCAAGAGACAGCAGGAGATACACAAGAGTCAGGCCCCCACCTCCTGTGCTATGTTCAAACACTATGTTCATATTCACTTTGATAACTCAGAGTTGACCTAAAATAGAGAAGCTCCTTCCTACACACACCTGCAACTACAAGAAGAGGTGGTGATAGGAAAGAAGAGGAAAACGTAGGAGAGGTAAAATCATTAGAAACGTGTGGTTGCTCTGTACCCTGGGGTATCAGTGGGCAAAGAGATGATTGGTTTTTTAATTCATGACTATCCTATTCAAATGTTTTATAAATGTCTTGTCTTAGTTATTTTGTTAAAGAGATAAGGAAACTAATATTCACTGAACTCTTACTACGTGCTAGACATGATGGTAGACATTTTATATACTTTACGCCTATATAACAATTACTTCTCCAGAATTTTGATAAGCAATTCCATTTTCTTTAATTCATCAATTCTCTAAAAGTATTTAACAATTTCCTCAGTTGCAAAAACAATGCACCTTTATTTTTGAAAATAGGAAAAATTCTAAAAGGGAGAAAAGTCAAGATATCTCATAATTCCAAATTGTTGCCTGTTAATTTCTTTGTAATCTAAGAAATTAAAAATGAAAATTTTATCCTCCCTGATGCATATAGAAACATTTATGATTCTTATTTATAGAGAGATATATAAATATTTATTGATATGTTGTAGTACTTATAGACGTATGTACAGATATAAAGATATAGATTTTTATATATATGTGTACATCATTAGTATACACATGTATAATTCCTTCCTCTGTCAGCTGAGAAAGCCAGGAGCCAACAAGAGCATGATAGGAAGACCATGGTTTCGAATATCACTCTCTAATAAAAGAAACCAGGACTCACTGGAGAAGTGGCTGATCCTAGGACTGGGGGAGAGAATACACAAGATGAGCCCCAGCATCTTATAGAACCAGAAGTAAAGAAGTGCTCAAAAAACCTCAATTATAGAAACGTCAAAAGGATACCACAGTTAAATGAAGGAGTTTGCAATAGCCAAAGCTGGGGCAATTTGAGCAATAAAATACATTAAATATTTGCTACAGACTTAATATTTGTGTCCCCCTTAAGATTCCTATGTTGAAACTCTAATTCCCAATGTGATGGATTTTGGAGGCAAGGCATTTGGGATATAATTAAGGCTAGATTAGGCCATGAGGGTGGAGCTCGCTTCATTGAATTAGTCCGCTTATGAAAACAGGAAAAGACACAAAATCTCTCTCTCCACGTACATGCACCAATCAAAGTCTATGTGAGGGTGTAAACCAGGAAGAGGACGCCTGCCAAGATCCCTGCATGCTGGCACTCTCATCTTGGACTTCTAGCCTCCAGAACTGTGAGCCACCCAGTCTGTGGTAATTTGTTAGAGCAGCTGGAACTAAGATAATATATTGTATTATAACCAAAGTACAAATAATTACCCATGAGTCCATACTGATACAAATAATGGTTGAATAATTAAATCAATGAGGGAGAAGAGACAAATATCCCATGCGGAAGAATTCCAAATACTTTACGTAAATATTCGAGTATCAAGGAGGAAGAGCATAACCTCTTAACTTACGTCTTAAATGCAGTTGGCTAATAATGACTTCCTTCCAAAGACTACAATACATACACAGGAAAAAAGAATAACTTTACAGTGGAGAAAGCGGACAAACACTACCTCAGTCAGGTGATTGGGATCAACATCCACAGTGATAGGTCATGTTAATAGTATGTACCCTTGATAGGACGTGATGACAGTGGTACTTTATCTCTGTGATCTTCATCCCCAAATCCCATAACCCACAGCTAATCACAACACAAAAATCAGACAAACTTAAGTTGAGGGACATTCTACAAAATACCTGACCACTATTACACAAAACTCGCAAGTTCATTATAAACAGGGAAAATCTGAGAAACTATCACAGCCAAAAAGAGCCTAAGGAAACATGACAACTAAATGTAATGTAGTATCCTGGCTGAGATCCTGGAATAGAAAATGGACATTAGATTAAAACTAAGGAAATATGAACATTAATATGACAAATTTACTATACCAACATAAAATTTTATTAATAGGAGATACTGGGTGTGGGTATGTAGGAACTCTCTGTACAATTTTTGCAACTTATATGTAAATCTAAAATTATTCTAAAATAAAAAGTTTGTTAAAATAAAATCTTCTCCTCCCCATCCGCAATCTTATCATCCAGGGTTCACTTTTGTGCTGGGTGTGGATGAATTCATTCATGAGGAGTTCCACAAATTCAAAAGTGTTCTGAGTATTTCTCCAGACTCTGTTCTAGTGGATAGTGAGATGTACTTATCCTGAGACTTGGGAAGACAAAGTGTCTACAAAAAAAAATCATTCTTTTCCAAATGAACTGCCCTTAAAATATAATTTTGACACATCAATTTACCGATAGTTTCTCACTTTTTGCTCTATTTATTCCAAACAGAAGCAAAAGGTGGAGGAAAGAGGGAATGATGAGCAAATACAATCCTATCCTGCTATACATCCACACGTATACATAGGTATAATTTTTAACAATAATGCCTTTTGTCATATGTCAACTAAAAATTATCTTTTCAATTAAAAATATAATATGTATCATACTTCTAAAATATACATAAAAATTTACATCATTCTTTTTAATATCTGCATGGTATCCCATTATACACATATACCATCCGTTATTTCCAAACCCCAAAGTTGTTTCCAACTTAATGTTATTATATAAAGAGATCTGATGAGCATACGCCCACACGTTGGTATTTTTGTAGGATAAATTTCTAAATCTATAAATATTTAGAGTGTAAAATGTTGACAGATAGGGCTAAATTGTTCCAAATGTTTTCTTATCTATTTATTATCTGTCAACACTGCCTGTGGGTAGATGTTTCCCCCACACTGGCTCCAGCTCTGGATGATGGAACCAAGTTGGCAGCTAGGGAAGAGTGAGGGGTGGCTGCTGAGTATGAGCCAAAGTAAAACTGAAAATGAGCTCTGTTGAGTTTCCACTTCCAGGAATCACAGACCAGGATATTCAGACCACCCCTCCCACTAAAAAGAACAGAAAATTTTGGATTAAATATATAAAATGTCTTCCAGAAAGTATTAAAGAGCTAACAAGATAGTGAGTATATAGCAGGTCAAGATCAGAAAAAGTGCAGGAACTCAGAAAAATGACCAAAATATTTAGGATCACCTTTGTCCTAGAGGCATATTTTTATCCAAAGGGAACAGCTAAGACCCTGAACATCACTTTTGGTAGCCTAGTGAAGCTTGGGATTCAAAAATCATGATTTAGGATCATCCAAGGGTGAGAACCCTGGTCAAGTTCTCTATACTTAGTGATGGGACCTAAAATTCTTCACGAGGAGTAAAGATGATTGGAAAGAAAACTAGTCCTTTCATGGTCTGCAGCCTCACTTCATGTCTTTTAGGTAAAGAAGAACATCTCAATAAAGCCTTGAACTTTAGTTTATATGATCCTAGACTGCTGACATCATAGGCATATGGAGAAGCAATCAATCAATAATCAATCAACTCTGGGAGATAACTTCACCCTCAGTCTCTAGTATACATATAATTTTTCAGTTACTATGTTTAACCTACAAGCAAACACACTAGGTGTGCAAGTAGACAAGAACAGTGAGTAAGAACTAGGAAGAGCAACAAAGAATAAAAACAGACTAACAGACACTCTAATAATGCAATTATCAGACACCAACAATGAAACAATGATGCTTACCATATTCAAGGAGTTAAAACCAGGCCTGGAAATCTTCACAGAAAATTAGAAACTTTAAAAAGTGGCAGTACAGAGTTGAAAAAATTTATTTTACTAAAAACTATAATAACCAAAGTTAAGAACTCCGTGTGCAGATGCAACACAGCTGAAGAGAATTAGTTAATGGGTAACATGCCGTGAACACTGTATAGAAGCGACACAAAGACAAAAAGAAAAAAAATGCAGTGAAGAGAGTAAGAGACATGGAGGACACAGCGAGAAAGGCTAACATAAATTTTATTGGAGTTTCGAAAGAAGAAAATAATAGAAGAGAAGCAATATTTGAAGAGATAATGTCTGAGATTTTTTCAGATCTGATGAAAGAAATCAATCCCCATATTCAAGAAGTCCAGTGAATCACAGGTAGGATACATTTAAACTTCAGAACACATCATAGTGAATTATGAGAAAACATAATACAAAGAGAAAATCTGAATGCTAGTAAGAAGAGTAAAAGACATAAAAAAGAACCAAGGTGTTCCAGACATTAACTTTTTGCAATTTATTCTTTAATCTGAGTTTATCAATTCTATTGAACTTCTCCATTCACTTAAATGAGATGAACCGTTTTTCATATCAGTGTTTCTAAGTGGTCAATCAATTATCTGCTTCAGAATTACTTCATCATGCACAGCATACGGCATATCCTAGACCTATTCAATTGGTCTGGATTTACTATGCACAAAATAATAGCACAAAATACAGCAATATGGTCTTGCACAAGGTCCATGGCACTTTGTTTCATACTATGGAGACCTTGGAAGAGCTCTGGAACACCCTGTGGTCCTGGATAAATATGGAACTACCCTTGTCACTTTTTCCTCCCTCTTGCTGTGCAACTCTCCTACCTCTTGGTCTCTCTGGTGCCTTCAAACTACCTTCTGCAGAGCTCCTTTGACTTTTCTCCCATAAGATATTTGTCTAAAAACCATAACATTATGAACTACTTTTTACACATCATAATCCTGATTGATTACTTTTGCCAATAATCAATTCTTCTTTTAAAATATTTTCTTAATATCTATAATTATCACACTTTGGAATTTCATAGAAGATAAATATGTTTAGGCCTTGTTCAACATTTTATTTTATTTTCAATCTATTTTCCAGTTTTGATTTTATAGAGAGATTTTGGCTAATGTAGCTCTTCCTTTTATTGACAGATTTTAACAAGTTTTATCACATATGCACTATTCATTGGTGATTCACTAAGTCTCTTTGAGGATTCTTGTCTTCTGTTTGCTATTTTTAAAAATATTTGCATACATACTTTATATGGTTTTGTGAAACAAAATAGTGCCTACTCAATTCTTGTTCCCATATGTTTGCTATAGTTTCCTATTAATTACACTAAGAATAAAAATATATAGGCCGGTCCGATGGTGTACTGGTTAAGTTCATGTGCTCCGCTTCAGCAGCATGGGGTTTGTGGGTTCGGATCCTGGGCGCAGACCCACACATCGCTCATCAAGCCGTGCTGTGGAGGCATACCACACACAAAATAGAGGAAGATTGGCACAGATGTTAGCTCAGGGACAATCTTCCTCAAGCAAAAAGAAGATGATTGGCAACAGATGTTAACTCAGGGCCAATCTTCCTCACCAGAAAAAAAAAGGAAAGAATAAAAATATATCATGCATATGTTAGAGCATTTTCAAGTTCCGTTGCACTTTATTTTTCATTTGTTTTTTATAAAAAGTCATGAAATCATATTATATAAATAACACCAATTAACGTTTTCTATGTGTAAATATATATTTAAATAATAAATTATTTAAAATGGTCAACCTCCTAAATAAAACTAGTAACACAGAAATAGTTATATTTCTTTCTTTCTAAATTTCTTCTGTAGCAAATCTTTTTGTAATGCATTCTTTGATGTATTTATTAACATCCTACCATTATACCTAAAATTATATCACAAACATTTTCTCATTACTTCTAATTTTAAAAACCTCATTTTCAGTTATCATCCAATTTCATCAAGCACAATAACCAAATTTGATATAATAATCGTACTGTTACTAGACATGTTTTCAGCCTTTACCACAATATCAATTTCTGTAGTTATTCTCATATTGTTCCAGATTATATTTTTTATTGTTGAGTTGAATGAGTTTTTTATGTATTTTACATATTAGCCCTTTATCAGATAGATGATTTGCAAATATTTTCTCCCATTTCATAGGTTGTCTTTAAATTTGTTGATTGTTTCTTTGGCCATGCAGAAGTTTTTAGTTTGGTGTAGTTTTTGATTGCTGTTGCTTTTACTTTTGGTATAATAACCAGAAAAAAAAACGTTGCTGAGACCAATGTCGAAGAGCATTTTCTGAATTTCTCTTCTAGGAGTTCTACAGTTTCAGGTCATATGATTAAGTCTTTAATACATATTCAGTTAATTTTTGCAAGTAGTGTAAGATAGGGGTATAATTTCATTCTTCTGCACATAATTATTCAGTTTTCCCCAAAACCATTTATTAAAGATTCAACTCTCTCCCCATTGAGCACTCTTGGCTTTCTTGTCAAAATGAGTTGACGGTATATGCAAGGGTTTATTTCTGGGCTCTCGATTTTTTCCGTTGGCCTATGTGTCTATTTTTATGCCAGTATCAAACTGTTTTGATTAATATAGCTTTGTAACATAGTTTGAAATCAGGAAGCATGATGTCTCCAGTTTTGTTCTTTCACAGGATTGCTTTGGCTATTTGGGGTCTTTTGTGGTTCCACATGAATTTTAGGATTTTTTTTTCTATTATTGTGATCGTTCACCCCCTAGGTTAAATTTATTCCTACATATTTTATTGTTTCTGATGGTATTTTTTTTGTGTGTGTGAGGAAGATCAGCCCTGAGCTAACATCCATGCTAAACCTCCTCTTTTTTGCTGAAGAAGACTGGCTCTGAGCTAACATCTATTGCCAATCCTCCTCCTTTTATTTTTCCCCCAAAGCCCCAGTAGATAGTTGTATGTCATAGTTGCACGTCCTTCTAGTTGCTGTATGTGTGTGGCCAGACAAGCGGTGTGTCTCTGCTAGCCTGGGATCCGAACCCAGGCCACCAGTAGTGGAGCGCACACACCCAACCACTAAGTCACGGGGCTGGCCCCTCTGATGGTATTTTAAACGGAATTGTGTTCTTTATTTCTTTTTCAGATATTTCATACTTAGTGTATAGAAATGCAACTGATTTTGGTATACTGATTTTGTATCCAGCAACTTTACTGAATTCACTGATCAGTTCTAACAGTTTTTTGCTGAGTCTTTAGGATTTTCTACGTATAAGATTATATCATCTTCAATCAGAGACAGTTTTACTTCTTCCCTTCCAATTTGAATGCCTTTTATTTTGTTTTCTTGCCTAATTGCTCTGGCTAGGACTTACAGTACTTTATTGAATTAGAGTAGGAAGAGTGGGCACACTTGTCTTGCTTCTGATATTAGAGGAAATGCTTTTAACCTTTCACTGTGGGTTTGATGTTAGATGTGGGCTTGTTATATATGGCCTTCATTATGGTGAGGTATATTCTTCTATACTCAATTCACTGAGGTTTTTTTTTTTTTATTAAAGGATATTGAATTTTGTCAAATGCTTTATGTGTGTCTATTGAGATAATCATATAGTTTTTATCTTTCATTCTATTAATGTGGTGTATCAGATATATTGATATGCATATGTTCAACCATAATTGCATCTCATGGATAAATCACACCTGATCATTGTGTGTGATCCATTTAATGTGTTGTTGAATTCAGGTTGCTAATCTTTTGCTGAGGATGTTTGCATCTATATTCATCAGGGATATTGGTATATAGTTTTTTTCCTAGTATCCTTGTCTGGCTTTGGTATCAGGATACTATTGGTCTCATAAAATGTGTTTGAGAGTATTCCCACCTCTGATTTTTTGGAAGAGTTTGAGAAGGATTGGCATAACTCTTCTTTAAATGTTTGGGAGAAATCATTGGGGAAACCATCTGTTCCTAGGGTTTCCTGTATTGGGAAGTTTTTGATTACTGATTCAATATCCTTATCGTTACTGGTCTGTTCAGATTTTTTTATTTTTTCACGATTCAGTCTTGGTAGGTTGTATGATTCTAGGAATTTATTCATTTCTTCTAGTTAATCCAATTTGTTGACATATAAATGTTCATAATAATCTTTTATGATCCTGTGCATATCTGTGGTATTAGTTGTAATGTATCCTCCTTCATTTCTGATGTTGTTTCTTCTCTCTTTTTTTCCTAGTCTAGCTAAATTTTTCTCAATCGTGTGTAACTTTTCAAATAACTAGCTCTTATTCTCATTGATATTTTTTATTGCTATTCTGGTCTCTATTTGATTTATTTATTTATTTATTTATTTATTTATTTATTTATTTATTATAACTCTGATCTTTGTTATTTCCATCCTTGTACTAACTTTAGGCTTAGTTTGTTATTCTTTTTCTAGTTTTTTGAGTTGTAAAGTTAGGTTGTTAATTTGAGATCTTTCTATTTTCTTAATATAGGTGTTTATTGCTATAAAATTCTCTTTTAGTACTACTTTTGCTGCAATCATAGTTTTGGTATGTTGTGCTTACATTTTTGTTTGTCTCAGATATTTTTTGATTTCTCATGTGATTTCTTCTTTAACCCACTGGTTGTTCCGGAATGTGTTAATTTCCACATATTTGTGGATTTTTCTTTTTTCTCATCTTGTTGATTTCTACTCTCATACCATTGGCAATGAAAAGATGCTTGATATGATCTCAATCTTCTTAAAATTGCTAAGACTTGTGTTGCAAGTCTAACATGTGACCTATCCTGGAGAATGTTCCATGTGTGATTGAGAAGAAATGTATTCTGGTGCTGTTGGATGGAATGTTCCATATATGTCTGTTAGGTCTTTAGTCTAAAGCATAGTTCAAGTCCAATGTTTCATTATTGATTTTCTTTCTGGAAGATCTATCCATTGTTGAAAGTAGGTATTGATATCTCCTACTATTATTGTATTATTTTCTATTTCTCCCTTTAGATCTGTTAATATTTGCTTAATATATTTAGGTTTTAAAATATTGAGTTCATATATATTTATGACTGTGATGTCCTTTTGATGAATGGACTTTATATTTATGTAATAACCTTATTTGTCTCTTGTTAGTTTTTGACTAAAGTCTATTTTGTCTAATATAAGGATAGCTACCCTGCTCTATTTGAGTGGGCTAGAGGCTATGTTCTGAAGTTGGCAAAGGATGCTGTCTAGGCTCTCTCATCGAGTGGGGCCCCCGGTGGCATTCAGCAGTTAGGAAGGTTGAATGCTGGGTTATTCTGTAGAGCAGGCTATAGACTGGATGCCACAGTGAAGTCTGCCATAGACTAGGTTCTGAGATTGTCCAGGGTCACTATTAATGCTCCCTGGTTACGTAGCACCAGAGACTATATTTAACATTTGGGAAGACTTTTGGCTTCTTTCCCTACCCAAGCATGGCTGTAGGATTGGCTGCAGCTGCCTGGATTCTAGGTCAGGCTTCCTTGTTGGCTGGGACTGTATGCTATACTCAGCAGTTTGGTGGGGCTGTAATTTGCCTCCCTGCCTGAGCCAGGCCATAGAGCGGTCTCCACAGCTGGTATGGCTTTATAGCTGGGGACATGAATCAGGCAGATCTGCCCACAAGCTCTCTAGCCAGATAGGGCCACCAGCTTGGCTCTGCAGATGGGCAGAGCTGCTGGCTAGGGTCTCTGCTTGGGTGCTGCTGCAAGAAGAAATGTCGTTTACCAAGATCTGGGCAGAAGTTGCTATAAGCCCTGGCCCTTTTCTCTGTCTCTATCAGATCCCCAGTGGTCAAGCCTCATGAATTCCCCAAGTAATCCCTGTGAGATGAGACCTAAATGGGCCTCCCAGGAAGTGTGCTACAACACTGGGGGAGCTGGATGTCCACTTTGGCTCTCTTTCTCCCACTAGAAAAACCGTAGGTGCAGGAGGGCCCTGTTGGTGTAGCACTGTTTTGGACTGGCAGAAGGGCGACGTGGTCAGAGTGTAGCAGCTCCTCTTACCCTTCTGATGTGGTCCTTCTCCATCTTGAGGTCCAGGGAGGTTCTTCACCTGGCCTCACGCCCAAGGCCTCACCCCTGGGTTCTGGGATTTTCACAATGGTGACTTGTCCATAGATAGTTGCTAGTTGGTCTTCCTGTGAGGGGAACTGAAGTTGGGAATGATGTATGTTGCCAACTTGATGATGTCATTCCTGCTTTCACTTTTATTATTTCCAATTGTTTGCTTACTTTGGATTTAATTGGCCTCTCTTTTTCCTGTTTCTTAAGATTGAACATTAGATGATTTATTAAAGACTATAATTGTTTCCTAGTACAAATATTTAATGCTATCCATTTTTTAATAAGCACTGCTTTAGCTTCTCCCCATATATTTTTATATGCTACATTTCAATTTCCTTCAATTTAAAACATTTTCTAATATCCCTGTATCTGTAACCTATTTGTTATTTATAAGACAGTGGTTGAGTTTGAAAATATGTGGGGGATTTTCTGGATTTCTTTCTGTTATTGATGTTTAGTTTATTTCTAGAATAAACTGTTTTCTAGTAGTGGTCAGAAAATGTACTTTATATGGCTAAAATTCCTTTATATTTATTGAGTTTTGTTTTCCCCTAGAATAAATCATTTTGATGAGTGTTCCATGTGTGCTTGGAAAAAATGTGTGTTGTGCTGTTCTTGTGGTACTGTTCTCTAAATGTCAGGTAGATCAATTTATTTTATATTCTTCTTTAGATCCTCTCTACATTCATCTCCTGCAGTCAGCTCACAGGCTGTTTTTCCACTTTTACTATTGATCATTGAGAGAGGAGTGTTGCAATCTTCAACTATAATTGTGGATTTGCCTCTTTGTGTTTCAGCTATGTCAATTTTTGCTTTACTATTTTGAAGCTCTGCTGTTGTGTGCATACATTTTTGGATTCTTATGTCTTCTTGGTGTATTAACTCCTTCATTCTTACGAAATATCCCTGTTTATCACTGATCATATTTCTTGTTCTGAAGCTGAATTTGTCTGATATTAATGTAGTCACTGTAAATTTCTTTTATTTCAGTTTGTACTGTTTATCATCTTTCAATGCTTTTACTTTTACTCTATGTGAAAACGTATATTTTTATAAAGACCTTATTTTTTAGGGCAGTTTTAGCTTCACAGCAAAATTGAGAGGAAGGTACACAGATTTCTCATTTGTTCCTTGCCCTTATGCATGAGCTTCTCCCATTACCAACATCCCCACAACAGTGGCACATTTTTACTACTGATGAACCTACTTTGACACATTATAGTCACCCAAAGTCCATAGTTTGCAACACATTTTTAAAAAATATTATCTTCTGAAAGAACTTTAGAATCACATAGAATTTGCAAAAAATGTGCAGACAGTTCCTGTTAACCTTAACCTAATTTTCTTGAACAATATTATCTTACATAGAATAGTACAGTTATCAAAACCAGGAAAGTGACAGTAATACAAAAATTATTAAACTAATTCTTGTTTCACCAGTTTTCTCATGCACTTATTTTTAGGAGTATAGTTTATTTCAAATAAAACCACTATGCACTTATTAGAATGGCTAAAAAATTTTTTAAAAATACAATGTCCAATACAGGCAATGTTACAGACTAATTGAATCCCTCATACTTTTCTGGTGGGAATGTAAAATAGTACAGCCATTCTGGAAAACAGCTTTGAAATTCTGTTTTTATTAAGTTAGACCTACACTTATCATATGTCACAGCAATTCCTCTCCTAGATTTACCCTCAAGAACTGAAAATTATGTTCACACAAACACCTGTACATGAATGTTCTTAGCAGTTTCATTTGTAATATCTAGTAACTGGAAACAACCCAAATGTTTTAAACTTTGTAATAGATAAACAAACCTTGGAACAGTCATACAATGGACTACTACTCACAATGAAAAGAAATATTCCTTTCTTTCCTTCTTAATATGGGTCTCTTGATCACCCTGCTAGCTCTATGAATTTCTAAGATTCCTTTCTGCCATCAGTGTCGGAGACAATCGGGAAATTCTCTTATTGTCACTAAACCAGAATATTTCACTCTAGTAGACTAATTATCCATCGTCTTCTGACTGTGGTTAGGTACCTGAAATATTGGAGATATTTTGTAAAGGTCCTTCTCACAGCTGCTTTCACCTCATTGTTCTTCAAGCTATAAATTAGGGGATTCACTAAGGGAGTGACCACACTGTACTGTACAGAGGAGATCAACACCAATGGTGAACTTGAGTTTGGTATGAAATAACGAAGGAAAGCTGAACAATAAAACAGGAGCACCACAGTGAGGTGGGAGGAGCAGGTGAAGAAGGTCTTGCTTCTACCTGAGGAGGAGTTGATACTCAGGATGGTGGAGACAATGGGAGCATAGGAAAAAACAATTAGGACACAAGTTACAAGTGCATGAAGGAGGCTGGAGCAGAGCAGAACAGTAAAATTCATGGAGATGTCAGAGCAGGACAGAGGGAAGAGAGAGGGCAGCTCACAGCTGTAGTGGGGGATGGACTGATCCTCACAGAAGTCCAAGCTCATAGCTAGTAGGATATTGATGAATGCATCCAGAAACCCCAGGCCCCATGAGCCCCACGCTAGTCCTTTGCAGAGCTTGTTGGTCATCTTCTGGCCATAGAGCAGAGGGTGGCAGATGGCAACATAGCGGTCATAGGCCATCACTGAGAGCAGGCAGCCTTCTGTGCCCCCAGTGTCAAACACAAAGAAGACTTGAGCCAGGCAACCTCTCACAGAAATGGTTTTCCTCTGAGACAGGAGATTCTCCAGCATCTTGGGCACTGTGGCAGAAGAGAAACAAAGATCCAGGAAAGAGAGGTGACTCAGGAAGAAGTACATGGGTGTATGGAGATGAGAATCCATCCTGATCACCAGCATCATAATCAGGTTCCCTATCATTGTCTGAAGATAAATCACTAGGAACAACACAAAGAGCGGAGCCTGCATCTTGGGATCAGCAGAAAGTCCAAGAAGGATGAACTCGGTGATGGTGCTGTGGTTCCCCAAGGCCATTTAGAGAATCTTTTGTTCCTTTGAAATAAGAACAGGAAGTGGACTGAGCCTTCCTGTGCCCCCTGCCAATGTCCCAGACATCCCCATCTTCTCCCTATACATTCCCCTCTCCTCAGTCTGCAGCCTATTATCAGGATTTTAAAGCTGTGCTCACTGATCTCCTCCAGGCATTTTTCTTCTACCTCACAGGTCATGAACCGCTCTCACCAATTGTGCAAAATTTTGATTCTCATACTTGTTCTGATCTATAAGCTATGTTAATTTATTCCACCTTCTTCAGTTGGGCCCTTGCTTCTGTTCAACTTCATCACCTCTTATGCATTCTAGCATACTTCTGCAATTGCCTGCCCCTTGTACCTTCTCTGCTCTCTCTTATCCCTCATTCTTAAATTCTTTTCATACAGATAAATTAAAACAACTCTAGGAGGCATAGCACATGAATCTGGGATTCAAATTTAATTCTTTTATGGAAAAGTGATTTCCTAAGGTGACAGGTGGATGAGGCTTCCTTCCTGGAAAATGAG
This sequence comes from Ceratotherium simum simum, assembly GCF_057802395.1. Taxonomy (NCBI): domain Eukaryota; kingdom Metazoa; phylum Chordata; class Mammalia; order Perissodactyla; family Rhinocerotidae; genus Ceratotherium; species Ceratotherium simum. The sequence goes on from NC_141916.1 coordinate 20,386,812, forward strand.
AATCATAACAAGTGCTTGCTACCTGGTTCTCCCCACTGAAAGAACTCAGAAAGTGTTAATTCCATGCTTAAGTGAATGAATTGATAGCTGAAACGGGTCTGGAGGCTAAGGAGGATGAGAACACCACTGCTCACAGATAGAAGGACTGAACAGGTTGACTAGAATGGAGACTTCCAGAGAGGCAGTGTACACACCTAAGTTCATGAGGCAGGACGCAGAAAGAAGAGAAGGGCTAGAAAGCTGGTAATAATACCAGAAAGCTGGTAACAGAAGACAAAGTTGCATGCAATAGATTTCTAACCCCCCAAAGCTATGGTGGCCCTTACACTCTTTCCTGTTCCCTCCTCCACCTACCTCAGCAGAGTCCATGGTGGAGGTGCAGTGGCAGTTTTGCAATAACATTAGAATTTGGGTTTTACAAAGAGGATAAGTGTAGGCCACCAAGAAACCACTATCTGTTCTGAAGTGTTCTCCCCTCTTCTTCTCAGAAAAGGAAGCTTAAGCCTGTGGGGTTAGCTTTCCCTAATCTTCCAGGTCCCCAGGCTGGGCAGAGTTTGTGTGCAGAATGCAGAGAGTGTCCATTGCCGATGCACGTGACTACTCGGGAATGAATAGTGGTCTCTCTGGGCAGTCGAGTACAAGATCCCATCAAAAGGGAAAGGCAAGGAGGACGGATGCAGAGAGAAATGGTAACAGGTGACACAGAAGGGGAGAAGATTCAAAGGGAAAAGATATACCTTAGAGGGCCGGGGAGAGAAGATCTGAAGAAGAGAGAGAAACATAACTGGAAATAGCTGGAAAGAGGGAGGAAAACTCTTAGAGAAATCGTACCTGACCTTCCAAGTTGCTGGCTGTTTTGGTACGGAACACTTCCGTTTCTCTCTCCTGTCTCTGATGAACTTGTCTGAGGTCGGTAATTCTTCACACAAAAGAACCAGTTCTTCTAAGGAACTACAGAAACAGCACACAATATTTTTTTTTCTTGTAGAAAATCACAAATAGGTAAGAAAATAGAGATGGCCAAATTCTTGTTATGTTCAGAGAAAAATCTTCATCTTTATTCTTGGCACATGTCAAAACAGTGAAAATAATAATGAAAGTGTAGGATTTCTCTCATTTGATCCTAAGCCCTGCCACTTAAACATCTCTTCATTTATTTCTCATTGTACATCTATATATAGCACTAAAGCAACCTGAAAGTGAGTGATTTTCAGATCTAGTCTTTTAGAATGACATCTATATTTAGTGGAGCCTGGCAGTCTAAGAGACATCTGGCCAATGACGTCTATTCCATGAAGTCACAGCCTGAACTAGACTTTATTCATTGTCTAAGTAACGTTAACTACTAAGCCACAGGGAATTCTTTAGCATGTGGGACTTTTGGACCTTCTGGGTTGACACCGTATTTTTAACCCTTGTATATATGTTCCTGAGGGCCTGTTGCCCTTCAGAAAGGAGGCCGGGCTGGAAGATTTTCTGCATTTGATATTTAGCTTGTGGATACCTCGTGTGCGAATTCCCTGTAACTTGTGATGTGTACTCCTCTTTTCCATAGATTTTCCTGTGTTTACATGAGCTGCATTTCTGAACATAAACAATTTGATGATAAAATGAGTGAAGTAACAGAAAAAACTAATTTTTTTCATGTGGATACTTTATTGGAGGAGTCTGTGAACCCTCAACCTACACTATGGTACTGAAAAGAGGTAATGTGCAGACCAGCCTTAAGCTAACACACATTTTCAAGGGGCAGCTTTATCTCCAGAAATGAATTATCAACTAAAAAATGCAAGTACATGTGCAGCATAAATTATATTTTAATTTTTTTTGACATGACTGTTTTAATGGCAGAAATGTCAAAAATGTGTTTTATCTGATCCATACCTAGATCTATACATAATAATTAACACATACAGGACTAGGTGACTGCAATATTGAAGAGAGCCAAAGGAAGGTTAATTTTTTACATGGTAACTAAAGAAACATTTATTTCCTTCTCCGTAAATTCTAAGTACTGAGAAATAAATTGGAAATTCTCAGTAAAATAAAATCTTGCTCCTGAAAAACTTACAGTCTGAGCTGTGATTTATCCACATCTCTGAAATGTTATTCTTCATGAGAGTAAATTTAGTACCAATCTGCTGTTTTAATATCGGGCTTTATCTCATAGTATTAATTGAATGAATTAGCTCAAAAATTTTTCTATGAGTAGTCTTTCATAAAAATACTACCTTGCTGTGAATTTTACATTGTTTGATGAATATTAAGCTTTGGAGATGGGTACTATCTTTGTAAAGTTTGCTAGGCCAAAGGGCTATTCCTCTGCAAGGATTTTGGAAACTTTCAAAGGATTGAACTTGGTGACAGGATTAGCCTAGTCCAGTTGGGGCTGTTGAGTAAAGAACTGGATCATAAGGTCCTGGGAGGGATGTTTTGGAACATTGACGTAATCATCTTCAGAGATGATCCAGCCCAATTTCCTCTTCTAATTATTCAAGTAAATATCTTGATTTAGAGAGAAAAAGAGAGACTAGCTTTAAGTAATAGAGTAATTTATGACAGACCTAGGGCAACATTTTCTTACGTGTTTTTTCTAATTTTCATTATGCTCATTATATGCAAAGAGATAGTTAAAATACTTAGGTCCCTCCAGGTATTTAGATATATAAAACTCTCACACATTTAAATGTATAAAACTAGTTGTCTTCTCTTTTAGATAGTAGGTTTTACAAAACTGTTTGATTCATGGACTTCTATATAAAATCACAGTGGGAACATACTCTTGTTGGCTTATACATACGCTAAGGAGAGTTTAATCAGGAGTCAAAATTAAATATTTTGGGGCTACCATTTTATGTTATAATAAAACGTTAAACTCAGGGCAATTGGAACTGGATTATAAATGGTGTAATATTTTACTTTATTAACACTTCTTTAATTCATTAATTAATAGCTCTGCACTTGGTATAAAATTAGAGAATTTAACTTTTATTTAGAAACACAAAAATGTATTTTCTGATTCATATATGCAAAAGCAATTCATTTTCCCATTTCCTGTGGCTTCCAGGATATTTCCCTGGGCATCTGCTTATCAAAGAGCATTTTAAATGCCCAGAAGGAGCCACAAACATAATTATAACTGACTATAGAAGAGTCTGTGGCCTACAGAGATTTTGACCATCTAATGAGGGTCCTATCTATGACAGGACAGTGGTGGAGCAATGTGCTATACACTAAAATGGCACTATGCAAAAGGCAATATTGATGTAGACAGAAGACACCTGGCATGCTTGAAGATGAGTAGTCAAGTGGTCAATCTGAATACAGTTCAAGTATATGGAAAACAGTATGATTCTTATGGGAAAAAAATCACGTATTTAGTGATTGGAAACTGAAATCAATTAGATACGAACATTAGAGGTAGATTACCTGTGGTTTTACATTCCATGCTAAATATAGTAATTTGGGATTTAACTTCTCCAAGCATTGGGCATAAGGTTTTAAGCTTTGAAGAACGTGGGCATATAAGCATTTTATGTGTAACATTGTATCACATGCATAGAAGTTGGATTTTGCGGGGAGTAGAACCGTGTGCCAGGAGACCGGTTAGGAGAACGTTTATAGCTTAATTCTGAAATAACTCTGAACTAGGGCTGTGGCAAAAGGGAGAGAAAACTCCTAAGGAGTTAAGTTCAAACCATTTCTGGATGCTTATGGTAAATGAGCGAGAGGACTCCAAGTTACATCCAAATTTTAAACTTGAGGGACCTGATGGATGCCAGTGCCACCACATATTACGAGGATCATATCCAGCACAGTGGTGAATTTGAAATCGTGAAACGCTATTGCTACGTAATTTCTATATCTGGTAAATCAAACATGAAACTGAAAAAAGTGATCTTAAATGAATTGCTAAAAAAGTAAAGGAAGTAATCTGAGGCCACAATTAAAGTAAAAGGATCAGTCCAGGGAGATAAATGAGCACTAAAGCATCTCATATCCTGAGGCATCTGGACCTGGATGGTCTAGAGCAGAGGCTGGCAAACTATGGCCATGGACCAAATCTGGCTCGCTGCCTCTTTTTTTTTTTTTGGGGGGGGTTCCCTATATGCAGAACATAGGTTGGACTAGGTGATTTCTTTTTTTTTTTTTTTTAAGAGTTAAATATTTATTTATTTATTTTTTTATTGATGTTTTAATGGTTTCTAACATTGTGAAATTTTGGGTTGTACATTTTTGTTTGTCCATCACCATATATATGACTCCTTTCACCCCTTGTGCCGACCCCCCTCCCCCCTCCCCCCACCCCCCACCCCCACTGCCCCTGGTAAACACAGTCCAGTTTTCTCTGTCCATGTGTTGGTTTATATTCCACATATGAGTGAGATCATACAGTGTTTGTCTTTCTCTTTCTGGCTTATTTCACTTAACATAATACGCTCCAGGCCCATCCATGTTGTTGCAAATGGGACGATTTTGTCTTTTTTTATGGCTGAGTAGTATTCTATTGTATATATATACCACATTTTCTTAATCCAATCGTCAGTCGAGGGACACTTAGGTTGCTTCCACTTCTTGGCTATGGTGAATAATGCTGCAATGAACATAGGGGTGCATAAGCCTCTTTGGATTGTTGATTTCAGGTGCGTTGGATAGATTCCCAGTAGTGGGATGGCTGGATCATAGGGCATCTCTATTTTTAATTCTTTGAGGAATCTCCATACTGTTTTCCATAGAGCCTGCACCAATTTGCATTCCCACCAGCTGTGTATGAGGGTTCCTGTTTCTCCACATCCTCTCCAACATTTGTTGTTTTTTGTCTTGGTGATTATAGCCATTCTAACAGGCGTGAGGTGGTATCTTAGTGTTGTTTTGATTTGCGTTTCCCTGATGATTAGTGATGTTGAGCATCTTTTCATGTGCCTATTGGCCATCTGTATATCTTCCTTGGAGAAGTGTCTCTTCATTTCCTCTGCCCATTTTTTAATCGGGTTGTTTGTTTTTTTGTTGTTCAGTTGTGTGAGTTCTTTATATATTATGGAGATCAACCCCTTGTCAGATGTGTGTTTTGCAAATATTCTCTCCCAGCTTGTTGGTTGTCTGTTCATCTTGATTCTGGTTTCATTTGTCTTATAAAAGCTCTTTAATCTGATAAAGTCCCACTTGTTTAATTTTTCTTTAGTTTCCCTAGTCTGGGTAGGCAAGTCATCCGAAAAGATTCCTTTAAAACCAATGTCAAGTAGTGTGTTGCCTATATTTTCTTCTATGAGTTTTATAGTTTCAGGTCTCACCTTTAGGTCTCTGATCCATTTTGAGTTAATTTCTGTGAATGGCAATAGCACATGGTCCACTTTCATTCTTTTGCATGTGGCTGTCCAGTTTTCCCAACACCATTTATTGAAGAGACTTTCCTTTCTCCATTGCATGTTCTTAGCACCTTTGTCAAAAATTAGCTGTCCGTATATGTGTGGTTTTATTTCTGGGCTTTCAATTCTGTTCCATTGATCTGTGTGTCTGTTTTTGTATCAGTACCATGCTGTTTTGATTACTATTGCTTTGTAGTATGTTTTGAAGTCAGGGATTGTGATGCCTCCTGCTTTGTTCTTTTTTTTTAGGATTTCTTTAGCTATTCGGGGTCTTTTGTTGCCCCATATAAATTTTAGTATTCTTTTTTCTATTTCTGTGAAGAATGTCATTGGGATTCTGATTGGGATTGCATTGAATCTGTAGATTGCTTTAGGTAATATAGACATTTTAACTATGTTTATTCTTCCAATCCACGTGCATGGGATATCTTTCCATTTCTTTATGTCATCATGGATTTCTTTCAATAATGTCTTGTGGTTCTCATTGCATAGGTCCTTCACCTCCTTGGTAAGATTTATTCCTAGGTATTTTATTCTTTTTGATGCAATTGTAAATGGTATTATCTTTTTGAGCTCTCTTTCTGTTAGTTCATTATTAGCATATAGAAATGCAACTGATTTTTGTAGATTGATTTTGTACCCTGCAACTTTGCTGTCATTGTTGATTGTTTCTAATAGTTTTCCAACAGATTCTTTAGGGTTTTCTATATATACAATCATGTCATCTGCAAATAGTGAGAGTTTCACTTCTTCGTTACCTATTTGGATTCCTTTTATTCCTTTTTCTTGCCTAATTGCTCTGTCCAAAACCTCCAGTACTATATTGAACAGGAGTGGTGAGAGTGGGCAGCCCTGCCTCATTCCTGTTCTCAGAGGAATGGCTTTCAGTCTTTCCCCGTTGAGTATGATGTTGGCTGTGGGTTTGTCATATATGGCCTTTATTACGTTGAGGTACTTTCCTTCTATTCCCATTTTATTGAGAGTTTTTATCATAAATGGATGTCGTATCTTGTCAAATGCCTTCTCTGCATGTATTGAGATGATCATGCGATTTTTATTCTTTGTTTTGTTGATGTGATGTATCACGTTGATTGATTTGCGGATGTTGAACCATCCCTGCGTCCCTGGTATAAATCCCACTTGATCATGGTGTATGATCTTTTTAATGTATTGTTGTATTCGGTTTGCCAATATTTTGTTGAGGATTTTTGCATCAATGTTCATCAGTGATATTGGCCTGTAATTTTCTTTCTTTGTATTGTCTTTGTCTGGTTTTGGTATCAGGGTGATGTTGGCCTCGTAGAATGATTTAGGAAGTGTTCCATCTTCCTCTATTTTTTGGAATAGTTTGAGAAGGATGGGTATTAAATCTTCTTTGAATGTTTGGTAAAATTCACTGGAGAAGCCATCTGGTCCTGGACTTTTATTTTTGGGGAGGTTTTTGATTACTATTTCAATCTCTTTACTTGTTATTCGTCTATTCAGATTCTCCATTTCCTCTTGGTTCAATTTTGGGAGGTTGTATAAGTCTAAGAATTTATCCATTTCTTCTAGATTGTCCAATTTGTTGGCATATAATTTCTCATAGTATTCTCTTATAATCCTCTGTATTTCCATGGTATCCGTTGTAATTTCTCCTCTTTCATTTCTAATTTTATTTACTTGAGCCTTTTCTCTTTTTTTCTTAGTAAGCCTGTCTAAGGGTTTGTCGATTTTGTTTATCTTCTCGAAGAAACAACTCTTTGTTTCATTAATCCTTTCTACTGTTTTTTTGGTCTCAATTTCATTTATTTCTGCTCTGATTTTTATTATTTCTCTCCTTCTGCTGGCTTTGGGCTTTGTTTGTTCTTCTTTTTCTAGTTCTGTTAGGTGTAATTTAAGGTTGCCTATTAGGGCTTTTTCTTGTTTGTTCAGGTGGGCTTGTATCGCTATGAGTTTCCCTCTCAGGAACGCTTTTGCTGCATCCCATATGGTTTGATATGGCATATTATCATTTTCGTTTGTTTCCAGATAGTTTTTGATTTCTCCTTTAATTTCATCAATGATCCATTGGTTGTTCAGTAGCATGTTGTTTAATCTCCACATTTTTGTCACTTTCTCAATTTTTTTTTCATGGTTCATATGCAGTTTCATAGCCTTATGGTCTGAAAAGATGCTTGTTATGATTTCAATCTTCTTAAATTTGTTGAGGCTTGCTTTGTTTCCCAACATATGGTCTATCCTAGAGAATGTTCCATGTGTGCTTGAGAAGAATGTGTAGTCAGCTGTTTTTGGATGGAGTGCTCTGTATATGTCTACTAGGTCCATCTCGTCCAGTTTTTCATTTAAGTCTAATATTTCTTTATTAACTTTTTGTCTGGATGATCTATCCATTGCTGTAAGTGGGGTGTTAAGATCCCCTACTATTATTGTGTTGTTGTTGATTTCTCCTTTTAGGTTTGTTAATAGTTGCTTTATGTACATTGGTGCTCCTATGTTGGGTGCATATATATTTATAAGTGATATGTCTTCTTGATGGAGTGTCCCTTTTATCATTATATATTTCCCTTCTTTGTCTTTCTTAACCTGTTTTATCTTGAAGTCTACTTTGTCTGATATGAGTATGGCAACACCTGCTTTCTTTTGTTTGCCATTAGCTTGGAGTATTGTCTTCCATCCTTTCACTCTGAGCCTGTGCTTGTCTTTAGTGCTAAGATGTGTGAAGGCAGCATATTGTTGGGTCTTGCTTTTTAATCCATCCTGCCACTCTGTATCTTTTGATTGGAGAGTTCAATGCATTTACATTTAGGGTAATTATTGATATATGAGGGCTTAATGTTGCTGTTTTGTCACTTATTTTCTGGTTCTTTTGCATTTCCTTTGTTTCTTGTCCCATTTGTTTTGGACTGCCAATTCAGTTTGGTTGTTCTGTCTTATGATTCTTCTAGTTTTCTCTTTGTTTATCATATGTGGTTTTGTTTTGATTATTTGTTTAGTGGTTACCTTGAGGTTTGGGCAAAAAATATTGTGTATGAGATAGTCCATTATCTGATGGCCTCCTATTTCCTTATACTAAGTCAATTCAGTCACTTTCCTCTTCCCCTTCTAAGTCTTTCTTGTTATACCTTATTCTATCTTGTGTTGTGGCTGTGTGTTTACAGTGATGAGCTTAAATTTATTTTTGGTGAATTTCTTCCTTTGATCTTTGAATTTAGTATTTAAGTGGTTGCTAACCTACTCTGGTAAAGATCCACTATTTTTCTGAGTTTGTCTACCTACTTTTCTCCTTCCTCCAAGCTTTGTGTTCCCTTTCTCTTCTTTGTTTCAGGCCTGAGGGCCTTCTTGAGTATTTCTTGTAGTGGGGTCTCGTGGCCATGAATTCCCTTAGCTTTTGTTTATTTGGGAGAGTTACTATTTCTCCATCATATTTGAAGGATATTTTTGCTGGATAGAGTATTCTTGGCTGAAAGTTTTTGTCTTTCAGTATTTTGAATATATCATTCCAGTCTCTTCTAGCCTGAAATGTTTCTGTTGAGAAATCCGCTGAGAGACTGATGGGAGTTCCATTGTACGTTATTTTTTGTTTTTGTCTAGCTGCCCTTAATATGGTTTCTTTGTCGTTGACCCTGGCTAGCCTTACCACTAGGTGTCGTGGTGAAGGCCTTTGTCTGTTAATATATATAGGTGTCCTGTTGGCTTCGCTTACTGGTATTTCCTGCGCCTTCCCCAGATTTGGGAAATTCTCAGCTATTATTTCCTTGAACTGCTCTCTGTTCCTCTTTCCCTCTCCTCTCCCTCAGGAATACCTATAATTTTTATGTTACATTTTCTAATAGAGTCAGATATTTCTCGGAGTCTTTCTTCATTTCTTTTTAGTCTTAGTTCTCTCTCCTCTTCCATCTGGAGTATATCTGTATTCCTATCCTCTAAGGTGCTAATTCTTTCCTCCATATTGTCAGCTCTGTTCTTTAGAGATTCCAGATTCTCCTTTATCTCCTCCATTGTGTTCTTTATCTCCATCAGCACTGATTGGTTTTTCTTTATGATTTCAATCTCCTTTGTGAAGAAACTCCTAATCTCATTGAATTGTTTGTCTGTGTTGTCTCGTATTTCGCTGAGTGTTTTTATGATAGCTATTTTGAAATCTCTGTCATTTAGTTTATGGATTTCCGTGTCTTCGGGGTTGATTTCTGGGTGCTTGTCATTTTGTTTCTGGTCTGGTGATTTCATATATTTTTGCATTGTGGTTCCTGTGTTGGTTTTGTTTTTCCTCATCCTGGAAATCTCTGGTTGCAATTTCCACCTGCCGCCACTGTCTGGTGGTAAAGGGCTGTGTAGTCTAAACCCCCTGCGTTTTGCCCCGGTTTTTCTGCTGCGATCCGCACTTTTGTTTTTTTTTTTTTTCCCCCGCTGTGATCCACGGGTCCAGTCGTTTGATCAGGTCTGCCGTGGATCGCTAGGTCTGGTCTGGTCGGTTGAGCTGCAGAGTCCGGGTTGCGGGGAGGGGGGAGCTCTGTCTTTTGCCCTCTGGGTCCCTGACGTGGGAGGCTTCTCGATTGCCCCTCTTTATCCGCTCTCTGGGGTGCTCAGATGTTGATGGTAGCCCTGTGGCTCCTCTGAGTCCTCTGTGCGGGAGTTTCCCACTGGCTGAGAGAGTCCGAAGAGCCACGGTTTCCCTGCCGAGGGCCGCCCCTCCCCCCTCTCTGGGAGCCGCACGGACAGGGATCGCTGATCTGATGGGGAGGGAGAGGAGTTCTCCTTACCTCTCCCCACTTCCTCCGGGGGCCCAGCACGTTCCGCTCTCAGATGTGCGGCAGTGTGGATCCCTCTGCTCTAGCTTTTCACTGTCTGGGATTCCGTTGTTGGTCTGTGACTGTTCCTTTTGTTGTATCTTGTCGGGGGAAGAGTTCACGGGAAAGCTCACTCCTCCATGATGCTGACGTCACTCCACTGCCTCTTTTTTTAAGTAAAGTTTTATGGGAATGCAGCCAAGCTTATTCATTTACTTTTTGTTTCTGATTGCTTTTGCGGAAAAATGGCAGAGTTTAGTAGTTCCGACAGGGACTGTATGGCTCTCAAAATCTAAAATATTTATTATTTGTCCCTTTACAGAAGAAATTTGCCAACCTCTGGTTTAGAGATGCACTGCCCGATATGGTAGCCACTAGCCACTTGTGTTCATTTAATTAAAAATAATTAAAATGAAATAAAATGAAAATTTCAATTCCTCATTCACATGAGATGTATTTCAAGTGCTCAATAGTTACCCATAGTTGGTGGTGACTGTACTGGACAGTGCAGATATAAAACGTGTCCATCATTACAGATAGTCCTATTGGGTGACACTGGTCTAAAACTTAGATGATCAAGTATCACTGGGCACAGAACCTTGGGTCCATGTTGGTTGAGAGATGGCTGGCCTTCTCCTTCCCTTTCTTTGTCCCTCTCACTTATTGATGTCCCGTTTTGCCCCCTCAAGAACCCAGTGCCCTCAAATGCCCCTCTGCAGAACTCCCTTTCCACAGCCTCTTCGAATTTTCAGAAGCTGAACAAATCATCCAAGAACAATTCAACAACAGGAAATTTCCTTAAAGAAGAAGTTTTTCTTAATGATCAATTTCTTTAGTTACATATTCATTTCCTGAGCATACATACAGCCCTGGTTATTTGCACAGACCTATGAATGTGGGTGAACTTCTAGATTCCACGTAATATATTGGAGCTTTTCAAAGCCCCCATGGACATCTTCTTTCCCAGCTTTTTCCTTTTAAGCTTTTTGATTAGCCTATTGTTTTTCCCAACTGTTGTCTACTGCCTTAGGCAGCTGTGATGTTTAATAATTGCCTCTGATTTTTATCAACAAACACTCCTTGAGAAAATACTGTTCACATTGGGTGATGGGCCTTGTGAGTGGGTTCTTCCAGGGAACCACCAGGCAGGTCAAATAATGACTGTTCTCTGGGAATAGGTGGGGTGGGGGGGCAATTGAAGGAGCTCCAACCCCCTTCTTCCCCCTCCAGAGATTGCTAGTCTGCTGATTTTTACCATGATTGAGGGACGTTGGTTTTCTCATCTACTTCAGAGCTGAAGAGGGTGGGATGGGTGTAGGGCAAATCAAACCACCACAAAGGTCTCTAGTCTTACCAAGATTCAGCCACTTTTCTTTGTTAAATGCTCCAAGAATTGCTGCAAACCTTTGGTTAACTTCTAGAGTTCTGAAAAAGTTGATTCTGACCATTTTGGCCTGTGTCCTTTGTTTTTTTTTTTTTAATTTTTTGTTTATTGCAGTAACATTGGTTTATAACATTGTAAAAATTTCAGGTGTACATCATTATACTTCTATTTCTGCATAAATTACATCATGTTCACCACCAAAATACTAATTACAACCCATCACCACACACATGTACCGAATTATCCCTTTCACCCTCTTACCTCTCTCCTTCCCCTCTGGTAACCACCAATCCAATCTCTGTCCCTATGTGTTTGTTTATTGTTATTATCTACTACTTAATGAAGGAAATCATACGGTATTTGACCTTCTCCCTCTGACTTATTTCACTTTGTTTCTTATGGCTGAGTAGTATTCCATTGTGTATATATACCACATCTTCTTTATCCATTCGTCCCTCGATGGGCACTTAGGTTGCTTCCAAGTCTTGGCTATTGTGAATAACGCTGCAATGAACACAGGGGTGCATGTACCTTTACAAATTGGTGTTTTCAAGTTCTTTGGATAAATACCCAATGGTGGAATAGCTGGATCATATGGTAGTTCTATCCTTGATTTTTTGAGGAATCTCCATACTGTTTTCCATAGTGGCTGTACCAGTTTGCACTCCCACCAGCAGTGTATGAGAGTTCCCTTCTCTCCACATCCTCTCCAACACATGTTGTTTCCTGTCTTGTTAATTATAGCCATTCTGACAGGCGTGAGGTGATAGCTCATTGTAGTTTTGATTTGCATTTCCCTGATAGTTAGTGATTTTGAACATCTTTTCATGTGTCTGTTAGCCTGTGTCCTTTGTTTTTATGGAGGAGAGAATTTTAGGAGGTCTTTACTCCACCATTTTTGCAGACTTCCCTTCTCAAATACTTTTTGTATATTGCCTTTGAATTCCTTGAACTTGGTAAAGTTGCTAACTAGTTCTAATAGTTAGTAAATTTCTTTGGATTTTCCACATACTCAATAATGTCACCTGAAAATAAACACAATTTTACTTCGTTTTTTTCCATTTTTATGCTCTTTGATTTTCTTCTTGCCTACTGAAGTAAATATAAATGCCAGTAAAATGTTGAATGGGACTGGCAATAGTATAACTCTAGTCTTGTTCTTAAGGGTAAAAGCTTCAGTGTTTCACAATATAGTATTATATTAGCTGTAGGTTTGTTACAAATACCCTTCATTTGTTAGCAGGAGTTGCTTTCTATGGTTTACTGAGAGTTTTGTTTTATTTTTAAAATCATGTATGAGTGTTGAATTTTATCAAAGGATATTTCAACATCTTTTTTTTTAATTAATTTTTTTTATGTAATTTATTTCAGATAATGTGCTATGGAACAGCAAAGTCAGTTTTTTTTATAATTTTATTTATTTATTTATTTTTTCCCCAAAGCCCCAGTAGACAGTTGTATGTCATAGCTGCACATCCTTCTAGTTGCTGTATGTGGGACGCGGCCTCAGCATGGCCAGAGAAGCGGTGCGTCGGTGCGCGCCCGGGATCGAACCTGGGCCGCCAGTAGCGGAGCGCATGCACTTAACCGCTAAGCCACGGGGCCGGCCCTCAACATCTTTAAGATGATTTTTTTCTTTAGTTTGTTAAGTGGTGAATTACACTGCTTCACTTTTCTAACTTTCTTGGGAATAAATTAATAAAAAGTTACAGTTATAGCACAGAGAGTTTTTGTACACTCTTCACCCAGCTTTTGGTAGTATTGACATCCTACATAACCACAGTACATGCCTCAAAACTAAGAAGTTAACATTAGAACAATATTACGGCCTAAATCACATAATTTATTCAGAATCCACCAGTTTTTTCTACTAATGTCCTTTTCTGCACCAGAATACAATCCAGGACACCACATTGCATTTAGTCATCCTAGTCTTCTCCAATCATGAGAGTTTCTCAGTCTTTCCTTGTTTTTCATGACCTTGGTAGTTTTCAAGAGTATTGTTCAGGTATTTTGTAGAATGTTCCTCAATTTTAGTTTGTCCAATGTTTTATTGTGATGAGATGAGGTAATGGCTTTGGGAAGAAAACCACAGGGGTGAAGTACCCTTCACATCACATTGTAACAGGGACGACATTATAAAAACCTGATTTATCACTGATGACGTTATCCTTGATCACTTGATTAAAGTGGCATCTGTCAAGTTTGTCCACAGTAAAGTTATTATTTTTCTCTTTCTATATTCTGTTCTTTGGGAGTGAGTCACTAAGTGCAGCCCTTACAAAAGAGGAAGGGAATTAAGCATCACCTCCTTGAAGGAGGATTATTTACATATATTATTTGGAATTCTTTTGTAAAGATTTGTCCCTTCTCTCTTATTTATTATTTATAATGGGTATAGACTCATAGATATTTATTTTATTCTTTGGGGTATAGTCCAATATTATTGCTATTTATTTTGTTATTAGGAGTTCTTTCAGATTGGTTGCTGTGTCGTTTTGACATGCTCTGATTATTTTTTTCTTTTAAACATGTGCATGCTTCCTTAGTTTTTCATATTCCTTGTAGATTTGCATTGCTGCATTCACATTTGAAAATCACCTCCTTAAATCTGTGTCGGTTGCCTTCAGATGGGGTATTTTTTGTGATGGTGGTGTTGTTATCCGGGGTTTTCTCTGTGTGTATGGGTACACCTGCTCTACTTTTGCTTCCTCTTGTGGCATAATTCTTAAGCTTTTATATCTTCTCTGGTTCTTACAATGCACCAGGCTGGCTACTGGAAAATTCCCTATTGTTTTATAGAATGTTGTGCTATATAGCTCAAGTTTGTGGTTTTCTCTTGCCCACAGACCGTCGTCTGTTTTCTAAGCATGCTCCCTGTTTTCCAGAGCCCCATCTCATCACCACACATTGAAGCCACATAAGGAGCTAGCCACAGAGTGGTGGAGGTGTTGGTTTAGTACTTGAGGCTTTGGAGGTGCCTGCAGACCCTGTAGGGAGCTCGCTGGGTGTGGTATTCCCAAAGGCTCATGGTAGGACTTACTGCTGAGTGCATTCCCTTTAATGCCCTTTGAAATTCTTACCTGCCACTTTCCCAATGGCCTCAGTACTCCGGGTGCTGGAGAGAAATAGGTTTCTCCAGCCACATCCCGCACAACTGGGGTAGCCAAGCACTCACTCACTGCTCTCCTTTACCCCATGTGAGAGGTTGCTGCCCCTGGATAAATCAGCCCCATGCAGTGTTTCCTTGTGGGGAGAGAGGGAGGATGCAGTTCTGGGAAAGTTTCTCTTACTGCCTCCGCTGCACCCAAATATTTTTGTCTCCATTGGCATGCTGGAATCTCCTCTTGGTAAGGCTGGACTTCTGCAAATTCTCTCTTGGGTGTGGGTATCTGCCCAGTTTCATACTCTCCAAGTTCATTCCTGACCATGGTGAGAGGGGTCTGGGCAGGCTCCCTGGCTCCCCTATTTCCCCAGCCTGTACTGAGGTCTGTCTGCCTATTACTGGATGCTCAGGTGGGCAAGACTACTCTGGGGACCACTGGCGTATGCTGCTAGATCCCACAACATGCACAATGGTGCTTTTGTTCATGGATGGATGTCTAATTCATCGTTAAAAATAGGAGCTAAAAAGGAGGAACATCTTTTGCTGCCATGATGCTAATGTCACTCATCGTCACTCTGTGTGTGTGTGAGTATATAAAACATTTAAAATCTACTCTCTTAGCATCTTTCAAGTGTACAATACCATATTATTAACTATAGTCACCGTGTTGTACATTAGATCCTCAGAACGTATTTATCTTATAACTCAAAGTTTGTACCCTTTATTCTACATCTCCAATTTCCCTCTACTGCCAAGCTCTGGCAACCACCATTCTATTCCTTGTTTCAATGAAAATGCTTTTTTTTGGGGGGTGGAGTATTAGATTCCTCATATGAGTTATACCATGCAATATTTTTCTTTCTCTGTCTGGCTTATTTCACTTAGCATAACACCATCCAGATTCATCCATGTTGTCACAAATGGCAAGATTTTCTTCTTTTTTTATGACTCAATAATATTCCATCACACACACACACACACACACACACACACACACAGACACCACTTTGTCTTTATTCATTCATTCATCACCAGAAACTTGCCTATTGTAAATAATACTGCAATGAACATAGGAATGCAGATATCTTTTCGAGATTCTGATTTTGTTTCCTTCATATGAATATCCAGAAGTGGGATTGCTGGATCATATGTTAGCTCTATTTTTAATTTTTTGATGAATCTCTGTAATATTTTCCATAGTGGCAGCACCAATTTACATTCCCACCAAAAGTGTACAAGGGTTTCCTTTCCCCTACATCTTCACCAACACTTGCTATTTCTTATCTTTTTAATAGTATCCATCCTAACAGGTGTGAGGTGATATCTCATTGTGGTTTTGATTTGCATTTCCCTGGTGATTAGTGATGTTGAGCACCTTTTCATGTACTTGTTGGCCATTTGCATGTCTTCTTCCAAAGGTTCTTAACTGGGACACGATCTTGGAGAAGGACGGAAATTAAGTTGCCACAGGAGACTGGCCAGTTGACCAATAAGCAAATGTGCTTGAGTAGTAGAAATGGCCAGAATCTTGGCTGCAACCTTGTACACAATAACAGTATTTATAACAGCCACAGCGGAAGGTAACATCTAAGAACCTTTAGGTTTCTTAGGTTCAAAGAACATCTAAGGAAGCTTTCAGTGTTCATGATTACTTCTTGACTCGCAGTTCACAAAAGCACAATGAGAGTCAATACGTTAGCAGATTTTGAGAAGAGGACGCACTTGGGTGAAGTAGCTCACTATATGGGCAGGATGCATACAATGAAAAGAATGTTTTAGTATCTCATTTTGGAAAGTCTGCATACCCAAAATATTTTTCTCTAAGGTACCACACCACTCTCCTCTAGGACACCAGGTCTGTTTTCTTTTCAGTAACTTAATGTACTTTGAGAGATATATAGGTTTATATGTATATAGAGATATTATTGTAGCAAAAAATATATTTAAATGACAATATTTTTGTTTTAAAACTCTAGCCTTTTAAAAAGAATTTCATCAAGCATACAGTAAAACAGTATAATATATTGATTTTGTATCTTAATTTAAGTGTTATGAAAAATAAATTCATCTATAAATAGGTGAGAATGTACCAATTAAGACAAGGTGATTGTGTTGTGTCTGTGTTCTTTATCTTCTCTTTCTCTTGATCTCTTTTTGAATCTCAATTTCTTTAAAACTTCTCAAGATTCAAAGAAAAAAGTTACTAACGATCTAAATATTGTATGAATCCAAGGTCCTAAGGTCAATTAGGTCATTTGCACCCAATAACATATGAAAAAGTCTATTTAACCACATGGTCACCTGCATTGAGTATTACCACTTTTAAAATCATGGTGAATTGATCAACAAAATAGTACGTCATGGTGGGTTTAATTGACTCTCCACATTTTTTTTAAATCACTTTAGTTTCTCTTCCATGAATAATTTATTCAGTTGATTCACCATTAATATGCTGTGATATTAGTGGTTTTCTCATAAATATGATTATTTTCTTAATATAAAAAATTAACCTTTATGTTTGTATTTATCTTCTATTGCTGCCATAACAAATTACCACGAACAGTGGCTGAAAACAACACAAATTTATTATCTCACGGTTCTAGGGGTCAGAAGTCCAAAACAGTCCTTCTGGGCTAAAGTCAATGTGTCAGCAGGGCTGGTTTGTTCTGGAAGCTCTATGAGAAAAGCCTTGTCTTTTCCAGCATCTAGAGGCTGCCTGCATTCCTTGGTCGTGGCCCCTTCCTCCATCTTCACAATGCATCACTCCACCGCTTACTTCCCTTGTCTCATTCCCTTTTCTGGCTTTGACCTCCTTTCCTCCCTCTTATAAGGACCCTTGTGATTACATTAGGCTCACTCAGATAATCCAGGATAATCTCCCCATATCAAAATTCTTATCTTAACCACATCTGCAAAGTCCCTTTTTCCATGTAAGGTAACATATTCACAGGTTCCGGGGGTTAGATTGTGGACATCTATGGAGGGGGGGCATTATTCTGCCTACCTCAACATCTAATAAGCATTACAAACTTACTTTGTACCTTTTCCTTTTTTTTTTTTTTTTTGTGAGGGAGATCAGCCCTGTGCTAACATCCATACCAATCCTCCTCTTTTTGCTGAGGAAGACTGGCCCTGGGCTAACATCCTGCCCATCTTCCTCCACTTTATATGAGATGTCACCACAGCATAGCTTGATAAGCAGAGTGTCGGTGTGAGCCCAGGATCCGAACCCCAGGCCGCGTGCAGGGGAGCGTGAGCACTTAACCGCTATGCCACGGGGCCAGCCCCTATACCTTTTCCTTTTGTTCTCTCTCTCTTTTTATTGTTTTTTTTTTTTTTTTTGTGATTCTGGTAGCTTTAAGGTTTTATAATCAAATCTGTGCAATCTACTCATTGAAGGCAAATCACCAAGATAGAGTGGGCAGTGTTGAACAAGCTATGGCTGATGTGGTTTATTGAGGCGAATGACTCTGTCTCCTAACTACACACACTCTTTTGAAGAGGACTGTTCATCTTTTGCATTCGTGAGTGGCCCTGTAGCTGACACAGGATGATATAAAAAAGGTCAGCAGCTCTAGCAAGTTCATTTTCGCAAGTAGTCTTTATTCTTTGCCCAAGGTGGTGTTCACTTCCCTACTCTTTTGTTTGTTGCTGTTATGTTTGCCTCAGATCATTTTTTTTTAAATTTGAAAAACAAAACTTTACAGACAGAGATGAGCCCCCTTTGTATACTCTACTCTGTCTTCCTTCGTGTTCCTCTCGTACATTTCTTATGTACTTATAGAAATATTTATACTATTTTGAGTGTCTATGACTTTGCATAAATGGTATCAGACAGTACTTTTTATCATATATATCTTCATCTTTCTTTATGTGTTACTCATCCTCATAACGAAATGGTGTGTGCCTCTGCCTTGTAGACTATAGGCTGAATTACCAAATGCCCCAACCAGTGACCTAGTTTGGCTCTCATCTCCAGAGGGCACTGAGGCCACCTTTGTCTCTCGCCTTCATCTCTCTGACAATGAGTGAATTTGAAGACCATTGTTTCATCCTTTTATAATAATTCACTTTCACTCATACAAATGAATTCATTTCTACAGTGATTCTGAGTGTTCTATTTTACACTTTAAAATTAATTTATTATGATAATTAACAGGAAAAAAGACAATATGGGATCTCAGAGAGATTGGGTATACCCCGTATCATCTCGTCCCTTTTTATCTTGTCAGGCGGGCTTACGTCTCAAATACAGCCAGCTTATTCTGATAGATTATGATCACTGCTTTTCATAGTCAGCTTCCATTTGGGGCCTATCTCTATAGTATCACAGTCGTTATGCCAGAAAACTAAAAAGTACATTATCACTTTCCAACTATATCAAGATGACAAAGACTATCTTGTTTTCCTGTCACTAGATCCTGCCTTGTTATCCCTCAAGCATCCATAGTTGGTTTGAAGAAGAACAACTCAAAGAATACACCTTGGGAACCACGGCTGAGTGCTTTTTTTCATTCTACATTATTTTTGCTTTTAGACATAGTGACACCAGATGCCTGAGCTGGATCTTTCAAAGTTATGAATTCCTGCTAATGATTTCAATTGAACTCCAGCCTCATTATGTTCTTTTCTGCTTCTAATTCTTACAGAAGAATTATATCAGCAATTCTCTATTTTCAACTGTGTACAAGCTTCATCTCACATACACCATATTCATTCCCAATTCTGCATCTTCTAATATAAATTACTTCACAAAACCATGTGTTTAAATTAATGGTTCTCTATCAAAGGTGATTTTGTTCCCTTACCTCCAGAGGACATTTGGCGATGTCTAGAGACACTTTTGGTTGTTACAACTGGGGAGAGTGCTACCGGCATCCAGTGGGTAGAGGCCAGGAATGCTGCCAAAACCTCTACAATTCACAGGACAGCCCCATTCAACAAGCAATTATCCAAGCCAAAATGTCAATGGTACTGGGGTTGGTTTAAATAGTACTGTCTTTCAAAGTTTTAGAAACACGTTGCTAATATGCCAAATTATATCTCCTTCTTATCATTATGACTCATTTCTATGCTGTCATAAACCCCATATGCATCATTATTGCTTTGGCCAATTTCAGTCACAGTGCTAATTTATTTCTTTGAAAGAACTAGATCTTATCCAAACAGCCCCAAGTAGAATATCCACAGTATTTAGAAACAAGGACTCGAAAACAGAAAATGTTAAACACATAGAATCATTTTATCTATGTTGTAGTCAGTAAAAAAAAATAATTATTACCCTGTAAAGCATCAAATCTGTTCTCATAATCTAATCCTTGTTACATGATTGCCATATTCCCAGTACTCCGGTATGCTCTGCTGGCTTCTACGCACAAATCTTTCTTTAAAGGGGGTCTTGGTTATGCCATGGATATTTACATTGTTCACAAATGCCCTTTCATTATTAAGGCTGCCCTGGGTGGAAATAATTAATTTTTTTCTCCTTGCCACATCTGCACTCTGTGCAATGTGAGAAGTCACGCTGCAGTGCGAAGTATTGACTGAAGGCTTATTGTTTCAACCTGCACTAATTAAAACAGTCAAGATACAGCTAGGTGATGGAGATTTAGGGTAAGATGAAGGCATGGCTCATAAACAAGAATATAAAGTGGCTTGTAAAAATGTAATTACTTATTAATTTGAGAAATGTAGTATGAGCAACTTTTATGCATTTTCTACTTCTAATGACTTTCATGCTCATGCATATTTGTAGGATGAGTTTAGAAATGATTTATGACTCTCCTACTCAGAAGTCAAAATACATACTTTACTCTTCTTTTATCTCAAATGTTACATCTGAGATGCTCAAATTGAAAGAGAAATTTAATTGATTCTTGGGAAGGCAATCAACGACTTCCCACAGACCAGGAGGAATTGTATCAGTTTAGAAAGGATCAGTCAAGAACATCATAGAATCCTACTTACATAGTTTGAGTGACTAAGGGCAAGAAGTAACATGTACCAAACAATATGATTAAACCATAATACATATTTACATTAACGGTGATTCAGATATTAAAATGTATTTGGCTCAATCAACGTTTAGTCATAAATAACAAAATCCCAATATTTTTCCAAATGTAAGTAGAAACACACGCACAAAAACACATACATGCCAAAAAACAAAATAACAACTATTTAGCCACTTATTACAGTGTGAATTGAGGAAAATAATGAATGCTGTGAAATGTGTCCTGCCTGCTTACTCAATGTCATTCTTCAGAACAGGAATACAGTTTTCTATCAGAGCACTAGACTTTGCTCATCAGTCACCCTTCACTTTCTTTGGTATATCCAGCTCCTTTGCAGCCTACAAACATCCCTATGACAAACCTTTGATTCAACTTCTCCATTTGAGGCCATTTAGCGTAGTTTCAAAAAGCAGATTTTGAAGTCTCATGATTTGAATTTTAATCCTGACTCCTCCACTTAATAACTGTGTAAACTTGACCTAGGTAGTTCACATTTCTCTGCCCCGTTTCCTCACCTGTAAAGGGGATAAAAAGGGATTCAACTCACACAGTTGTTGTGCGTAATTAATTGACATGTCAAAAACATATAGAACAATACTTGGCATTTGGTTAGTAATAATAAATATCAGCCATTTCTTTATTGCTTTGGTCTCATTATCTTCCAAAATTTTGAAAACATACCAGTATTTGAGCGTTAATGCACATCTAATCTTCTTCAATCTGACTAATACTCCCACCCTTCCTTATTGACAACATTTAAGACCCAATTCCGAAATCTAATGGGTATTTTTAGTTCTATTCCTTCAGGATTAAACTGCTGCCTTTGTCAGTGTTGAGCACTCAGTCCTTAACACTATTTCTTCCCTTGGCTTTCATGACCTGCATTCAACTGTTTCCCTGAAAACCCAACTGACCATTGACCCAAATGACCACTAAAATACTCATCTGAAAGAAGTTTATGGATTCGAATCATGTGGGGAAAGGAAAATAACCTGAAGGTCAGTTAAAGATCAGTGCACGGCTTTCGTTTGCTTTCCCAAATGTGACATACTGAGACTAAGCACGTGAAGGATGTTCCACCCAGCTCATCTCCTTTCAAAGCCCACCAGACACCTGAGAGATTTCCTCAAAGTCAAAACTTCAACACGGAAGATCCAAAAGCCCACACTAAATAAAATCGCTTGAGCTTTTAGAAATTTCTGTTTTTTGTATGTGAGTCTAAAGCTGGGCTTCAAACTGTGACTTCGGAGAATAAAGGACAGTGGCTCCTCCATCTCCTGGGCTACCAAGCTCAGCTGGCCAATTACTGACTGCCTATTAACTGTGCTTCTGAAGGTTATATCTGGGAATCACTCACTTCATGGATTCTCCTAGCACGGTATTTAGAGTCAGAGAGGAAAGTAAATAAAGAGATGCCCAAGTGGTTGGGCTTAAGACTCTCAGAGAGAAACTCCTCACAACTTTTGTTGAGGGTATGCGCGTCGTAGCGGCTAGTGGGAGAGAAAAGCAGGACCAAGCCCGAGTCATAGGATGCATGTTCTGAAGCTTGGGGTAATCATTTGTGATGTTCTTATTGTGATTTAGCAAGAAAAATAAATCATCTGAAGTTTCTGTAATTGAGCTATAAAGCCGTTGGTCCTTATAAATACAGAGACCTCTCAGCCTCAGAAAAGATCAGTGTCGCAGGCAGTCTTCTGAGCCATAAAAAGCCCAGAGTTCAGTAACGTCCTCCATGATTCTCTGAAGTTTCCCCTCTCTCTCTCTCCTGGCAACTTCTTTCCCTCTCCTCATATGACCTCTTTCTGACTGTCTGAGATCACCCTGGGTCTTATAGACTTTCAGTGTGCTGGAGAGTGAGACCTCAAATCTAGACACACTTTCATATTTTTTGTGCAGTGGGGTCTATGTGTTCACCTCTCTGATCAGCTACTTGGGAAAAATATCTCTGGCCTTGGCAACTTATGTTGGGCAATGGGAATGGGAATTTCATGCATTCTGCGTTCAAACTCTGCATTAGCCCAGGTCCTAGGAGTACAATGAAAGCAGGGTACAGCACTTAGGTTAACAGTCAGCGGAGGAATGGGGAGAGTATATGAGAGTAGATGGTTCAGGTCTGTCCTTTCAGGGGCACAATCACACGTACCATAATAAGTCTATTTTCCTGCTATTACTAAGTCCCTCCATCTTCAAAATTGATCAAACCAATGTAGATGCTGAAGCACACGGGAAAGAGGCAGAAGCCAAGAAAAATTTAAGAAAAAAACTTAAATTCAGTGATTTTTTTTCCCATATTTGCCTACTTTCATCCCTTCTTCTAGGTCTGGGGCCTCTCAGATACCCATGGGATTTATTCTACGTCTGAGTATCCAAATTGTCCTATGTAGGGTCACATAGTTCACTCTCTCATGCTCAGTGAATAGAGGAAACACTGAACATTTCTGTTCCTCTTATTGATACATCAATCCCAGCACTTGTGAAATTAACTAACATCATTACATGAAAGACATTTGAGGCTAGTAAAGTGTTAGGAGTCTTTTGTTATGTGTCTCATTCTCAAGGAATGTTTCCCATCTACCCGTCCCCTTGGAAAGGGTGTGGTAAGGCACAAGCCAGACCACTGAGCTCAAATTCCAGCTCCACCACTTGGAACCTTTGTGACCTTGGGCAACTTGCCTCACCACCTTCTGCCTCAGTTGCTCATCTGTTTTTAAAAAGTAAAAGGATAAAGGATAAAAATGGCCACTATCTCATAAGATTTATGTGAGAAATAAGTAGTTTAATATATGTAAAGTGCTTGGAATAGTGTCTAGCATAGCCTTCTTTATACATTAAGCATCATCGCCATTATTCATCAGATCTAGATGTGTTAATGTTGAGCCTGGTTTGAAGTGCTACCCTATCTTTAGACATATACTCATTCTGGTGGAATAAATGATAGAATGAAATGACTATTAAAATAACCCCCAAAATTCAACATCCTGCTGATCTGTAAAGTGTTTTTGGACAGAAGCATTCTCATATTGCCATTTCTACATTTGGTAAACCCAGCTTCCCGTTAGGAGCAGCGTTCTAATTGGTCTCTCTTTCCTCCCTGTAAAGATGAAGTACACCCCTTCTCTGACTGCTATTGATCTGGGCTCAGTCACCCAGACTTCAGGGTGAATTGAAGGTGCTGTGATCCTTCTAGAAGGGTAAGTGAGCACAAGGAGGCCAAAGTGTAAATGTGGAAGAATTAAAGCAATTATCTACCTAATCACACAGAAAATTCCAAACACAGAAATGTTCAGGTTCTTGATTACAGTGGCCTCAATTAGCTTTATTTTTTGTTTTTGTTAATATACATACCAGAGAAGTTGTTTGCTTCCAACAAGATTTGACAAATGTGGAGATAAAGGGACTCCTTAAAATTTATTTTGTTTGAGCATGCTGTTCCCCTTCAGTGCTGAATTTGAGTTGATTTGAACCATCTATGCTGCATATTAGTCTAGTACAAAGACCTGAGATGTAAACTGAATCTAATACGGTCCCATAGTCTAGGAAAGTGTATGAATAGTCAATATAAATAGTGGAGAAATGACCAGAAAGAACAAGGACTAGGAAGGTGGCTGCCCTACAGAATTTAACTTCTTGTTGTGAGTCCTTTGGGCAATGCCAAGGTCAGATTCTTATGGTATCAGGGCAAAGCTTGAGAACACAAGGCAGACCAAGCTCAAGGGGACTGGCCAGGAGACTGTGTGGCATTACCAAGCCAGACAAGAGGTTTCATGAAAAGGCACAACCTAAGTGTATACACTAGATCAGGCTTGAAATTGGGCACGAGGAAAAAGGCTAAGAGAAGAAATCTCTAAATGCTGGACTAGAGTGACTTAAAATAAGAGAACAAAAAGAGTATTCATACGCTTGAACAATTGAGCCACAGTATATATACTAGTTTGTCTTCCTGTCAATGCCTCACAGAGTCTGACATATAGCAGGCAATATGTGAATATTTGCTGTCTGAGTAAACAGGCTTATAGAGAAATGGTAGAAGAATAAACAAATGGAAAGAGGGATTATGAATGGAATCTTTGAATTACAAATGAATGAATGAATGAATGACTAGACAAATAGACAAAAGGGTAAATGGATGATGGATGGCTGAATGGGTGGGAGGTTATAGACTGAATGTCATAGTTTTATTATTGTAAAATATACATGACATAAAACTTACCATTTTAACTATTTTTAAGTGTCATGAATTTTTAAGCAATTTCTCTAGTATAGTGAAAAATTGGCTAATGGGTGTGGGATGCCTCCTCAGATGCTGGAATCAAGTAGGTACTAGTAGATGAACAATTAAAGTCCGCTACCAGACCCTTCACAGCTGCAACAATCTCACTCCCCCTTCACACACACACACACACACACACACACACACCATTTCTTTCCCTTTCCTTTGCACTTCCCCTTAGTGCTGAATCTTTTTCAAGCTTATGGGGCTTGAGCTGTTCTCCAAAAAATGTCAGCTACACAGTCTGTACTAGTCACTTCATTATTTTTGTTTTTCATTGAGCAAGTTGAATAGATACTCATATGTTCGTTTCCCTTCACTGTGCCAAATGTTCTGGATACAAAATATTAAACGGCACAATCACTGTTCTCAAGACATTGTCACATCATTGGAGGGGAAAAGAAAGAAACACACTACACATACAATAAACCTAACTACCCGATCAGGAGAGTGATTCATGTGATGCTCACAGGGAAAAGTTGCTTAATGTGAGCAGAGAAATTACATCATGCTGTGGAGAAAAACAAGAATTCCTAAGAAATTCTTGAGAAGAAAGACAGGATGGAAAGAAAAATGGCCTTTTAAAAATAGAGATCAGAGTAGTAATCATGCTGTTAATCATTTCAGAAGATATCCAAATACTATGTTTCCTTAATTTAAAAATCTGGATATAATGATTTGCCCCAATTTTTTTCTGAGGATTAAAAACCAAAGCATTTAGGAGAGCCTAGAACTTGTTGAATCTTTACGAAATAACATTTGTCCCCCTATTATATATTATGGTGAGTTTGGATAAGGAAATGATCAAGGAAGCTCTAAGAAAGAGGTTGAAATTAAGGTGATAGTTAAAATAGAAATAGGATTTGGATTGAAATGTAGAGCATTCCAGGCTCAGTAGATGCTTGAGCAAAGGCAAGAAGAAAGGATGCCCATGGGGTACTCAGAGCAAGTACACTAGTCTGTCCTTAGCAGTGAGGCTTTTTAAAGACAATGTGTGGATACCTTAAAGATCCATAGATACCAGATGATAGAGGACATTCACTGCCATACCTTGATTAGAAGACACTATATGGTAGAAAGACCTCTTGCCTTGGGGCCTTACATAATGGAGTCAAATACTGACTGTTCAAACTGGCGATTTAGACAAGTTATATAACATCTGATATTTAATTTTCTTTTCTATAAAATAGATTCATCAAGCTCCTCCCCATGTCTCATACCCCATCCTCCAACATACAAAGACAAAGAAATGAACACACACAGGCACATTCACATATATGTGCATGAACATGTGCTCGCCTCTACACCTTTTAGTCTTGTCCCAAAGAAAAAATAGGCAATGTATGTGAAATTACCATGTGAAAAAGCTAAAGGAAGGAAAGGTAATATCATTAAACAGTTTTTCACCTTACGCATGTCTTGAATAGGAGTAAGAGTCTGAGTGACAGGAGAGAAGACAAATTTGGAGCATTCACTCTGGGCAGTCCACTACAATCTGCAAAGTATGTGAAAAACGATTGAGCACAGTTTTAGTTGAAAGAGATTAAATTAGGTCATGGTCCAAGTTGGAAATATTTATGAATTTCTTCAGCAATCTCTGAGATAAAATATCAGCCAAAGAGTGATATTATGGTGAAGTGCACCCAGGGTTAAGGATTGAAGTAGTATATTACCACAGGAAGAAAAGATTCTAAAGAATGAATGAGGGCATATATGAAACCTAGGCCAGTTGGGATGAAGCCCCCTCCCCTCTGGTAATTGAGTGTAGTCAATAGAGTTTTCAGGTTTGTTCTTATTTTTTAGAAATAATTTATAGAGGCAAAATTCATATAACATAATTAACCATTTTAAAGTGAACAATTCGATAGCATTTATTACATTCACAATGTTGTTCAACAACCACTTCTATCTACTTTCAAAACATTTCCATCACTCCAAAGTAAAATCTGATGCCACTTACGAGTTTCTCCCCAACGACCCCTGCTACCTGCCTCTGGCAATCGCCAATCTATGTCTGTCTGTATGGATTTATCTATTCTGGATATTTCACAGAAATGAAATCACACAATATGTGAACTTTTCTGTCTGTCTTCTTTCACTTAGCGTAATGTTTTGGAGTTTCATCCACATTGTAGCATGTATCATTATTTCATTCCTTATTATGACTGAATAATATTCCACTGTATGTATATAACACAATTTGTTTATCCATTTCTCTGTCAATGGACATTTGGGCTGTTTCCACCTTGTGGATCTTATGAATAATGCTACCATGAACATGTGTGTACATGTACTTGTTTGAGTACCTGTTTTCAACTCTTTGGTTATATACCTGGGAGTGAAATGTAAAGATATGGTAATGCTATGTTTAATTTTTTAAGGACTATCAAACTGTTTTCTACAGTGGCTGCATCATTTTCTGTTCCTACCAGCAATGTACAAGAATTCCAATTTCTCCACATCCTTGTCAAAACTTGTTACTTTCTTGGTTTTTAAAATTATTATTATAGCCATTCTAGTGGGTGTAATGTAGTACGTCACTGTGTCTTTTGATTTGCATTCCCCAAATGACTGATGATGTTGAATATCTTTTCATGTGCTTGTTGGCAAATTTGTGTATCTTCTTTGGAAAAATATCTATGACCTTTGCCCATTTTCTAAGTGAGTAGTTTGTATTTTGTTGTTGAATTGTAAGAGTTCTTTCTGGATACCAGACGCTTACCAGATATATGAATTGCAAATATTCTGTAGATTGTCTCTTCCTTTTATTGATAGTGTTGTTTGATGCACAAAAGTTTTTAATTTTGATGAAGTCAACTTTATCTATTTTTCTTTTGTCACTCGTGCTTTTGGTGACGTATCTAAGAAACCATTGCCAGAGTGAAGATTATGAAGGGTTACTCCTATATTTTCCTCTAACAGTCCCTTGAATTTTGCTCTTATATTTAGGTCGTTGAGCCGTTTTGAGTTAATTTTTGAATATGGTGTGAGGTAGGGGTCCAAATTCATTCTTTTGCATGTGGATATCCTTTTGTCTCTGCACCATTCGTTGTAGAGACTTTTCTTCCTTTATCGAATGGTCTTGGTACCAACGTCAATGACGAATTGGCCATAGATGTACATGGTTTATTTCTAGATTCTCAACTCCATTCCTTTGGTCTATATATCTATCCTTATGCCAGTACCACACTGTTTTGTTTACCGTAGCTTTCTAGTATGTTTTGACATCAGGAAGTGTAAATTCTCCAACTATGTTATTATTTTTTCAAGATTGTTTTGGCTATTCAGGACCTCTTACAACTCCATATGAATTTGAGGGTCGGATTTTCTGTTTCTGGAAAAAAGGGTCATTGGAATTTTGATAGGAATTGCATTGAATCTGTAGGTTGATTGGGTAGTACTGACATCTTAACAATATTAAGTCTTCCAATCCATGAACATGAAATGTCTTTCCATTTTATTTAGATCTTCTTTAATTTCTTTCAGGCATGTTTTGTAATTTTCAGTGTTGAAGTCTTTAATTTCTTTAAGTTTATTCCTAAGTATTTTATTCTTTTGGATGCTATTGAAAATGAAATTGTTTTCTCAATTTCCTTTTCAGACTGTTCATTGATGGTTTATAGGAACACAACTGATTTTTCTTTTTGCTCTTGTACCCTGAATCTTTGCTGATTTTTTTCACTAGCTTTAATAATTTTTTGTGCATTCTTTTTGATTTTCTGTATAAAATCATGTCATTTGTGAATAAAGATCATTTTTATTTTCTTTTCCTATTTGGATACCTTTTACTTCTTTTTCTTGCCTGATTTCTCCAATTAGCACTTACAGTAAAATGTTGAAATGAAAGTAGACATCACTGTCTTGTTACTAATCTTAGAGGTAAAGCTTTCAGTCTTTCACCATTGAGTGTGTTGTTAGCTGCAGTTTTTGTCATAAATGCTCTTTGTCATGTTGAGGAATTTCCCTTCTATTTTCTAGTTTTCTAAGTGTTTCTTAACATGAAAGGGTGTTGGCAATTGTCAAATGCTTTGTCTCAACAATTGAGATTATCAGGGCTTTTTTTTTCATTTGTCATATTAATATGGTGTATTACACTGATTGATTTTTTTCGATCAAACCGCACTTGCATTCCTGGGTTAAATTCCACTTTTTATGGTGTATAAACCTTTTAATATGCTGTTGGATTCAGTTTGCTAGTATTTTCTTGAGGATTTTTGCATCTATATTCATAAAGCATATTGGTCTGTAATTTTTTTGTGATGGCTTTGTCTTTCTTTGATATCAAGATAATGGTGACCTCTCATAATTAAAGTGTTTCCTTCTCTTCCAACTTTTTGAAGAGTTTGAGAAGGATTAGTGTTAAATCTTTAAAGATTTAGCAGAATTCAGCAGTAAAGCCATCTTGTCTTGGACTTATCTTTGTTGAAAGAGTTTTTCTTACAAGTTCCATTTCTTAACTTCTTATATGTCTGTTAAGATTTTCTATTTTTTCTTTAGTTTTGATAATTTCCATGTGTCTATGAATTTGTCCATTTCATCTAGGTTACCTAGTTTATTGGAATAGAATTGTGTATATTGTTATCTTATAATTTTCTTTATTTCTATAAGGTGGTTGTGATGTTTCCACTTTCAATTCTGATTTTATTTATTTATTTATTTATTTATTTATTTTTATTTTTTATTTTTTCCCCCCAAAGCCCCAGTAGGTAGTTGTATGTCATAGCTGCACATCCTTCTAGTTGCTGTATGTGGGACACGGCCTCAGCGTGGCCGGAGAAGTGGTGCGTCGGTGCGCACCCAGGATCCGAACCCAGGCCACCAGCAGCGTAGCGCGTGCACCTACCCACTAAGCCACGGGGTCAGCCCCTCAATTCTGATTTTAGTTCTTTGCATCTTCTCTCTTTTTTTCCTTATCAGTCTAGCTAAAGGTATGTCATTTTGCTGATCTTATCAAAGTAGCAATTTTTGGTTTTGTTGATTCTTACTATTGTGTTTCTATTCTTTACTGTGTTTATCTATCCTGTAATCTTTACTACAATCATGAGCAGCATAATGGCATTTCAGTCAATGACTGACTGCATATATGATGGTGGTCCCAAAAGGTTAGTATCATATAGCCTAGGTGTTTAGTAGACTATACCATCTATTATTGTGTAAGTACACTCTATGATGTTCATACAATGACAAAATTACCTAATGACACATTTCTCAGAACATATCTGCATCATTAAGTGACACATGGCTGTGTCTTTTTTCCTTCTATTAGATTTGTGTTTAGTTTGCACTTCTTTTTCTAGTTCCTTAAGGTAGAAAGTTATTGATTTGAGATCTTTCTATTTTTTTAATGTAGGTGTTAACTGCTATACATTTCCCTCTGAGCACTTCCTTCTCAACATTCCATACGTTTTGGTATGTTGTGCTTTCATTTTCTTTTATTTCTAAGAGTTTTCTAATTTGCCTCATGATTTCTTTTTTGACCTATTGGTTGTTTGTGAGTGTGTTGCTTAATTTCCACATATTTCTGAATTTTCCAATTTTCCTTTTTCCCCCCAATTTTCTTTCTGTTATTGATTTCTATCTTCATACTATTGTGGTCAGAGAGGAAATTTTGTATGATTTTAATATTTTTAAATATATGAGACTTGTTTGTAGCCTAACATATGGTCTATCCTGGAGAAGGCTCCATGTGCACTTGAGAATAATGTGTATTCTGTTGTTGTTGGTTGTAGTGTTCTATACATATCTGTTGGGTCTAGTTGGTATAGTGTAGTTCAAATCCTCTGTTTCTTTATTGATCTTATGTCTAAAATCGTCTATCTATTATGAAAAAGGGGATATTGACATCTCCAACTATTATCATAGAGCTGTTTATTTATCCTTTCCAATTTTGTCAATGTTGCTTCACATAATTTGGGGATCTGTTGGACTCTGTTTGTGTTACTAATTGTTATATATTACTGGTTAATTCACTGTTTTATAAATGTAAGATATCCTTTGTGTCTTAAAGTTCATTTTATCTGATTCTAATATAGCCATCCCAGCTCTCTTTTGGTTACTATTTGCATGGACTAACTTTATCATCCTTCTCTTTCAACCTGTTTGTGTGTTGGATCAAAAATGAGTCTCTTGTAGACAGCATATAGTAGGACCATGTTTATTTTATCCATTCTGCCAATCTCTTCCTTTGGGCTGGAAAGCTTAATCTATTTATATTCAATCACTAACAAGGAAGGACTTATTCTGCCATTTCGCTGTTTTCTGTATACCTTTGTATTATATTACTAGGGCTACCATAATAAAATACCATAGACTGGGTGGCTTAAACAACAGAAATTTATTTTCTCATGGTTCAAAAGGCTAGACATTTAGGATCAAGGTATCATCAGGTCTGATTTCTTCTAAGGCCTCTCTCCTTGGTTAGCAGATGGACACCTTCTTACTGCACATGGTCTTTTCTCTGTGCACACTGATGTCTGGTGTTTGTGTCTTAATCTCCTCTTCTTATAAGTACACCAGTCATATTGGATTAGGGCCCACTCTAACAACCTCATTTTAACTTAATTATCTCTTTAAAGGCTCTATCTCCAAATATAGTCACATTCTGAGTTTCTGGGGGTTAGAGCTTCAACTAACAAACTTGGGGGGACACAATTCAACACCTAACAGCCTATATATTTTTGTCCCTCATTTACTCCATTACTGCTTCTTTTCTGTTTAGTTTTGTTTTGTATTGCTTTTGTTTTGTACTGTTTGTAGTGTACTGTTTTTATTCCTTTCTCATTTTCTTTTGAGTATATTTTTTTATATATTTCCTTCACAGCTACTATGGGGATTACAATTAGCATTCTATATTTATAACAATCTAGTTTGAATTGATACTACCTTAGCTCAAGTAGCATATAAAAACTCTGTTCCTATGCAGCTCCATCTCCCTCTTAATGTTGTTGTTTTCACAAATTACATCTTTATACACTTTGTGCCCGTTAACATAGATTTATAATTATTTTGTGTATTTGTCTTCTAACTCATGTAGAAAATGAATAGAAGAGCTACAAATCAAAAATAAGATAATACTGGCTTTTATATATACCTATCTAGTTATCTTTATGAGATCTCTAGTTCTTCATATGACTTCAGATTACCAGTGAGTGTCCTTTCGTTTCAACCTGAAGGACACTCTTTAGCATTTCTTATAGGGCAGTACTACTGGTAATTAACTCCTTCATATTTGTTTATCTAGGACTGTCATACTTTTCTCCTACATTTTTGAAGAATAGTTTTGCCAGATACAGAATTTTTGATTGACAGTTTTTTCTTTAAGCACTTTAAATATGTCACCCCACTGGCTTATGGCCTCTATGATTTCTGATGAGAAACCAGCTGTTAATCTCACTGAGGATCCTTTGTACATGGTGAGTCACTCCTTTCTTGTTGCTTTCAAGAGTCTCTCTGTCTTTGTGTTTTGGCAGTTTGATTATAATGTCTTTCAGTGTGGATCTCCTTGAGTTTATCCTACTTGTAGTTCATTGAGCTTCTTAGATGTGTAGCTTCACATCTTTTATCAAACCTGTAAATTATTTGGCCATTATTTATTCAAGTGTTCTTTCTGTCCCTTTCCATCTTTTCTTCTTCTGACACTCCCATAATGTGTACATTGGCTCTCTTGATGGTTATTCATAGGTCACCCTTGAGCGCCGCTGGCTTTTTTTTTTTTAATTCTTTATTCATTATGAATCTTAGATTAGATAATTTCAACTCTCCTATTACAAAATTTGCTGATTTTCTCTTGTGCCTGATCAAATCTCTTTTGAAACTCTTTAGAAAATTTTCACTTCAATTATTGTACTTTTCAGTGCCAGAGTTTATATTTGCTTTGATTTTATAATCTCTATCTCTTTATTTATATTGTAATTTTGTTTATTTATGTTTTCTTTAGTTCTTTGCGCATGGTTTTCTTTAGCTCTTTGAGCACATTTAAGTCCAGTAATTTAAAGTCTTTGTCGAGTGGGAGTGATGTCAGCACAATGCTGGCATAGGAATTTCTTTCATTCCTTCTTGCCTGAGAAACATCAATTTTAACAAGTATCTGCACACAAAATATCTCCATGAGAGCCAACAATTCCAGGTGAGGGATTATAGCACCTGTGTAATAACAGAAATAAGACACATTGAGAAGGGTAGAAAATATAGATTCACATTACCAACATCACCCTTCCCACAAGCCTGGAAAGCCCAGGGCAGGGACACCCTCTTTATGGGAGAAGGAAAGTGAAGTGAGAGCCTAACTTCACCTCAGACCCCAGAGACAGCCTACCTAGTACCAGGCCAATCCCCTTGGCCCTGTGTGGCTTCCTGCAGGCTCTCATGAACCAAGGGCCTCGGCCCATTCCTGCCTGCCAGCTCCTCTGGTCCCAGACAGTATCCACAGCACCAGGCTCCCAGGGTGCTCCCGCAAACCCAGAACCTGGCTCAACATGGCATCTGCCAGCTCCACTGGCGCCAGATAGTTCCCAAAACCTCAAGAGGCTTCCTTGGCATCAGGCTCCCAGGGGCTCCACAACCCAGGCTCCCAGTATATCCCATTGTCTGCCAGCTCCTGCAGCCCCCAGCAGCTCCTGTGGATCAGAAACCCATAAACTTCCACAAATCAAAGTTCTTGGGCAGACCCAACACCAGGCCAACTACAGTGGATCCGGACTTTCAATCCACCCAAGCACCAGGCCAACACCCATGGCCACAGCTTAGAGGCACGGTCCCACAGACCCAGGCTACAACTCTGCCCCAGTGCCAGACAGGATCCTGCAGACTCAATCTGGTCATTGAGGGCCCAGGGTACAAAGCCAACTTCTACATCCCAAGCTCCAGGCTCACCCTAGCACCCAGCTGGCCCCATGGCTAATGCCTCCAAGCTGACTTCTGTGAAACCAAGCTCCCAGCCTATCCTTGTAACAGACTAGCCCCCATGCACCCACATTAGAATCACACCCATGGTCCCAGTGCCACATTGGTCCCAGTGAGCCCAGGATCCAGGTCTACCCATGCAGACCCAGGTCCCAGGCCCATCACCACAGACTCAAGCACCAGGTCTATCCTCTGAACTAAGGCTCCAGGCTTGCCCCCATAGACCTGGGCCCAGGCTGGTCCCCAAGTTTTCAAGCACAAGATATACCCACCTGCTGGCCCAGGCACCAGACTTGCCCACTCAAGGAAACTAATAAAACTCCAGTGACTGACCCTGAAGAAATGGAGACCTATGCACTGTCTAACAAAGAATTCGGAATAATTCTGTTCAAGAAATTTATTGAACTAAAAGAAAACACAGGTGAGGACTAAATGAAATTAGGAAAACAATGCAGCAAGCCTGTCAGCAGACAATACCAGATTGGCAAACCAGAATCTCTGAACAGCCTAATTGGTGAAGGAATTTGCCTACTGAAGCCAGTCTGTAAAGAATGGAAGAGATGCCTACTTCTTCAAATGCACAGACACCAATACAAGGCCACAAGGATCAGGAATAATCAAGGAAACATGATACCACCAAAGGAAACTAATAAAACTCCAGTGACCGACCCTGAAGAAATGGAGACCTATGCACCATCTAACAAAGAATTCAGAATAATTCTGTTCAAGACATTTAGTGAACTAAAAGAAAACACTGGTGATGACTAAATGAAATTAAGAAAACAATGCATGAACAAAATCAGAAGTTCAGCAAAGAAATAGAAACCATTGGAGAAAAAAAACACAGAAGTCCTAGAGTTGAAGAATACAATGACTGAATTAAAGAAGTCATAGAGAGTTTCAACAGAAACTCAAACAGGCAGAAAAAAAGAATTAATAAACTGGAAGACAGGTCATTTGAAATCATCTAGTCAGAGTTGCAAAAAGAAAAAGGAATAAAGAAAGCCTACATGAATTATGGGATACCATTAGAAGGAGCAACCTATGCATTATTAGAGTCCCAGAAGGAGAAGAGAGAACAATAGAGGCAGAAAGCTTATGTAAAGAAATAGTGGCTTTGAATGTCCAAAATATGGGGACAGATTTGGACATCCAAATTCATGAAGCTAATAAGTCACCCAAAAATTTCAACTCGAAATGACCTTCTCAAAGACACATTAAAATAAAACTGCCTAAAATCAAAGACAAAGAGAAAAATTTAAAAGCAGCAAGAGAAAAAAATTACTCATATATAAGGGAACTCTCAAAACACTATCAGTGGAATTCTTAGCAGAAACCTTGCAGGACAGGAGAGTGTGGGATGATATATTCAAAGTGCTCAGAAGAGAAAACTGCCACCGAGGCTACTTTACCCAGAAAAGTTGTCTTTCAGAAATAAGGACTTGTAAACACTTTTCCCAAAAAACAAAAGCTCAGAGAGCTCTTTACCACTAGGCCTGCCTTATAAGAAACGCTGAAAGGAGTTCTTGAAGCAGAAATGAAAGAATGCTAATTAATAACATGAAAACATATGAAAAAATAAAAATACTGGTAAAGGTAAGATTATGGTCAATTTCAGAATAATCTAATACTGTAATAGGAAGGTATATTTATCACTTAACTCTAGTATAAAGGTTTAAAAAACAAAAGTATTAAAATAACTATAGCTGGGGCCGGCCCCGTGGCTTAGCGGTTAAGTGTGTGTTCTCCGCGACTGGCGGCCCAGGTTCGGATCCCAGGCGCGCACCGACACACAGCTTCTCTGGCCGTGCTGACGCGTCCCACATACAGCAACTAGAAGGATGTGCAACTGTGACATACAGCTATCTACTGGGGCTTTGGGGGAAAAAAAAAAAGAAAAAGAGGGGGAGGATTGGCAATAGATGTTAGCTCAGAGCTGGTCTTCCTCAGCAAAAAGAGGAGGATTAGTATGGATGTTAGCTCAGGGCTGATCTTCCTCACACACACAAAAATAAATAAATAAAATAACTATAGCTATAATAATATTTTAATGTGTACACAGTATAAAAAGAGATAAATTGTGACATCAAAAACATAAAATATGGTGGGGGAGTAAAAGGTAGTGTTTTTGTATACAATCGAATTTAGTTGTTATCAGCTTAAAATAGATTGTTATAACTATAAGATGTTTTAGCTAGGCCCATGTAACCACAAAGCAAAAACTTATAATAAATACACAAAAGATAAAAGGAGTGGAAGCAAAGAATATCACTATGAAAAAATATCAATTCACAAAGAGAGGTAGGAAAAGAGGAAGAAAGGAACAAGGGAACTACTAAACAGCCAGAAAACAGTTAATAGAATGGCATTAATAAGTCCTCATATATCAATAATTACTTTAAATGTAAATAGATTGAATTCTCAAATCAAAAGGCATAAAGTGGCTAAATGGATTAAGAACAAGACCCAACTATATTCTGCCTAAAAGACAATCACTTCAGCTTCAGGGCCACACATAGACTGAAAATGAAGGGATAGAAAAAGACATTCTGTACAAATGGAAACCAAAATAGAAAAGGGGTAGCTATACTTATGTCTGACAAAATAGACTTTAAGTCAAAAACTGTAACAAGAGACAAAGAAGGTCATTATATAATAATGGGGTCAAGTCATCAAAACAATATAACAATTGTAAATATATTTACATGCACCCAACATCAGAACACCTAATTACATTAAGCAAATACTAACAGATATTAAGGGAAAAATAGACAACAATAAAATAATAATAGGGGACTTCAAAGTCCACTTTCAACAGTGCATATATCATCTAGAAAGAAGATGAATAAGAAACCATTGAAATAAAATTATACATTAAACCAAATGGACCTAATAGACACATATGGACCATTCCATCCACAGCAGCAGAAAATACATTCTTCTCAAGCACACGCAAAACTTTCTTCAGGAGAGATCATAAATTAGGTCACAAGACAAGTCTTAATACATTTAAGATTGAATTCATACCAAGTGTCTTTTCTGATCACAATGGTAGGAAACTGGAAATCAATGCCAAGAGGAAAGCTGGAAAATTCACAAATGTGTGAAAATTAAACAATGCACTGATAAACAACCAATGAGGGAAAAAAGAAATCAA
The DNA here is from genome assembly GCF_057802395.1 of Ceratotherium simum simum. NCBI lineage: Eukaryota > Metazoa > Chordata > Mammalia > Perissodactyla > Rhinocerotidae > Ceratotherium > Ceratotherium simum. Next base: position 20,423,779 of record NC_141916.1, read on the forward strand.
AAGAGAAATAAAAAATATCTTCAATCAAATGAAAATGGAAACAGAACATACCAAAACATATGGGATGTAGCAAAAGCATACCTAAGAGAGAATTACAGCAATAAATGCCCACAATAATAAAAAAGAAGGATCACAAATAAACAACCTACCTTTACACTTCAAGGAATTAGAAAAAGAACAAACTAATCCCAAAATAAGCAGAAGGAAGGAAATATCAAAGATCAGAACAGAAATAAATTAGAGGCCAGAAAAAAAATAGAAAAGATCAATGAAACTAAGGGCTGGATTTTAGAACAAATAAACAAGATTTACAAATGTTTAGCCAGACAAACTAAGAAAAAAAAGAGAGAAGACTCTTAAAATAAATAAAATCAGAAACGAAACAACTGATACCCCAGAAATACATCTTAAGAGACTACTATGAATAATTATATGCCAACAAATGGAATAATCCAGAAGAAATGAATAAATTCCTAGAAACATACAACCTACCAAGACTGAATCATTTAGAAATAGAAAATCTGAACAGACCAGTAATAAGTAGAAGATTGAATCAGTAATCAAAAGCTTCCTAACCAAAGGAGCCCAAGATAGGTTGTTTCACCAGTGACTTCTACCAAACATTTAAAAAAGAATTAACACCAGGACGTCAGCAGCATGGCGGAGTGAGCTTTCCCGTGAACTCTTCCCCCGACAAGATACAACAAAAGCAACAGTCACAGACCAACAACGGAATCCCAGACAGTGAAAACCTAGAGCGGAGGGATCCACACTGCCGCACATCTGAGAGCGGAACGTGCTGGGCCCCCGGAGGAAGTGGGAGAGGTAAGGAGAACTCCTCTCCCTCCCCATCAGATCAGTGATCCCTGTCCGTGCGGCTCCCAGAGAGGGGGGAGGGGCGGCCCTCGGCAGGGAAACCGTGGCTCTTCGACTCTCTCAGCCAGTGGGAAACTCCCGCACAGAGGACTCAGAGGAGCCACAGGGCTACCATCAACATCTGAGCACCCCAGAGAGCGGATAAAGAGGGGCAATCGAGAAGCCTCCCACGTCAGGGACCCAGAGGGTAAAAGAGAGAGCTCCCCCCTCCCCGCAACCCGGACTCTGCAGCTCAACCGACCAGACCAGACCTAGCGATCCCAGGCAGACCTGATCAAACGACTGGACCCGTGGATCACAGCGGGGAAAAAAAAAAAAATAAAAGTGCGGATCGCAGCAGAAAAACCGGGGCAGAGCGCAGGGGGTTTAGACTACACAGCCCTTTACCACCAGACAGTGGCGGCAGGTGGAAATTGCAATCAGAGACTTCCAGGATGAGGAAAAACAAAACCAACACAGGAACCACAATGCAAAAATATATGAAATCACCAGACCAGAAACAAAATGACAAGCACCCAGAAATCAACCCCGAAGACACAGAAATCCATAAACTAAATGACAGAGATTTCAAAATAGCTATCATAAAAACACTCAACAAAATACGAGACAACACAGACAAACAATTCAATGAGATTAGGAGTTTCTTCACAAAAGAAATTGAAATCATAAAGAAAAGCCAATCAGTGCTGATGGAGATGAAGAACACAATGGAGGAGATAAAGGAGAATCTGGGATCTTTAAAGAACAGAGCTGACAATATGGAGGAAAGAATTAGTACTTTAGAGGATAGGAATACAGATATACTCCAGATGGAAGAGGAGAGAGAACTAAGACTAAAAAGAAATGAAGAAAGACTCTGAGAAATATCTGACTCTATTAGAAAATGTAACATAAGAATTATAGGTATTCTTGAGGGAGAGGAGAGGGAAAGAGGAACAGAGAGCCTATTCAAGGAAATAATAGCTGAGAATTTCCCACATCTGCGGAAGGAGCGGGAAATACCAGTAAGCGAAGCCAACAGGACACCTATATATATTAATAGACAAAGGCCTTCACCACGACACCTAGTGGTAAGGCTAGCCAGGGTCAATGACAAAGAAACCATATTAAGGGCAGCTAGACAAAAACAAAAAATAACGTACAAAGGAACTCCCATCAGGCTCTCAGCGGATTTCTCAACAGAAACTTTTCAGGCTAGAAGAGACTGGAATGATATATTCAAAATACTGAAAGACAAAAACTTTCAGCCAAGAATACTCTATCCAGCAAAAATATCCTTCAAATATGATGGAGAAATAGTAACTCTCCCAGATAAACAAAAGCTAAGGGAGTTCATGGCCACGAGACCCCCACTACAAGAAATACTCAAGAAGGCCCTCAGGCCTGAAAAAAAGAAGAGAAAGGGAACACAAAGCTTGGAGGAAGGAGAAAAGTAGGTAGACAAACTCAGAAAACTAGTGGATCTTTACCGGAATAGGTTAGCAACCACTTAAATACTAAACTCAAAGATCAAAGGAAGAAATTCACCAAAAATAAATTTAACCTCATCACTGTAAACACACAGCCACAACACAAGATACAATAAGGTATAACAAGAAAAACTTAGAAGGGGAAGAGGAAAGTGACTGAATTGACTTAGTATAAGGAAATAGGAGGCCATCAGATAATGGACTATCTCTTACACAAGATTTTTTGCCCAAACCTCAAGGTAACCACTAAACAAATAATCAAAGCAAAACCACATATGGTAAACAAAGAGAAAACTAGAAGAGTCAGAAGACAGAACAACCAAACTGAATTGGCAGTCCAAAACAAATGGGACAAGAAACAAAGGAAATGCAAAAGAACCAGAAAATAAGTGACAAAACAGCAACATTAAGCCCTCATATATCAATAATTACCCTAAATGTAAATGCATTGAACTCTCCAATCAAAAGATACAGAGTGGCAGGATGGATTAAAAAGCAAGACCTAACAATATGCTGCCTTCAGGAAACACATCTTAGCACTAAAGACAAGCACAGGCTCAGAGTGAAGGGATGGAAGATAATACTCCAAGCTAATGGCAAACAAAAGAAAGCAGGTGTTGCCATACTCATATCAGACAAAGTAGACTTCAAGATAAAACAGGTTAAGAAAGACAAAGAAGGGAAATATATAATGATAAAAGGGACACTCCATCAAGAAGACATATCACTTATAAATATATATGCACCCAACATAGGAGCACCAATGTACATAAAGCAACTATTAACAAACCTAAAAGGAGAAATCAACAACAACACAATAATAGTAGGGGATCTTAACACCCCACTTACAGCAATGGATAGATCATCCAGACAAAAAGTTAATAAAGAAATATTAGACTTAAATGAAAAACTGGACGAGATGGACCTAGTAGACGTATACAGAGCACTCCATCCAAAAACAGCTGACTACACATTCTTCTCAAGCACACATGGAACATTCTCTAGGATAGACCATATGTTGGGAAACAAAGCAAGCCTCAATAAATTTAAGAAGATTGAAATCATAACAAGCATCTTTTCAGACCATAAGGCTATGAAACTGGAAATGAACCATGAAAAAAAAAACTGGGAAAGTGACAAAAATGTGGAGATTAAACAACATGCTACTGAACAACCAATGAATCCATCATTGATGAAATTAAAGGAGAAATCAAAAACTATCTGGAAACAAACGAAAATGATAATATGCCATATCAAACCATATGGGATGCAGCAAAAGCGGTCCTGAGAGGGAAACTCATAGCGATACAAGCCCACCTGAACAAACAAGAAAAAGCCCTAATAGGCAACCTTAAATTACACCTAACAGAACTAGAAAAAGAAGAACAAACAAAGCCCAAAGCCAGCAGAAGGAGAGAAATAATAAAAATCAGAGCAGAAATAAATGAAATTGAGACCAAAAAAACAGTAGAAAGGATTAATGAAACAAAGAGTTGTTTCTTCGAGAAGATAAACAAAATCGACAAACCCTTAGACAGGCTTACTAAGAAAAAAAGAGAAAAGGCTCAAGTAAATAAAATTAGAAATGAAAGAGGAGAAATTACAACGGATACCATGGAAATACAGAGGATTATAAGAGAATACTATGAGAAACTATATGCCAACAAATTGGACAATCTAGAAGAAATGGATAAATTCTTAGACTTATACAACCTCCCAAAATTGAACCAAGAAGAAATGGAGAATCTGAATAGACCAATAACAAGTAAAGAGATTGAAATAGTAATCAAAAACCTCCCAAAAAATAAAAGTCGAGAACCAGATGGCTTCTCCAGTGAATTTTACCAAACATTCAAAGAAGATTTAACACCCATCCTTCTCAAACTATTCCAAAAAATAGAAGAAGATGGAACACTTCCTAAATCATTCTATGAGGCCAACATAACCCTGATACCAAAACCAGACAAAGACAATACAAAGAAAGAAAATTACAGGCCAATATCGCTGATGAACATTGATGCAAAAATCCTCAACAAAATATTGGCAAACCGAATACAACAATACATTAAAAAGATCATACAACATGATCAAGTGGGATTTATACCAGGGACGCAGGGATGGTTCAACTACCGCAAATCAAGCAACGTGATACATCACATCAACAAAACAAAGAATAAAAACCACATGATCATCTCAATAGATGCAGAGAAGGCATTTGACAAGATACAACATCCATTTATGATAAAAACTCTCAATAAAATGGGAATAGAAGGAAAGTACCTCAACATAATAAAGGCCATATATGACAAACCCACAGCCAACATCATACTCAACGGGGAAAGACTGAAAGCCATTCCTCTGAGAACAGGAATGAGGCAGGGCTGCCCACTCTCACCACTCCTGTTCAATATAGTACTGGAGGTTTTGGCCAGAGCTATTAGGCAAGAAAAAGGAATAAAAGGAATCCAAATAGGTAACGAAGAAGTGAAACTCTCACTATTTGCAGATGACATGATTGTATATATAGAAAACCCTAAAGAATCTGTTGGAAAACTATTAGAAACAATCAACAACTACAGCAAAGTTGCAGGGTACAAAATCAATCTACAAAAATCAGTTGCATTTCTATATGCTAATAATGAACTAACAGAAAGAGAGCTCAAAAAGATAATACCATTTACAATTGCATCCAAAAGAATAAAATACCTAGGAATAAATCTTACCAAGGAGGTGAAGGACCTACACAATGAGAACTACAAGACATTATTGAAAGAAATCCATGATGACATAAAGAAATGGAAAGATATCCCATGCACGTGGATTGGAAGAATAAACATAGTTAAAATGTCTATATTACCTAAAGCAATCTACAGATTCAATGCAATCCCAATCAGAATCCCAATGACATTCTTCACAGAAATAGAAAAAAGAATACTAAAATTTATATGGGGCAACAAAAGACCCCGAATAGCTAAAGAAATCCTAAAAAAAAAGAACAAAGCAGGAGGCATCACAATTCCTGACTTCAAAACATACTACAAAGCCATAGTAATCAAAACAGCATGGTACTGGTACAAAAACAGACACACAGATCAATGGAACAGAATTGAAAGCCCAGAAATAAAACCACACATATACGGACAGCTAATTTTTGGCAAAGGTGCTAAGAACATGCAATGGAGAAAGGAAAGTCTCTTCAATAAATGGTGTTGGGAAAACTGGACAGCCACATGCAAAAGAATGAAAGTGGACCATGTGCTATCGCCATTCACAAAAATTAACTCAAAATGGATCAGAGACCTGAAGGTGAGACCTGAAACTATAAAACTCATAGAAGAAAATATAGGCAACACACTACTTGACATTGGTTTTAAAGGAATCTTTTCAGATGACATGCCTACCCAGACTAGAGAAACTAAAGAAAAAATAAACAAGTGGGACTTTATCAGATTAAAGAGCTTTTATAAGACAAATGAAACCAGAATCAAGATGAACAGACAACCAACCAGCTGGGAGAGAATATTTGCAAAACACACATCTGACAAGGGGTTGATCTCCATAATATAGAAAGAATTCACACAATTGAACAACAAAAAAACAAACAACCCAATCAAAAAATGGGCAGAGGAAATGAAGAGACACTTCTCCAAGGAAGATATACAGATGGCCAATAGGCACATGAAAAGATGCTCAACATCATTAATCATCAGGGAAATGCAAATCAAAACAACACTAAGATACCACCTCACGCCTGTTAGAATGGCTATAATCACCAAGGCAAAAAACAACAAATGTTGGAGAGGATGTGGAGAAACAGAAACCCTCATACACAGCTTGTGGGAATGCAAATTGGTGCAGCCTCTATGGAAAACGGTATGGAGATTCCTCAAAGAATTAAAAATATAGATGCCCTATGATCCAGCCATCCCACTACTGGGAATCTATCCAACGCACCTGAAATCAACAATCCAAAGAGGCTTATGCACCCCTATGTTCATAGCAGCATTATTCACCATAGCCAAGAAGTGGAAGCAACCTAAGGGTCCCTCGACTGACGATTGGATTAAGAAAATGTGGTATATATATACAATGGAATACTACTCAGCCATAAAAAAAGACAAAATCGTCCCATTTGCAACAAGATGGATGGGCCTGGAGCGTATTATGTTAAGTGAAATAAGCCAGAAAGAGAAAGACAAACACTGTATGATCTCACTCATATGTGGAATATAAACCAACACATGGACAGAGAAAACTGGACTGTGGTTACCAGGGGCAGTGGGGGTGGGGGGGCACAAGGGGTGAAGGGAGTCATATATATAGTGATGGACAAACAAAAATGTACAACCCAAAATTTCACAATGTTAGAAACCATTAAAACATCAATAAAAAAAAAAAAAGAATTAACACCAATCTTTCTCAAACTCGTCCCAAAAATTGAAGAGGAGGGAACACTTCCACAGTTAGTTTACAAGGCCAGAATTACCCTGATATCCAAGCCAGATAAGGACACTACAAGAAAAGACAACTATAGTCCAATATCTCTGATGAATATAGATATAAAAATTCTCAACAAAATATTATCAAACCAAATAAATAATACACTAGAAGGATCAAACACCACAATCTATCCCTGAAATACATCTCTAGGATGCAAGGATAATTCAACATAGAGAAATCAATAAATGTGATACACCACATTAAAAGAATGAAAGAGAAATATCACATGGTCTTCTCATTAAATGCAGAAAAAGCATTTGACACAATATGACATACTTTCATGATTAAAGCTCTCCATATACTGGGTATAGAAGGACATACTTAAACATAATGAAGACCATATATGACAAACCCATAGCTAACATCATACACAGTGGTGAAAGGTTGAAAGCTTTTGCTCTGAGATCAGAAACAAGACAAGGGTGTCCACTGTCATTACTCTTATTCACATAACGCTGGAAGTCCTAGCCAGAGCAATCAGGCAGGAAAAAGACATAAATGCATCAAAATCATAAAGGAAGAGGTAACACTGTCTTTGCTTGAATATGATATGATCTTATATATAGAAAATCCTAAAGACTTGACCAAAAACTGTTAGAACTAATCAGCACATTCAGTAGTTTCAGGATATGGAATCAACATACAGAAATCAACTGGGTTTCCATATACTAATAACAAAATATCTGGAAAAAAATAAAGAAAACAATCCCATTCACAAGGGTATAAAAACCAATAAGATGCTTAGGCATTAATTCAAGCAAAGAGGTGAAAGATCTGCATGTAGAAAACTATAAGACTTTGATGAAAAAAATTGAAGACACAAACAAATGGAGAGATATTCCATGTTCATGGATCAGAAGAATTAATGTTGGTAAAATGTCATATTACCAAAAGCCATCTATACATTCAATGTCATCTGTATCAAATTTCTAATGTCATTCACAGAAATAGAAAAAACAATTCTAAAGTTCCTGTGGAACCACAAAAGACTCTGAACAGCCAAAGCCATCCTGAGAAAGAAGAATAAAGCTGGAGGCATCACACTGCTGAATTCAAACTATTCTACAAAGCTATAGTAACCAAAATGATATTGTACTGGCATTAAAATAGACATATAGACAAAAAGATCAGAATAGAGAGCCCATAAATAAATCTTCACGTATATGGTCAACAAATATTTGACAAGGAAGCCAAGAATACTCAATGGGGAAATGATAGTCTCCTCAATAAATGGTCTTGGGAAAACTGGGTATTGACACACAAAAGAATGAAATTGAGCTCCTATCTTACACCACTCAAAAATTTAACTCAAAAAGGATTAAAGACTTAAATGTTAGACCCCAAATTGTAAAACTACTAGAAGAAAACATAGGGAAAAATCTCCTCAATGTTGGTTGGGGCAATGATTTTTTGGATGTGACACCAAAAGTGCAAGCAAGAGAATCAAAAATAAGCTGGGACTACATCACACTACAAAAGCTTCTGCACAGCAAAAGAAACAATAAGCAAAATAAAAAGTCAATGTATGAAATGGGAGAAAATATTTGCAAACCATCTATCTGATAAGGGGTAACTATCCAAAATGTATGAGGAACTCATACAAACAATAACTAAAAAGCAAACAATCCCATTGAAAAATGGGCAGAGGATTTGAATAGACATTTTTCCAAGGAAGACATATAAATGGCCAACAGTTATATGAAAAGATGCTCAACATCACTAATTATCAGAGAAATGCAAATCAAACCCACAATGAGATATCACCTCACACCCATTAGAATGGCTGTTATCAAGAAGACAAGAGACGAGTGCTGGCAAGGCTGTGGAAAAAAGGCAACTCTTGTGCACTGTTGGTGGGAATGGAAATAGACACGCCACCATGGAAAACAGTATGGAGGTTCCTCAAAAAATTAGAAATAGAAGTACCATATGATCCAGAAATCCCACTTCTGAGTATATATCTGGTGGAAATGAAATCACTATCATGAACAAATGTCTGAACTCCTTGTTTATTGCAGCATTTTTCATAGTAGCCAAGACATGGAAACAACCTAAGCATTCATCAATAGATGAATGGGTAAAGAAAATGTGGTACATATATACAATGGAATACTATTCAGCCATAAAAAGGGAAACTCTGCTATTTTCAACAACATGGATAGATTTTGAGGGCATCATGTTCAGTGAGATAAGTCAGATAGAGAAAGATAAATACTGTATGAGATCACTTATATGTGGAATCTAAAAAGTTGAACTCATAGAACTAGAGAGTAGAATGGTGGTTGCCAGGGGCCAGGGCATTGGGGAATTGGGGAGATACTGATCAAAGGGCATAAATGTCTAGGTATAAGATGAATAAGTTCTACGGCTCTAATGTACAGTACAATATGGTGACTATAATTAACATTGTATTATATACCTGAAAGTTGTTAAGAGAAGATCTTAAATGTTATCACCACACACAAAAAATGGTAATTATGTGAGGGGATGGGGGTGTTAACTAATCTTATTGTGGTAATCACTTCCCAATATATAAATGTGTCAAATCATCAAGTTGTACACCTTAAACGTGCATATATTGTATGTCAATTATATCTCAATAAAGCTGGGGCTGCGAAGTCTTCATCTAGTAAGACCAATGTCTTGACCACCTTATAAACAGTTCCTGTCAACTTATTTTTTCCTTTAATGGGCCATTCTTTCCTGTTTCTTTGTACTCCTTGTGATTTTTTTATTGGAAACTAGATATATGAATATTATAATGTGATGACTCTGGAAATCAGATTCTCCCTCTTTTCTGTTTTTGATATTTGAAGGCTGTAGTCATGTGTTGTTTAATGACTTCTCCAAACTACTTTTGCAAAGACTATTCATTATTGTGTGTGCTCAGTGAAGTCTCTCTTCTTTTAGCTTGTGTTCAACTAGTGTTTTGACAGAGATTTCCTTGAATGCCAGGAGCTAAAAATTTAAAAATTAAAAAACACCTCTCCTAGTCTTTGTATATTGACTCTGTCCTGAGGCACTTTTTCAACATTTCCCTAGACTGCTTACAATTCTGCCTTGGAATTCACTTCTTGCTTGCCCGGAAACAGATCAGCCAGAGGCGAAAGCTCAGGATCTCCTCTGAGCATGAGTGCTGCTGGGCGTGCACATGGCTTTCTAAATTCCCTAGTATACACAGACATTTGTGAATGCTCTAATTTAAAAAAAAAAAAAATCTGTCTTGGCAGCTTTTCTTCTCAGGCTGTAGATAGTCTACTGTATGTTTCAACCATACCTTTGGCAGCTCTAGGTGTTCCATTAGCCTTACAATGTTTTCAAGCAATGTGCGCCACATTTGAGCCCTGAGTGAGTTCTAGATTATGGAAACAGAGACAAAGCACCTTGCGTCAGTTCTTCAGGTAGTCCCCAGACAAAATAGAACAGACAAACACAATAACTTGTGAGTAAGGTCTGTTCTGCTCCCTCTGGACTTAGGACCAGGGTTCCACACTGGGAATGTGGGCTGCTGTCTGCAAGATGGCCACTGGGCCTGGGAGGGAGTTAGGCAAAGGCAAATAAAAATGCCACAAGGCTTTCCTACTATTTTTAAGGTGACTTTTTCTTGATCAAGTGTTCACATGGTTGCTGTAAACCCTTAACTGTTTCCCAGAGTGCCGACAAAGTTGGTCCTGACAGTTTCTGCTTGTTTTCTGATGTTTCAGTAGAGCAACAGGAGCTTGGAGCTCCATACTCTGTCATTTTGCTGAAGTTGTTCTCTGTTATTCTTTTTATTTCCAGACTACAGTCTCTCTAAATGGCATTGGGGAACCACAGCACCATCACTGAGTTCATCCTCCTTGGACCGTCTGCTGACCCCCATGTCTAGGCTCTGTCCTTCATGCTGTTCCTAGCAATTTACCTCCTGACCCTGCTAGGGAACCTGATGATGCTGCTGGTGATCAGGACTGATTCTCATCTCCATACACCCATGTACTTCTTCCTGAGTCACCTCTCTTTCCTGGATCTTTGCTACTCCTCAGTCACTGTAGGCAAGCTGCTGGAGAATCTCCTGTCTCAGAAGAAAATGATCTCTGTGGGGGGCTGTCTAGCTCAAGTCTTCTTTTTGTTTGATACTGGGGGCACTGAAGCCTGCCTGCTCACAGTGATGGCCTATGACCGCTATGTTGCTATCTGCCACCCTCTGCTCTATGGTCGGAAGATGATCAACAAGCTCTGTAAGGGGCTGGTATGTGGCTCCTGGGCCCTGGGGTTTCTGGATGCATTCATCAACATCCTACTAGCTATGGACTTTGACTTCTGTAAGAATCAGTCCATCCCTCACTACAGCTGTGAGCTGCTCTCTCTCTTCCCTCTGTCCTGCTCTGCCGTCTCCACCAGTTTTACTCTTCTGCTCTGCTCCAGTCTTCCGCAGGAGCTAGGAACCTGTTTCCTGATCATATTCTCCTACACCCTCATTGTCGCTGCCATCCTGGGTACCAGCTCCTCCTCAGGTAGAATCAAGGCCTTCTCCACCTGCTCCTCCCACCTTACAGCAGTTCTCCTGTTTTATGGTTCAGCTTTCCTTCGCTATGTCATGCCAACCTCAGGTTCACCACTGGAGTTGATCTTCTCAGTACAGTACAACGTAGTCACTCCCTCAATGAATCCCCTCATCTATAGCTTGAAGAACAATGAGGTGAAAGCAACTGTGAGAAGGACCTTTAGAAGATATCTCCAATATTAGCTGACCACAGACAGAAGATGATTGGGAATTAGTTTACTATAGCAAGATATTATGTTACTTCACAATAAGAGAATTTCCTGATTGTCCTGATATTCGATCTCAGAAAAGTGTCTTAGATGTCCACAGAGCTATTTGGGGATTAGGTGGAGAAAGATGGTTTAGATTCATTCTGGCTTAGGGGCAGGGCAAAGCATCAGATAACCATATTAATCCAGCCATTTTCCTTGGATAGTCGTTGGGTTGCTCTGATGGTCTTCATTCAATTCTGTTTCTCTTTACTATGCAGTTCCGCGAACAGCATGGAATAAAGTCACCAACAATGTCCCTATTACAGAAGGAAGCATAAAACAAACCTGTTGAATCTTCATTCTGGGGGTGGTGAGAGATTTAGAGGGAGGGAAGTACAATAGTAGTAAACTCCGGCATTTGGATATAGAGAGACCTAGGCCTAGGAAAAGTGGGAGCATCTGGGGGAAATAGGACAGCCCAGATATAGGAAGATCCTTCATGGGATCCACAAAAAGCAAGCTTCTAAAATATAGTAGAAAATAAAACAAAGAAATATCAAGATTATGATCTCATAGAATAGACAATTTAGCAGAAAGACATTTTTCTATTTGAGCAAAATGTTAAGATCAAGAGGATAAGACATAGTTTGAGGATGAAAAGGCAGGTTTCAGTAAACAGTAAAAGTCAGAGAGTGAAGAACAGAATTAGAAATCCAGGCCACTGGTTAACTTAAGTTTGGGATGTGCCTAATCTCGTCAAAATACAATGACGGCTTGGGGCTGCAGTGAAGGATGGAAGTTCTCCCTCAAAGTCCACTGTAAGGCACAATATTGGGACTTAAGGCTAAAAGGTATTTAGTGGGAAGAGTTTCCAAAGTGTGGTGCCACAAGGTCAGTTCGCTTAAGTATGTAACAGCTTAGATTGGTGGTCTTCTCTTCCCTTTCTTTGCCCTTCCCTCTTCTCGATGCCTTTTTCCCACCCAGGCCCCTAGTGCTCTCAAACTGCCTCTTCAGAATTCCCTTTCCACAGTCTCCCTGAATTTTAAGAATCAGATCAAATCACCTAAGCACAATTCAACAAGAAGAAATATCCTTACAAGTCACTTTTTCTTAATGATCAATGCTTTTAGTGACATTTTCATTGAGAACCTCTGTTATAAAATTTCCGTATTTCTTATCGATAGATATAACTCAAGCCCACCAGTGTATTGTCTGTTTGATGATATTTTCTTTTATTTTGGAGATTATAAGGATTGTGACCAATGGGTCCAAAAGTAATTTCCTCTTGAGTGTCACAGTAGAGCAACTGTTTATTCGTCTGTTGTGCTTAATACATTTTCTAATAAAATTAGATTTTCTAAACTTTGCCTTTTTTACTGTTATTCTCACATTTGCTTATATTTTAACATGGAATTTTATTAATCAGACTGATACCAAATCAATACACATTGTTTCGTAGTGGGGTTTTGCCACATTGACAGTAGAGTATAAGAACACAATGGATACAACAAAGCATTTTAAAATCTAGCTCACATTATTTATCAATATAGTTAATCATAAACATAATATATTTAGTAATACTTATTAATATACATAATTTTTGAAATGAATTTTAAATGCATACTAAATAAACATGAAAATAACACAAAAAATAAATTCATTTAACAAGGAAAACCATTATTAACATTAGGTACATGTTCTTACTAGTAGTTCAGAGGTTTTCCTACACATAAAGTCTTTAATGCAACTGGTTTATCTAGCAGACTCATCTCATTGGGGTATAGTTGTGAAAGAATTTTGCAACTCTACTCTGTTTATTTTCCCTTTACCATTCATTAATGACATCTTGAGTCTTTGCTTCTCTTCTGCCATAGTGCCCAAGTTGCTGGAAATTCAAAATATATAAGGAACTTATATAACTCAATAGCAAAAAAACAAGTGGCCCAATTTAAAAATGGGCAAAGAATCTGAATAGACATTGTCTAAAGAAGACATACAAATGGCCACAAGGTATATTAAAAAGTGCCTGACATCAGTAATCATCAGGGAAATGCAATCAAAACCACATTGAGATATCACCTTACATTGTTAGGATGGCTATTATCAAAAAGACCAGAGAGTGTTGGAGAGAACATGGAGAAAAGGGAACCCTTGTACACTATAGATGGCATGTAAGATGGTAGAGCCACTATGGAAAACAATATGAAAGTTCCTCAAAAAATTAAAAATCGAACTACCACATGATCTAGTAATCCCATGTCTGGTTATATATCCAAAGGAAACGAAAGCAGTATCTTGAAAAGATATCTGTGCTTCCACATTCATTGCAGTATTATTCACAATAGCCAAGATATTGAAACCTAAGTGTCCACTGACAGATGAAATGATAAAGAAAATGTACATCCACAGTGGAATATTATACAGCCATAAAAAGAATGACATCTTGCCATTTGCTACAACATGAATGGAGCTTGAGGGCATTATACTAAGCGAAATAAGTCAGACAGAGAAATGCAAATACCATATGATTTCACTTATATGTGGATTCATAAATAAATAAATAAATAAAAAACGAAGCTTATAGAGACAGAGAACAGATTGGTGTTTTTCAGAGGTGGGATGTAGGGGGTGGGCAAAATGGGTGAAGGGAGTCAAAAGGTATAAACATCCAGTCATTATAAAATAAGTCATGGGAATGGTGACCATAGTTAATAATACTGTATTGCATATCTGAAAGTTGCTAAGAAAGTAGGTCTTAAAAGTTCTCACTACAAGAAAAAAAAATTCTGTAACTATGTATGGTGATGGATGTTAACTAGACTCATAGTGATGATCATCTTGCAATATATACAAATATCAAATCATTATGTTGTATACCTGACACTAATATTATATGTCAATTATACCTCAATTTTAAAAAAAGAACAATAGAGAGTCAAAGCATTTATCTGAATGATTCAGTGCAGACCAACAAGTGAAGAGCAATTAGGAAGGCACAAAAAGGGGACCAAAAAGAGGTTTTTGTTCACTGTGTTTTTGCCGAGTGGTGCAGGGCTTTAAAACAATTCATTTATAAAATGGTTTTCCTTACAGAAGATCTTTCCATTCATTCAATGAAATGTTGTATGCTGAGGAGACAGTCAGGAATGGGGGAAGAAAGAAACCAAAAACAAAAAGAAAATCACATTATACAACCTAAATATATACCATTTTCATTTATCAATCATACTTCAATAAAGCTGGGGAAAGGGGAAAATTTTTTCACAAAAAATAAAATATCTCCCTTCAAAAAAATAAAATTCAGTTAACAATGCTAGTCATCAATATAATGTAAATTAAAACCACAATGTATTAACTACCATTAGAAAATCTAAAATCAGAGTGACACCAGCATCATGACAACATAAGATATCCCTATTTTTTGTCCCCCTTTTCTTAACAACTACTTAGGCATCCATCCACCAACAAAAGTCCCTGTGTGGGAGTTGTGGAATCCAGCAACATATGCCAAGGGTCCAGGGAGGAGTCTTGCCCACCTGCGCATCCAATAATAGGCAGACAGACCTTGATATGGGCAGCAGAGCCAGTGGAAGCAACCAAACTGCCCCAACGCCTCCTGGCCACAGTCAGGGAAAACCTGGAGAGTGCTGACTTGGGCAAATACCCACAGATGAGAGAGAATTTATAGAAGTCCAACCACACCTGTGGCCATACTGTTGGAGCAAAACATATATGGGTTTGGATGCAGTGGAGAACATAGGAGAAACCTTACCAGTGCCCTCATCAGCCCAAAAGAACATATCGCAGAACTGAAATTTCCAGCAGTGACCTCTCCCAATGGTGGTGGATGGCGGGGGCGGGGGGGGGGGCAGCGAAAGAATGTTGCTTTGTTTCTCTCCAGCGGCACCCAGAGTACTGAGGGAGGTCCTCCTTGACCAGGAGGAGGGAGGGAGAAGGTCAGGAAAGAGGTAAAGAAGAAAATCAAAAGGGCAGTATAGAGACGTGTTTCCTGCTGACTCGCTCAGGACTTCAGCAAGAAGTCCTCCCATGATCTTCTGGGAGAACCTCACCTGAGGATCTTCCCACTGGATCCGCTGGCACCGCCAATGTCCCAAGTGCTAAACCCACGACTGGCTCTTTGTACGCACTCCTGAGTGCAGCGGTGAAAGCGAGAGCAAGCGCGAGACCAAGTCAGGTAAATGGAGCGCTACCAGAAACAGACCTGGATGTGGGCAAGGGAAAAACCAGAAACTTGAGCTGTAGCGCCACCTTCTGGTAAACAAAAGAGAGGTTTCCAGCAGCCAGCAAGGTGAGGTTTAAGAACCAGACAGGACTTAAAATCTTAAGAATTCTGCCACAAGAGGGAGAAAAAGTGTGAAGCAGGTGTATAAATAAAAGGTCAGAGAGAATCCCAGATATAACAGGACCGATAAACAGTATACTCCATCTGAAAGCAGCCTGTAAAGATTTGAGGAGGTGTCTGCTACTTCAAATGAGAAAGCAGCAACACAAAACTCCAAGAAACATGAAGAATCAAGAAAACATGTCATCACCAGAAGATAACTATAATCCTTCAATAAGTGAGCTCTAGGGCACTGAATCTTGTGATCTAGCAGACAAAGAATTCAAAATAGGTGTTTTGAGGAAACTCAATGAGTTACAAGAAAACACAGAAAGACAACTCAATGAAATCAGGGGGAAAATCCATGAACAAACAGAAATTTACCAAAGAGATAGTAATCATAAAAAAAAAAAAAAAAAAGAAAAAACCCAAACAGAAATTCTGGACCTGAAGAATTCAATGAATGAAATGTAAATGCAATAGAGAGCATCTGCAGCAGCAAAGACAAAATCTTCAGAGGTGAAGACAGAAAAAAGAACTAAAGAGGACAAAGAAAGCCTTGTGATCTATGGGATTTAAACACAAATATTAGAATAATCAGGATTCCAGAAGAAGAGAGGGAAAAGAGAGCTGAAGGTTTATTTAAAGAAATAATAGCTGGGGACTTCTCAAACCTGGGGAAAGACTTGGATATCCAAGTTCACAAAGCTAATAGATCACCCTAATATCTCAATACCAAAACACCTTCTCCAAGACATAATAATGAAACTGTCAAAATTCAAAGATAAAGAAAGAATCCTAAAGGCAGCAAGGGAAAAAAGATTGTAATCTACAAAGGAACCCCAATTAGGCAATCAGTGAATTTCTCAGCAGAAACCCAACAGACAAGGAGAGAGTGGAATGACATGTTCAAAATGTTGAAAGAAAAAAATTGCTAGCCAATAATACTCTGTCCAGCAAAGTTATCCTTCAGATATGAAGGATAAATAAAAACTATCCCAAACAAACAAAAGCTGAGGGAGTTCATCACCACTAGACCTTGTAAGAAATGCTGAAAGGAGTTCTTCAAGCTGAAATGAAAAGATCCTAATCAGCTACGTTGAAACATATGAAAGTAACAAAACACATTGGTAAAGGTGAAAAATATACAGTCAGATTTAGAAAATTCTAATTCTATAATAGGATGGTGTATTAAACAGTTAACTATAGTATAAGAGATAAATGAAAAGAGTACAAAAATAACTATAGCTACTCTAATTTGTTAATAACTACACAACATAAAAAGAGGTAAATTGTGGCATCAAAAATATAAAAGGGGGAGGAGAAGAGTGGAACCTTCATAGGCAATCAAGGGTAAGTTGCTATCAGCTTAACAGCTGTGGACTGTTTTATCTATAAGACGTTTTATGGAAGCCTCGTTGTAACCACAAAGTAAAATTCTAGAGAAGATTGACAAAAGTTTAAAAAGGAGGAAACAGAGCATACCACCATGGAAAACCACTGATTTATAAAGGCAGGCAGAAACAGAGGGAAAAAGAAACTATGGAAAAACAAAACAACCAGAAAGCAATCAACATGATGGCATTAGTAAGTCCTTACATATCAATAATTACTATAAATATAAATGGATTAAATTCACCAATCAAAAGACACAAAGTGGCTGGATAGATTAAAGAAAAGACTCAACTATATGCTGCCTACAGGAAACTCACTTCAGCTTTAAGGACACACATAGATTTAAAGTGAAGGGATGGAAAAATTATTACATGCAAATGGAACCAAAAGAAAGTGGGGGTAGTTATAAAATAAACATTAAGCTAAGAATGGTAACAAGAGACAAAGAAGGTTATTATATAATGATAAAGGAGTTAATTCATGAAGAAAATATAATAATCGTAAATATATACATACTCAACATTGGAGCACCTAAATATATTAAGCAAATACTAACGGATCTGAATGTTGAAATAGACAACAATACAATAATAGTAGGGGACTTCAATACCCCACTTTCAGCAATGGCTAGATCATCCAGACAGAAAAGCAAAATGGAAATGTTGGACTTAAAACATACTTGAGACCAAATAGAGCCGACAGACATATACAGGACATTCCATTCAACAGCAGAAGAATACACATTCTTTTCAAGTGCACAGAGAACATTCACCAGGATAGATTATATGATATGACACAAAATAAATCTTAACAAATTTAATAAGATTGAAATCATACCAAATATCTTTTCCAACTATAATTGTATGAAACTAGAAATCAACAACAGAAAGAAAGCTGGAAAATTTACAAGCATGTGGAAACTAAGCAACACACTCTGAACAATCAATGGGTCAAAGAACATCAAGCAGGAAATCAAAAATATCTTGAAACAAATGAAAATGGAAACATAATATATCGAAATTATGGGATGCTGCACATGCAGTGCTGAGAGGGAAGTTTATGGTGATAAATGTATATATTAAGAAATTAGAAAGATCTCAAATAAACTAATTTTATACCTCAAGAAAACAGAAAGAGAAGAACAAATTAAGCCCAACGTTAGCAGAAGGGGGAAAGAATAAAGATCATGGCAGAAATAAATGAAATAGAGACCAGAAAACCAATACAAAAGATCAATGAAACTAAGAGCTGGTTTTTCAAAAAGATAAATGAAACTGACAAACCTTTGGCTAGACTAAGAAAAAAAGAGGGAAAACTCAAATAAATAAAATCAGAGGGACCGGCCCGGTGGCACAAGCAGTTAAGTGCACTCCCTCTGCTGCGGCGGCCTGGGGTTCGCCAGTTCGGATCCCGGGCGCACATCTGACGCACTGCTTGTCGAGCCATGCTGTGGCGGCATCTTATATAAAGTAGAGGAAGATGGGCACGGATGTTAGCTCAGAGCCAGTCTTCCTTGGAAAAAAGCGGAGGATTGGGATCAGATGTTAGCTCAGGGCTGATCTTCCTCACAAAGTCAGAGGGAGAAGGTCAAATACCGTATGATTTCCTTCATTAAGTAGTAGATAATAACAACAATAAACAAACACATAGAGACAGAGATTGGATTGGTGGTTACCAGAGGGGAAGGGGGGAGGGAGGAGGGCGAAAGGGATAATTTGGCACATGTGTGTGGTGATGGGTTGTAATTAGTATTTTGGTGGTGAACATGATGTAATCTATGCAGAAATAGAAGTATAACGTTGTACACCTGAAATTTATACAATGTTATAAACCAATGTTACTGCAATAAACAAAAAATTAAAAAAAAATAGATAAATAAAATAAAATAAAATCAGAAATGTAAGAGGATACATTACAACTAATACTACAGAAATACATAGGATCATAAGAGATTACTGTGAATAATTGTATATCAACAAAGTAGATAACCTAGAAGTAATGGATAAATTCCTAGAAACATACAACCTACCAAGATCGAATCAAGAGAAATAGAAAATCAGAACAGACCAATAATGAGTAAAGTGATTGAATCAGCAATGAAAAATCTCCCAGCACAGAAAAACCCAGGACCAGATAGCTTCACTGGTGAATTCTATAAAATATTTAAAGAAGAATTACACCAATCCTTCCCATACTCTTCCAAAAAATTGAAGAGGAAGAAACACTTCTAAATTCATTCTCTGAAGCTGGCATTACTCTGATACCAAAGCCAGAAAAGGACACTACAAGAAAAGAAAACTGTAGACCAATATCCTTGATGAACATAGGTGCAAAAATTCTCTAAAAATGTTAGCAAACCAAATTCAACAACACATTTAAAGGATCATACACCATCACCAAGTGGGATTTATCTCTGGGATGCAAGGATGGTTCAACAATACAAATCAATAAATGTGATACACCACATTAATAGAATGAAAGAAAAAAATCATGATTATCTCAATAGATGCAGAAAAAGCATTTGAAAAAATACATTTTTTCATGATAAAAACCCTCAACAGATTTGGTATAGAAGGAACACACCTCACCATAATAAAGGCCATATATGATAACCCACAGCTAACATTATCCTCAATGGTGAAAAATTGAAAGCTTTTCCTCTAAGATCAGGAATAAGACAAGGGTACCCATTCTCACCACTCTTATTCAATATAGTACTAGAAGTCCTAGCTAAAGCAATTAGGTAAGACAATGAAATACAAAGTATCCACATGGGAAAGAAAGATGTAAAAATTGTCATTACTTGAAGGGGATATGATCTCATATATTGAAAATCACAAAGATTCAACCAATAAACTGTTGAAACTAATCAATGAATTCAGTAAAGTTGCAGGATATAAAATCAACATACAGAAATCATTTGAATTTCTATACACTAACAATGAAACATCTGAAAAAGAAATAAAGAAAACAATCTCATTCACTATAACATCAAAAACAATAAAATATCTAGGAATAAATTTAACTAAGGAAGTGAAAGATCCGTAAAATGAAAAATATAAGACTGTTGAAAGAAATTAAAGAAGACACAAACAAATGGAAAGACATCACATGTTAATAGACTGGAAGAATTAATGTTAAAATGTCTATAGTACCCAAAGCCATTTTCAGATTCAACACAACCCCTATCAAAATTGGAATGGCATTCTTAATAGAAATAGAAAAAACAATCCTAAAACTTGTATGGAACTACAAAGACCCAATATAGCCAAAGCAATCCTGAGAAGGAAGAACAAAGCCAGAGGCATCACATTTTCTGATTTGAAACTATACTACAATGTTATAGTAATTAAAACAGTATAGTATTGGCATAAAAATAGGCACGTAGACCAATGGAACAGAATGGAGAGCCCAGAATTAATCTCCCCCATATATAGTCAAATAATATTTGACAAGGGAGCCAATAATACCCAATGGGGAAAGGATAGTCTCTTCAACAAATGGTGTTGGGAAAACTGGATAACCACAAGCAGAAAACTGGAACTGGACCCGTATCTTACACCATTCACAAAAACTAACTTGAAATGGATCAACGACTTAAACATAAGACCTGATATAGTAAAATTCCTAGAAGAAAATATAGGGAAGAAACTCCTTGACATTGGTCTTGGCAATGATTTCTTGGATATGACACCAAAAGCACAAGAAACACAAGCAAAAATCAATGAGTGGGACTACATCAAACGAAAAAGCTTCTGCACAGCAAAAGAAACAATCAACAAAATGCAAAGGCAACCTGCAGAATGGGAGAAATATTTGCAAACCATATATTGGATAAGGGAATAATATCCAAAATTTATAAAGAACTCATACAACTCAATAACAAGAAAACAAACAATCAGATTAAAAAATGGGCAGAGGAACTTAATAGATATTTTTCCAAAGAAGACATCCAAGTGGCCAACAGGTACATGAAAAGGTGATCAACATCGTTACTCATCAGGGAAATTCAAATTAAATAAATAATGAAACATCATCTCACATCTATTAGATGGCTATCATCAAAAAGACAAGAGTGTGTTGGCAAGAATATGGAGAAAAGGGAATCCTTTTACACTATTGATGGGATTGTAAACTGGTTTAGCCACTATGAACAACAGTATGGCGGTTCTTCAAAAAATTAAAAATAAAACTACCACACGATCCAGAAATCCCACTTATGGATATATATCCAAAGGAATGAAAACAGGATATTGAAGAGGTATATGCATTCTCACGTTCACTGTAACATTATTCACAATTGCCAAGACATGAAAACAACCTAAGTGCCCATCAACAGATGAATGGATAAAGAAGTTGTGGTATACATATATGCAATGGAATATTATTCAGCCACGAGAAAAAAGGAAATCTATCCATTTGTAACAACAAAGATGGACCTTCAGGACATTGTGTTAAGTCAGATAAGTCAGACAGAGAAAGACAAATACTGTATGATATCACTTATATGTGGAATCTAAAAAAGTTTAACTTGCAAAAACAGAGAGAAGAATGGTGGTTCCCAGGGGCTGAGGAGTGGGGAATAGGAGAGATGTTGTTCAAGGGTACAAACTTGTCACTAGTTGATAAATAAGTCCTAGAGAGCTAATGCACAGTATAGTGTTTACAGACAACAATACTGTATTATAAACATGAAACTTGCTAAGAGACTAAATTTAATTGTTCCCACCACAAAAAATGAAACAATAATTATGTGATGTGATAGAGGTGTTAGCTAATGCTACAACGGCAATCATATTACAATATAACTGTATCAAATCAACATGTTGTACACGTTAAACTTACACAATGTTACATCTATAACAATTTAAAAATTTTTTAAATAAAAATGTTTTAAAGCAAAAATTTCACATAAGCTGAGAAGATTCTCATTAAGGTCCAACAACTCATTCCCATGAGAAAGTGAAGCAGGAAGCTGTGATTGTGCTGGTCTGCACACTGCTCTTTTGAGAATGTGGTTTCACACATGCATCTGATGCAAACTGGATAGTTGCATGAGTAACTGTTTCTGAATTTTTAATAGATTTAATCATCAAAATGTTCATCCCAGATGTGTTTAGAGACACAGTTTCCTGTGATTATGGGAAAGTATGCTGTCAGGTAAATGATATCTCACTAAACACCTTCCTTAATAGTTCCCAATAAGGTAACCTTCCCATAAGTGACCAAGTGGAAAAGACTTCCTAGCTCGCCTACTTTTTTTTTTTTTTTTTTTTTTAATTTTTTGTTTATTGCAGTAACATTGGTTTATAACATTGTAAAAATTTCAGGTGTACATCATTGTACTTCTATTTCTGCATGGACTACATCATGTTCACCACCAAAATACTAATTACAACCCATCACCACACACATGTACCGAATTATCCCTTTCACCCTCCTCCCTCCCCTCTTCCCCTCTGGTAACCACCAATCCAATCTCTGTCCCTATGTGTTTGTTTATTGTTGTTATTATCTACTACTTAATGAAGGAAATCATACGGTATTTGACCTTCTCCCTCTGACTTATTTCACTTTGCATTATACCCTCAATGTCCATCCATGTTGTCACAAATGGCTGGATTTAAATCGTTTCTTATGGCTGAGTAGTATTCCATTGTGTATATATACCACAGCTTCTTTATCCATTCGTCCCTTGATGGGCACTTAGGTTGCTTCCAAGTCTTGGCTATCGTGAATAAGGCTGCAATGAACACAGGGGTGCATGTACCTTTGCAAATTGGTGTTTTCAAGTTCTTTGGATAAATACCCAACAGTGGAATAGCTGGATCATATGGTAGTTCTATCGTTGATTTTTGAGGAATCTCCATACTGTTTTCCATAGTGGCTGCACCAGTTTGCACTCCCACCAGCAGTGTATGAGAGTTCCCTTCTCTCCACAACCTCTCCAACACATGTTGTTTCCTGTCTTGTTAATTATAGCCATTCTGACAGGCGTGAGGTGATATCTCATTGTAGTTTTGATTTGCATTTCCCTGATAGTTAGTGATTTTGAACATCTTTTCATGTGTCTGTTGGCCATCTGTATATCTTCTTTGGAGAAATGTCTGTTCAGGTCTTTTGCCCATTTTTTAATTGGGTTGGTAGTTTTTTTGTTGTTGAGATGCATGAGTTCTTTATATATTTTGGAGATTAAGCCCTTATCAGATGTATGGTTTGCAAATATCTTCTCCCAATTGTTAGGTTGTCTTTTCGTTTTGTTGATGGTTTCCTTTGCTGTGCAGAAGCTTTTTAGTTTGATGTAGTCCCATTTGTTTATTTTTTCTATTGTTTCTCTTGCCTGGTCAGATGTGGTGTTTGAAAAGATGTTGCTAAGACTGATGTGGAAGAGCGTACTGCCTATGTTTTCTTCTAGAAGTTTCACAGTTTCAGGTCTTACATTCAAGTCTTTAATCCATTTGGAGTTAATTTTTGTGTATGGTGTAAGGTAAGGGTCTACTTTCATTTTTGCATGTGGCTATCCAGTTTTCCCAACACCATTTGTTGAAGAGACTTTCTTTTCCCCATTGTATGTTCTTGGCTCCTTTGTCGAAGATTAGCTGTCCATAGATGTGTGGGTTTATTTCTGGGCTTTCGATTCTATTCCATTGATCTGTGTGTCTGTTTTTGTGCCAGTACCATGCTGTTTTGGTTACTATAGCTTTGTAGTATATTTTGAAATCAGGGAGTGTGATACCTCCAGCTTTGTTCTTTTTCTCAGGATTCCTTTAGCTATTCGGGTCTTTTGTTGTTCCATATAAATTTTAGGATTCTTTGTTCTATTTCTGTGAAAAATGTGGTTGGAACTTTGATAGGGATTGCATTGAATCTATAGATGGCTTTAGGAAGTATGGACATCTTAACTATGTTAATTCTTCCAATCCAAGAGCACGGAATATCTTTCCATTTCTTTGTGTCCTCTTCAATTTCTTTCAGCAATGTTTTATAGTTTTCGGTGTACAGATCTTTCTCCTCTTTGGTTAAGTTTATTCCTAGGTATTTTATTCTTTTTGTTGCAATTGTAAATGGGATGGTATTCTTAATTTCTCTTTCTGCTACTTCGTTGTTAGTGTACAGAAATGCAACTGATTTTTGTATGTTGATTTTGTATCCTGCAACTTTACCATAGTCGTTTATTACTTCTAAAAGTTTCCTGGTGGATTCTTTAGGGTTTTCTATATATAAAATCATGTCATCTGCAAATAGTGACAGTTTCACTTCTTCCTTTCCAATTTGGATCCCTTTTATTTCTTTCTCTTGCCTGATTGCTCTGGCTAGGACTTCCAATACTATGTTAAATAGGAGTGGTGACAGTGGGCATCCTTGTCTGGTTCCTGTTCTTAGAGGGATAGCTTTCAGTTTTTCACCATTGAGGATGATATTAGCTGTGGGTTTCTCATATATGGTCTTTATTATGTTGAGGTACTTTCCTTCTATACCCATTTTATTCAGAGTTTTTATCATAAATGGATGCTGTATCTTGTCAAATGCTTTCTCTGCATCTATTGAGATGATCATGTGATTTTTATTCTTCATTTTATTAATGTGGTGTATTACGTTGATTGATTTGCGAATGTTAAACCATCCCTGCATACCTGGAATAAATCCCACTTGATCATGGTGTATAATCTTTTAACGTATTGTTGTATGCGATTTGCTAGTATTTTGTTGAGGATTTTTGCATCGATGTTCATCAGTGATATTGGCCTGTAATTTTCTTTTTTTGTGTTGTCCTTGTCTGGTTTTGGTATCAGGGTAATGTCAGCTTCGTAGAATGAGTTAGGGAGCTTCCCCCCCTCCTCAATTGTTTGGAAGAGTTTGAGAAGGATAGGTATTAACTCTTCTTTGAATGTTTGGTAGAATTCACCAGGGAAGCCATCTGGTCCTGGACTTTTATTTTTGGGGAGGTTTTTGATTACTGTTTCGATCTCCTTACTGGTGATTGGTCTATTCAAATTCTCTACTTCTTCTTGATCCAGTTTTGGAAGGTTGTATGATTCTAAGAATTTATCCATTTCTTCCAGATTGTCGAATTGGTTGGCATATAGTTTTTCATAGTATTCTCTTATAATCTTTTGTATTTCTGAGGTGTCTGTTGTAACCTCTCCTCTTTCATTTCTGATTTTACTTATTTGTGCCTTCTCTCTTTTTTCTTGGTGAGTCTAGCTAAAGGTTTGTCAATTTTGTTTATCTTTTCAAAGAACCAGCTCTTGGTTTTATTAATTTTTCTATTGTTTTTTGGTCTCTATTTCATTTATTTCTGCTCTGATTTTTATTATTTCCCTTCTTCTACTGATTTTGGGCTTTGTTTGTTCTTCTTTTTCCAGTTCCTTTAGGTGCATTGTTAGATTGTTTATTTGAGATTTTTCTTGTTTGTTGAGATAGGCCTGTATTGCTATAAACTTCCCTCTTAGAACCGCTTTTGCTGTATCCCATAAATTCTGGCATGTCGTATTTTCATTTTCATTTGTCTCCAGGTATTTTTTGATTTCTTCTTTGATTTCTTCGTTAACCCAATCATTGTTCAGTAGCATTTTGTTTAATCTCCATGTATTTGTGGCTTTTCTGATTTTCTTCCTATAGTTGATTTCTAGTTTCATACCGTTGTGGTCAGAAAAGATGGTTGGTATTATTTCAATCTTCTTAAATTTATGGAGACTTGTTTTGTGGCCTAATATGTGATCAATCCTGGAGAATGTTCCATGTGCATTTGAAAAGAACGTGTATTCTTCGGTTTTTGGATGGAATGCTCTGTATATATCTACTAGGTCCATCTGTTCTAGTGTGTCGTTTAAGGCCAATGTTTCCTTATTGATCTTCTGTTTGGATGATCTATCCGTTGGTGTAAGTGGAGTGTTAAAGTCCCCTACTATTATTGTGTTACTGTCTATTTCTGTTTTTATGTCTGTTAATAATTGCTTTATATATTTTGGTGCACCTACATTGGAGTGCGTAGATATTTACAAGTGTTATATCCTCTTTTGTTGGATTGTTCCCTTGATCATTATGTAATGCCCTTCTTTGTCTCGTTTTACAGTTTTTGTTTTAAAGTCTATTTTGTCTGATATGAGTACTGCTACCCCTGCTTTCTTTTCATTGCCATTTGCGTGGAGTATCTTTTTCCATCCCTTCACTTTCAGTTTGTGAGTGTCTTTAGGTCTGAAGTGTGTCTCTTGTATGCAGCATATATATGGGTCTTGTTTTTATCCAGTCAGCCACCCTATGCCTTTTAATTGGCGCATTAAGTCCATTGACGTTTAAAGTAGCTATTGATAAGTATGTACTTACTGCCATTTTTTAACTTTTTTTTTCCCTCAGTGTTTTAGTAGTCCTTCTCTGTTCCTTACTTCTTCTATACAGAATTGATGGTCACTTTAGTTTGACCTCTGTCTGAAAGCTGTACTCTTTAACTACCCTCCTCCCTCCTTTTATCTTTTGATATCATATCCAACCTCTTTTTGTGCATTTGTATCCATTACGTTCTAATCGTGGAAATAGATAATTTTTCCTATTTGTGGTCTTCTCTTTTCCCCTTAAATCAGTCCCTTTAACATTTCTTGTAACACTGGTTTCTTGGTGACAAACTCCTTTAATTTTTGCTTATCTGGGAAAATTTTGATCTCTCCTTCCATTTTGAACGATAACCTTGCTTGGTAGACTATTCTTGTCTGTAAGTTTTTCCTTTTAGCACTTTAAATATATCATGCCATTCTCTTCTAGCCTGTAAGGTTTCTGCTGAGAAGTCAGCTGATAGCCTTATGGGGTTTCCTTTGTATGTAACTTGACATTCTCTTGCGGCTTTTAGGATTCTCTCTTTATCTTTAATTCTGGACATTTTGATTATGATGTGTCTTGGTGTGGGCCTCTTTGGGTTTATCTTGTTTGGGGCTCTCTGTGCCTCCTGTACCTGGATGTCTGTTTCCTTCCTTAGGTTAGGGAAGTTTTCATCTATTATTTCTTGAAATAGATTCTCTGCCCCCTTGTCTCGCTCTTCTCCTTCCGGGACACCTATAACACGGATGTTAGTGCGCTTGATGTTGTCCCAGAGGTCCCTTAGACTGTCCTCACTCTTTTTAATTCTTTTCTCTTTTACCTGTTCACCTTGGGTAATTTCTTCTAGTCTTTCTTCCAGCTCACAGATCCGTTCTTCTGTATCCTCTACTCTGCTTTTGAGTCCCTCTAAAGAGTTTTTCATTTCCAGTATTGTATTCTTCATTTCTGATTGGTTCTTTTTTATATCTTCCATTTCTTTGTTGACATTCTCACTGAGTCCATCTATTCTTCTCCCCAGATCAGTGAGCATCCTTAACACTCTTAGTTTGAACTCTCTGTCGGGTAGGTTGCTCATTTCTGTTTCACTAAGTTCCTTTTCTGGGGTTTTGTCCTGTTCCCTTACTTGGAATGTATTCTTTTGCCTCTTCATTTTGCCTCTTTCCCTGTGCTTGTGTCTACGTATTAGGTAGGTCAGCTCGTCTCCTGCTCTTGGATAGGTGACCTTATGTAAGTGATGGCTTAGGAGGCTTCCAGTGTGCTTCCCTCAGTTCTCAATGTTCCAGGGTGACCCCTATGTGGGCTACGTGTATCCTTCTGCTGTGGCCTGTTTGCTCTCCCTGTAGGCGCCCAGGGAGGCTGAGTTATGCTCCTGGCCAGCTGTTGTAATGCTCAGCTGCTTGTAGTTGTTGTGGGCCCTTCAGTCTCTTTATCAGCTGTGGGGAGCCCCAGCACAGTTGGCTGCAAGTTCTAATACCACATTTGTGTTGCAGTATTTCTTTTAAGTGAGTAGGCCCCCACCGTGGCAGGTTGTTAGGCTCAGGGCCTTACAATTGCTGTAAACCTCTAGCCTATTAGGTCTCTTGTCAGCTCTCTGAGGATTGCAGCTGGGTGGGGCTGGCCTCAGGCACAGGAGCACCCAATTGTTTCAGGTTTTGGAAGATGGAGCAAACCTCCTATGTGGGTCTTTGAGAAGCACAAGTCTTCTGCAGCTGACAAGCCCTGTTACCCACAGGTCCACACACACAGTCAACACAGTCCTGCCCCGTGTGGGGCCCGACCTCCCCAAGTGGACCCAGTCTCTCCACGGCGGGAGCCCCACACACTCTGCCACCGCCCCACACTCTCCACCCGCTCCTTGTGCACACCCTGCCCTGCTCAAGTCAGCTCAGTTGCCAGGCTGCAGAGAATCCAGTCACCAATCTATGCAGGCCCACACGTTGCCTGAGGGCTTGTTGTTGGGTGGGGCTAGTCTCTAGGGTGGGCTGCCTGCCCTGGCTGAGCTGGATTAAATCGGTGCTCTAGTGGGTGGAGCAGACCCTGGGCTAGCAGGTCTCAGGGAGAACTCCAATGGCGTCTGTGTCAGCACGCTCACACCAGGCCACAACAATGGCCGCCGCCAATGTCCCAGTCCCTGGAGAGGTCTCACCCCTCACCGAGATGCACTCAGGGCCTATTAGGTGAGTCTCTTGTCACCGAAGCACTGTGCACCTTTCTTTCTGGTGATTTTAGGATGCTTTCTGGAACGGGTGAGTTTGTGCGGGCCCTTTAAGAGCCAGTTTTAGTTTCTTTGTGAACCGGGTTTTCTGGGGGTGCTACCCAATGCTTTAGTAGCAGGCAAAGTCAGATATTATGCCGCTGCTCTCGCTTGTGCTGGGTCCACAAAATGCCCACAGCGGGGGCGCTCCCCGGCTCAGGACCCCGCGCCTCCAGGGAGGCTGCGTACCTGTGAGCTGCTCCCGGCGGCCGTGAAGCTGGCGGCTTGTGAAGGTGGCGTTTTTCCTCTCCGGAAGGGAGTCTCTGCCTCTTCTACCCCAGTTAGGATTGTCCGTTGTTGCAGGAGTTCCTCTTATCCAGTTTTCAGTTCTGTCTCAGGGGTAATTTTTCCACGAGTAGTTGTAAATTGGCTGTGTCCACGGGAGGAGGTGAGTTCAGAGTCTGCCTACGCCGCCATCTTGACTCCGCCCCACCTGGGTGCATATATGTTTACAATTGTTATATATTCTTGGTAAATTGACCCACTTGTCATT
Organism: Ceratotherium simum simum; assembly: GCF_057802395.1. Taxonomy (NCBI): domain Eukaryota; kingdom Metazoa; phylum Chordata; class Mammalia; order Perissodactyla; family Rhinocerotidae; genus Ceratotherium; species Ceratotherium simum. The sequence goes on from NC_141916.1 coordinate 20,453,154, forward strand.
ATGTAATGACCTTCTTTGTCTTTTGATAGAGTTTTTGACTTAAAGTCCGTTTGTCTGATATAAGTATAGATACCCCTGCTCTCTTTGGATGGGGCTAGAGACTGTACTCTGTGTTTCAGCAGGGATGCTGTCTGGGCTTCCTCATCAAGTGAGGTTACAGGCTGTGTTCAGAAATTGGGCAAAACTGCAGGCTGCACTCTTCTGTGAGGCAGGACTATAGGTTGGTCTCCACAGCTGGGTGGTACCATAGGCTGGGTTCCAGGGTTGTCCAGGGTCACTTTTAATGCTCCCTGGTCACATCATGCCAGAGGCTATACTTAACAATTGGGCAGGACCTGGCTTGGTTCCCTGAACAAGCATGGCTGTAGGATGGGCTCTGTGGCTGCCTAGATTCTTGGTCAGGCTTCCTGGTTGAGTGGGACTCTAGGCTATACTCAGAAGTTGGATGGGGCTGTGAACTTGCTCCCTGCCTGGGCAGGGCCATAGAGCAGTCTCCATGGCTGGTATGCCTCTGTGACTGAGGACCTGAATCTATTAGAACTGACACCAAGCTCCCTATCCAGAAGGGGCCACCAGCTTGGCTCTACAAATGGGCAGACCTTCTCATTAGAATCTCTGCTTTGGTGCTGCTGCAAGCAGGAATGTTGTCCACTAAGATCTGGGCACTGGTTGCTTAAGCCCTGGCCTTCTTCTCTGTCTCTAGCTGATCCTTAGTGGTCAAGCTTTATGGATTGCCCCAGTGATCCTTGTGAGGCAAGACCTGAGTGGGCCACCCAGGAAGCATGCCACAACACTGGAGGAGCTGGATATCCACCTTGGGCATTCTTTTTCCCAATGGAGACATTGTAGGCCCAGGGGACCCTGTTGGTGTTATGTTTTGTTGGCCTCATGGAGGGCAACGTGGTCAGAGTGTAGTAGTTCCTTTTACTCTTCTAATTTAATTCTTCTTAGTCTCTGAGTTTCTGGGGGGTGCTTCAGTCTCACACCCAGGTTCTGGGATTTTCACAGTGAGTGTCTTGTCTATGCATAGTTGCTAGTTGGTCTTCTTGTGAGGGGGACAACTGTCAGGACAGACCTATGTTGCCATCTTAGTGACATCATTCTTGCTTTCATTTTGATTATTTCCAACTGTTTGCTTACTTCAGATTTAATTTGCTCTTCTTTTCTTTGTTTCTTAAGACTGAAGCTTAGATGATTTTTGTTTTCTAGTACAAATATTTAAAGCTATAGATTTCTCTGTAAGCACTGCTTTAACTCCTCTCCACATATTTTGTTTTTTAATTTTTTTTTTTAAAAGATTTTATTTATTCATTTTCCCCCCAAAGCCCCAGTAGATAGCTGTATGTCACAGCTGCACATCCTTCTAGTTGCTGCACGTGGGACTCGGCCCCAGCATGGCCGGAGAAGCGGTGCGTCGGCACGCACCCGGGATCCGAACCCGGGCTGCCAGCAGCAGAGCGCACGCACTCAACCGCTAAGTCACTGGGCCGGCCCTCTCCACATATTTTTATATGCTACAATTCAGTTGAAAACATTTTCTAATTTTTCTTATAATTTCTTCTGTGACCCATTTGTTATTTATGAGAGTGTGTTTCAATTTGCAAATATTTGGGAGATTTTCTGGATATCTTTCTCTTGTTGCGGTTTAGTTTATTTCTAGAATAAACTATAATTTTTACTTGATGTCAGAAAACATACTTTATACAACTTCAACTCTTTTTTATTTGATGAGTTTGGTTTTCCTCTAGAATAAAACATCTTGGGGAGTGTTCCACGTGTTCTTGAAAAGAATGTGCGTTATGCTGTTGTTGGGGCGCTCTTCTCTAAATGTCACCTGGAACAATTTATTTTATAGTATCCTTTAGGTCCTTTCTACACTCGTTTCCTGTAGTCAAGCAACAGATTGTTTTTCTATTTTTACAACTGATTATTGAGAGAAGAGTGTTGCAATTTCCAGCTACACTTGTGATTTTCTCTTTATATTTAACCTGTCAGTTTTTCCTTCATTGTTTTGAAGCTCTGTTTTTATGTGCATATATTTTTAGAATTCTTATGTCTTCTTGATGTGTTAACCCATTCATACTTATGAAATATCCCTATTTATCACAGATATTATTTCTTGTTCTGAAGCTGAATTCGTCTGATATTAATATAGTCACTTCAACCTTATTTTATTTAGTTTTCATTGTTTATTTTTTTATCCTTTTACTTTTACTCTATGTATGTGAAAACATATTTTTTTATTAAGACTTTAGTTTTTTAGAGCAGTTTTAGGTTCACAGAAAAATTGAGGCAAAGTACAGAAAATTTCCGTATATTCCTTGTCCCCACACATGCATAGCCTCCCCTTTTATCAACTTCACCACCAGAGTACTACTTTGTTACAACTGATGAACCTACATTGACACATCATAGTCACCCAAAGTCCATAGTTATTAACATATTTTCAAAAACCTTTTGTTCTGAAAATTTTAGAATCACATACAATTTGCAAAAATAGTACAAACACTTCTTGTGCACCTTTCACCTAGATTTCCTAAATGATATGATCTTATATAGTCATAGTATAGTTATCAAAACCAGGAAAGTGACAGTGGTATAAAACTATGAAGCTACTTCTGGTTGGACCGGTTTTCACATGCACTCAGTTTTAGGGGTTTAGTTTATTTCTAATTAAAACCATTACACACTTATTAGAATGGCTAAAATTAAGAAAAAATACAATACCATGTTCAGGCGATGTTGTGAGTAACTGAATCTCTCATACATTTCTGGTGGGAGTGTAAAATGATACAGACATTCTGGAAAACATCTTGGAAATTTGTTTTTATTAAGTTAAACCTACACTTGCCACATGCCACAACAAACCCTTTCCTGGGTATTTACACTCAAGAACTGAAAACTTATGTTCACACAAAACCTGTATGTGAATGCTCCTGGTAGTTTTATTTGCAATAGCCAGAAACTGGAAATAACCCCAATGTTCTTAACCTGCTAATAGATAAGCAAACCGTGGAACAGTCATACAATGGATTACTACTCAGCAATGAGAAGAAATATTTGTTTCTTTCATTCTTTTTTTTCTTTTTTTTGGTGAGGAAGATTAGCCCTGAGCTAACATCTGTTGTCAATCCTCCTCTTTTTGCTGAGGAAGATTGGCTCTGGGCTGACATCCATGCCCATCTTCCTCTACTTTATATGGGAGGCCATCACAGCATGGCTTGATAGGCCATGCATCATTCCGCGCCCGGGATGTGAACTGGCAGAACCCCAGGCCGCCAAAGCAGAGTGCCCGAACTTAACTGCTACGCCACTGGGTCAGCCCCATTATTTCTTTCATTCTTGATATGGGTCTCTTGAGCACCTGGCTAGCTCTATGAATTTCTAAGACTCCTTTCTGCAATCATTATCTGAAGCAATCAAGAAATTCTCTGATTATCACCAAACCAGAATATTTTACTCCAGTAGACTAATTCTCCATCATCCTCTGTGGTCAGCTTCCTGAAATATTGGAGATATTTTGTAAAGGTCCTTCTTACAGCTGCTTTCACCTCATTGTTCTTCAAGCTATAGATGAGGGGATTCACTAAGGGAGTGACCACACTGTACTGTACAGAGGAGATCAACTCCAATGGTGAACCTGCGTTTGGTATGAAATAACGAAGGAAAGCTGAACCATAAAACAGGAGCACCACAGTGAGGTGGGAGGAGCAGGTGAAGAACGTCTTGCTTCTACCTGAGGAAGAGCGGATACTCAGGATGGTGGAGACAATGACAGTATAGGAAAAAACAATTAGGACACAAGTTGCAAGGGAATGCAGGAGGCTGGAACAGAGCAGAACAGTAAAATTGATAGAGACATCGGAGCAAGACAGAGGGAAGAGAGAGGGCAGCTCACAGCTGTAGTGGGGGATGGACTGATCCTCACAGAAGTCCAAGCTTATAGCTAGTAGGATGTTGATGAATGCATCCAGAAACCCCAGGCCCCATGAGCCCCACGCTAGCCCTTTACAGAGCTTGTTGGTCATCTTCTGGCCATAGAGCAGAGGGTGGCAGATGGCAACATAGCGGTCATAGGCCATCACTGAGAGCAGGCAGGCTTCAGTGCCCCCAGTGTCAAACACAAAGAAGACTTGAGCCAGGCAACCCCTGACAGAAATGGTTTTCCTCTGAGACAGGAGATTTTCCAGCATCTTGGGCATTGTGGCAGAAGAGAAACAAAGATCCAGGAAAGAGAGGTGACTCAGGAAGTAGTACATGGGTGTATGGAGATGAGAATCCATCCTGATCACCAGCAACATCATCAGGTTCCCTATCAGAGTCTGAAGGTAAATCACTAGGAACAACACAAAGAGCAGAGCCTGCACCTTGGGATCAGCAGAAAGTCCAAGGAGGATGAACTCAGTGATGGTGCTGTGGTTCCCCAAGGCCATTTAGAGAATCCTTTGTTCCTTTGAAATAAGAACAGGAAGTGGACTGAGCCATCCTGTGCCCCCTGCCAATGTCCCAGACATCTCCATCTTCTCCCTATACATTCCCCTCTCCTCAGTCTGCAGCCTATTATCAGGATTTTAAAGCTGTTCTCACTGATCTCCTCTAGGCATTTTTCTTCCACCTCACAGGTCACGAACCCCTCTGATCAGTCATGCAAAATTTTGATTCTCATAATTATTCTACTCTAATAGCTATGTTAATTTATTACACCCTCCGAACTGGGTCCTTGCTTCTGTTCAGCTTCATCATCTCTTACACATTCTAGCACACTTCTGAAAGTGGCTGCCCCTTATCCTTTCCCTGCTCTTTCTTATCCTTTATTCTTTTTTTATTTTTTGTGAGGAGATCAGCCCTGTGTTAACATCTGCCAATCCTCCTCTTTTTTTTTTTTGCCAAGGAAGACTGGCCCTGGGCTAACATCCGTGACCATCTTCTCCACTTTATATGGGACGCCACTACAGCATGGCTTGCCAAGCAGTACGTCGGTGCGTGCCCGGGATCCGAACCAACGAACCCCGGGCTGCCACAACGGAGCACGCGCACTTAACCGCTTGTGCCACCGGGCTGGCCCCAAATCCTTCATTCTTCAATTCTCTATTCAAACTTTTCCATAATTAATTAGTGATTAATAATTGCATGTTGTGTCATTCATATTCTGTTATTAACATGGCACTTTATACACAGTGTCTTTTTTAATCCTAGGGAAAAGATTGAGATGCTGGTGTGTATGATTATGTGTGTGGAGATGTGGGTCAGAATTTGGTAGGAATGAAAGAGAATGTCTATTTACAGATGAGAATATTTGAGTTCCCTGAAAAAATATGTAATCTCTCACATTATTGGGTTTGCATTTATGTCATATCTCTGTGTGAAGAGATTTGTTTTTCATTAAAATGGCTCTCAGTCACTACCCATGGAATAAGTCAAACTTTCTGCTTGATATTTAAGAGGCTCCTCTATCTGACATTAAATGCATTTCCAGTCAGATCACCCACCACCCCTCAATGGCCTTACTGCCATCCCAAATAAGGGTGATTCAAAATAATCACCACTGACAATGTCTAAAATTCAGCCACTAGATGTTCATTCTATAAAAATAAGTGTCTATCTACAGATAAATTGAACCAACTGTGGGATACACAACACGTGAATCTGGGTTTCAAATTTAACTCCTTTATGCACATGCGATTTAAATTTTTCCCAAGGTGACAGATAGGTGAGGCTTCCTTCTGAGAAAATGGGAAATATAACAAGTGCTTGCTACTTGGTCTACTTCACTGCAATGACTCAGAAAGTGCTTAGTGCCTAAGTGGATGAAATGATAACTGAATAAGGGTCTGGAGGCTAAGGAGCATGAGAACACCACTGCTCACAGATGGAAGGACTAGATAGGTTGACCAGAATTGAGGTTTCTAGAGATGCAGTGCACGTACCTAAGTTCATGGGGCAGGAAGCATAACGAAGAGACAGATGAGGAAACTGGTGATAAGATGCACAGAAGACAAAGTTTCATGCAATAGATTTCCAACTCCCCAAACCTACAGTAGCTCTTACACTCTTTCCTGTTCCCTCCTCCACCTACCTCAGCAGAGTCCATGGTGGAGGTGCAGTGGTAGTTTTGCAATAACATCAGAATTTGGGTTTTACAAAGAGTATAAGCGTAGGCCACCAAGAAACCACTATCTGTTCTGAAGTGTTCTCCCCTCTTCTTCTCAGAAAAGGAGTTGAGCTTCTGCATTTTAGCTTTCTTTAATCGTCCAGGGCCCCAGGCCAGGCAGAGTTTGTGTGCAGAATGCAGAATCTCTATTGCCAATGCTCATGACTACTCAGAAAAGAAAAGTAGTCTCTCTGGGCAGCTGAGTACAAGATCCCACCAAAGGGGAAAGGCAAGGAGCACTGATGCAGAGACAGATGGTAACAGGAGGCACAGCAGGGAAGAGATTCAAACTGAGAGGATATACCTTAGAGGAATGGGAAGAGAAGATCTGAAGAGGAGAGAGAAACAACTGGAAAAAAGCTGGAAAGACAGAGGAAAAACATTGAGAGAAATCATATCTGACCTACCAAGTTGCTGGCTTTTTTGGTATAGAACACTTCCGTTTCTCTCTCCTGTCCCTGATGAGCTTGTCTGAGGTCAGTAATTCTTCACACAAAAGAACCAGTTCTTCTAATGGAATATAGAAGCAGCACACAATACTTTTTTTTCTTGTAGAAAGCCACAAATAGGCAAGAAAATAGGGAAGGCGAAATTCTTGATATGCTCAGAGGAAAATCTTCATTATCCTTATCTTTGGGACACGTCCCCACAGTGAAAATAATAAGTGTAGAATTTCTCTCATTTGATCCTAAGCCCTGTCACTTAAACCTCTCTTCATTTATTTCTCATTGTACATCTATCTACAGTACTAAAGCAACATGAAAATGAGTGATTTTCAGATCTAGTCTTTTAGAATGACATCTATATGTAGAATGCCAATGTGTTGGCCAGTGGAACCTGGCAATCTAAGAGACATCTGGCCAATGACTGTATTCCCTGAAGTCACAGCCTCAAGCCAGATTTTAACTCATTGTCTAAGTAAAGTTAACTTCTAAGCCACAGGGAATTCTTTAGCATGTGGGACTCTAGGATCTTCTGGGTTGACACAGTATTTTTAACTCTTGGATGAATGTTCCTGAGGGTCTGTTGCCCCTCAGAAAGGAGGCAGAGCTGGAGAATTTCCGCATTTGATACTTACTGGCTGGAAACCTTGAATGTGAATTCCTGGGAGTTGTTCTGTGTACTATTCCTTGTTTCCGTAGATTTTCCTGTGGTCACTTGAGCTGCATTTCTGAACATAAACAATTTGATGATAAAATGAGTGAAACAACTGAAGAAAGAAAATTTTTTATGTGGATATTGTATTGGAGGAGTCTGTGAACCCTCAACCTATACAATGGGCCTGAAAAGGGCTAATGTGAAGACCGGCTTGAAGCTAACACACCTTTTCAGGTGCAGTTTTATCTCCAGATGAATTATCAAGAAAAAAATGCAACTACATGGTCAGCATAAAATAAATTTCTAGAATTATTTTTGACATGACTGTTTTGATGGCAGAAATGTCAAAATGCATTTTATATGATTCGTACATAGATCCATACATAATAATTAACACATAGAAGACCAGGTTACTGCATTACTTAAGAGCGAGAATGGAAGGTTAATTTTTTAAATATTAGCTAAAGAAACTTATATTTTCTTCCCTATCAATTCTTGGTACTGAGACATAGACCGGAGATTCTCAGTAAAATAAGATACACTTCTTGCTCCTGAAAAACTTACAATCTAGGCAGGAGTCTGACACACATCTCTAAAATGTTCTTCTTCATGAGAATAAATTCAGTCCCAATCTGCTGACTGTCTGACTTTATCTGATAGTATTGACTGAATGGATTAGCTCAAAATTTTTTCTATAAGTGGTCTTTTTAAAAAGTGCTGCCTTGCTGTGAATTTTACGTTATGTGATGATTATTAAGCTTTGGAGATGGGTACCACCTTTGTAAAGTGTGCTATGCAAAAGGGCGATTCCTCTACAATCATTTTGGAAACTTTCAAAGGACTGAACTTGCTTACAGCATTGGTCTAGTCCAACCAGGCCTGTTGAGTGAAGAACTGGCTCATAAGAACCTGGGAGGCATGTTTTGGAATATTGATGTAGTCATCTTCAGAGATGACCCAGTTCAACTTCTGTTCAAGTTATTCAAATAAATATCTTGGATCTAGAGAGAAGAAGAGAGACTGGCTCTAAGTTATACAGAATTTATGACCGAGCTAGGACAACATTTTCTTACATTTTTCTTTCTAATTTTCAATATGCCCATTATATGCAAAGAACTATGCACAACATTTAGCTGCCTCCAGGTTTAACTCTGACACATTTGGATGTATAAAACTAGTCAAACATTTATAATGTTTTATTGTTATTGGTAAATATCACACTGATAGACATTAGAAGAAAGAGTGAAAGATTAGGTAAATATTTGAAACAGAATAGAGAACATGTATGAGATATATAAACATATACACACAGACATATACATATATCTTTCAGTATATATATTATCCTTATCACACAAAAAATTATCTTTATCACAATTAAGATACTGACGATAACGTCTGAAGTCTTCCTTAGATAGTAGATTTTGATAAAACTATTTGATTCGTAGACTTGAATAAACTCACAATGGGCACAAAGTCTTGATGGCTTATGTGTATACTAATGAGAGTTTAGTCAGAAGTCCTATCTAAATATTTGCGGTTACCATTTTATAATAAAATGTTAAACTACTGTATTAAGAAAACTGAAACTGGATTATAGATAGTGTAAAATTTTGCTTTAATAGCACTTTTTAATTCATTTGTTAATAGTTCTGCACTTTGTATATAGTTAGAGAATTTAACTTCTATTTAGAAACATAAAGATATATTTTCTGATTCATATATGTGAAAGCAATTTATTTTCCTATTTCCTGTGCCTGCCAGAATATTGCCCTGGGCTTCTGCTTATCAAAAGGCATTTTAAAAGCCCAGAACGAGCTACAAACATAATTATGACAATGATTATGGGAAAGTCGCTGGTCTACAGAGATTTTGGTCATCTAATGAGGGTCATATGTATGACAGGGCAGTGATGGAGCAATGTGCTTATGTACTGAAATGGCAGTGTGCCAAATGCAATATTGATGTAGACAGAAGACACCTCTTACCCACCATGCTTGAAGATGAGTGGTCAGGTGGACAATTTGAATAAGTTAAAATATATGAAAATAGCATAATTCTTCTGTAAAAAATCATGAATTTAGTGATTCGAAACTGAAATCCATTAGATATGAGACTCTAGAGGTAGATTATCAGTGGTTTTATATTTCACGCTAAATAAAGTAACCTGGATTTAACTTCTCCAAGCACTGGACTTAAGATTTTTAGCTTAAGGGCTTTAAGGGCTGAATTCCTTTGCTACTTAATTTTTTTCAAGCCCAACTTAAAACCTGACCATCACTGTGCACTCAGACCCTACTCCTCCATGAGCTGTCTTGTCTTACTTGGCAACTCCTTACAGTAATCTTGACCTGTCCAAATGAACTCTTAATCTACCCCAGTTTCCCCAGAGTTTACCTGATATGACAGTCCGACACTGGTCTTGCCAACAGCATTCACCATAACAAATTCACTTCCTGCTGGGCCCATGAATGTCTCAGTTTCTGCTCTTCAAGGGTTTCCCCTCTTTCTCTTTTAAGTATTTAGTCAAGTTTCCATATTCCCAATTCTTATCAGAACCCAAATTCAAGTTACTTCTCAGTTTTGTCTGGTGTAATCTGCAGCCCAGGGTGGTGACTCAAAGTAATTCCCATTCTGCAGTGAAGAATGACCAGGTGAAGAAACCATTTTTTCTTAAATGTAAATTTGTAAAATTCTGTTGAAATAAACAGTTACTTTATATTCTTCCAGCAGAGAATTTTCTCTGCATTTGGAATTTACTGTCTGTTTTGGCCTAGATATTTGCTCCAATTTCTTCATATTTAACTTTCAATATAGACCTGGATATTATCCCCCCAGGAACCTGAGCACTCGGTGTAAGTGAACTCCAGCATGTGCAAAGGATATTGAAAAAGCTGTTATTTGAAATATTTTAAAACCTCTTTCCCATGCTAAAAGCCCGCACAACCAATCAACAAGGCAGGTGGAAGCCCAAGTTGTGAGATGCCATGATCTGCTAACCCCGGCCCCCAGGACAGATCCTCTGACTGGAGACACGTGAAGAGAGGGTTTCGTTTCAACCTTGCAATAAAAGGCACGCGCTAATTCCATTTTCTGCTCACTTATTTTGCAAGAGGAAATACTGCTGCTTCAATATACATTGAAGTCAAATTCTTATTTCTAATTTTACAAAAAGGAAAGGAGACGGGAAATTTGGTGCTTACATAGAGAAAAACAGATGAAAAGAAAGTGGAATCTAGTGAGATCGTCTTACTAAGGTCTGTAATTTACCCATTAACTTGAGTAGCTGTGTTTGAGTACTTGTCAAACAGGTCACTTTTTGGTATCTTGTGTATGTCTGTGAGATACTGTATTAAAGAGAAGTAGAACAAGACACGGCATTTTCTAGATCATTTTTTTAAAAATCCCAAATAATAGTCACCATTCATCCTATGATTTATATCTAAATTTATACTACTGTGAATTCATTCCACTTAAATTAATATATGCCAAAATTTAAAATTCAATTATTTCTGAAGACAAAGCACATTTAATCCTTTTATAAATTATTAACTCCTTTAGATCCAATGATCTTATATAATTTCCATTGAAATTGGTAACTGAGAACACTCCACAAAGAAGTATTTCACGATTTATCTATTCTATCTATTTGCAACCACACAGAAAATGTTAGTTAATTGCATAAATGACTGGATAGGTAGATTAATGAAAGGTAAGTCTAATGCTACAAAGCAGAAATGGTCTTGGTAACTGTTATGGGGACTTTAAGTCAGTCAGAAGAAGATAAAGACCCTGGGTATCCCAGGAACATCTGAAATGGGGAAATGGGCCACAACACTTGCCGCCTGTGTGTATGAAAACAAATTCCATATAACTCAATATTTTCCTTGGAAACTTGCCTGAAATGTACTCTTCCCCCTTCTCTTTTACGTCAATAATTTTGTTGGCCAGAGTTGATGGTGTGGTTAATAATAGCAGAAAAATAAACTATTTTTAGCTTGTGCATTTAGGGTCTAGAAGAGGAGGAGGACTCTAGGTTACTAAATCTCACTATCTACTCTGATGTGATTTTACCCACTCCTCCCAGACTGGGAACCTCTTAGCTCTCGGTCTCAGCTTCCCAGATCCATGCAGATTTTACAGTCAGTGTACGCTCAACACTTCTTAGAGAGCATAAAGTGGATTTATTTAATAGATTCCAAGAGCAGCTGAAGATAAGAGCCTCACAGTAGGTAAAGACCCATAAAGCCACTTAGCTTCCTTTGTGATTCCAAGTGCTGAACAAAGAATATCAATGAAGCAGGTGAGGTTCAGATATAATCTAGTGGAAAGGAAGCTAGTAATTTGGCTGACACAGCTCAGAATCTCAAGAGAGCAGTATTCCCTGAAGTCACAGTCTGAAGCCAAACTTGAATCTCATTACTTGGAAGAATTGAGGTTTCTACTAGTTGTAGGGCATTCTCACAGATATAGGCTTTGCAACTTTAGGGTTGAAGCTCTAACTGTAAACCCTAGGGTCTGGTGGACTTTAAAGTAGGCAGGATGGATAGTATTTTCCTGTCGTCAACTTTGGAAGGAGTCTTCATTTGGAAATTATCTAGGGAGGTGTGTAGTGAGATATGGTTCGCCAGGCAGGTTTGTTCCCCATATTCACATGAACCGTGTCTTTAGACACATTTGGTCTGAATAATCTGAGGATAAAATGAGTTTAAAAATCAGAAACGGTTATTTTTGTCTCTATCCAATTTACATCTGACACATTCGTGAGCCCTCATCCCACACAACTGTGTTGCAAAGAACAGTGTAGAGACTTCGGCAGTCACAGGATCCTGCTTTGAGTTAATGAATCTGCTTAGGGGAGGCAGCCTCATCTTTAGAAAAGAATTGTTTAATCAAAATGAGTATCTACTAAGGCAGTGTGAAATTTTTGTTTTAAAGGTTATTCCAAAAACAGAGATAGCACCGTTCACCTCTGTTGCAATAGGGAGAATGCCATAACATATTTTATATGATGACAAGTTTATTAATACACACAGAGGACTGGAGTCAGTGACTTTGGTCACTCAGAGGAAAACTTATTCAAAAGTCAAAAATATTTATTTACTTCTAGTACATTGTTGAATAGAAGTGGTAAAAGTGGGCATCCTTTTATTGTTCCTGATCTTAGAGGAAAAATTTCAGTCTTTCAACATTGAGTATGATGTTGCTGTGGCCTTTTCATATACGGACTTTGTTATGTTGAGGCAGTTTCCATCTATTCCTGGATTGTTGAGCATTTGGGTTTTTTTTTAACTCATGAAAGGGTGTTGAATTTTGTCAAATGATTGAATTTTGTTAAATTCTTTTACCACATCGGTTGAGAATATCACCCGCACTCCAACCCCACCCGCCCAGTCGTTCTAGAATGTGTTGAATTGCGTTGATTGATTTCTGTATTTGAATGCAACTTGCCTTCCTGGGATACATCTTGCTTGATCATGTTGTATAGTTCTTTTGATAAGCTGCTGGATTCAGCATATTTGCTAGTATTTTATTGAGGATTTTTCCATATATTTATAAGGGATATTGTTCTGTAAGTTTGCTTTCTTGTGATGTCTTTGGCTTTGGTCTCAGGGTGATGCTGGCCTCATAGAATGAGTTAACAAGTGTTCCCTCCTCTTTTATCTTTTTTAAGATTTCGCGAACGATTGGTGTTAACTGTTCTTTAAACATGTTGTAGAATTCACCAGTGAAGCCATCTGGTCCTGGGACTTTTTTAGTTGGGACTTTTGAATACTGATATAATCTCTTTGCTTGTTATAGGTTTGTTCAAATTTCTTATTTCTTTTTGAGCGAGTTTTGGTAGTTTGTGTGCTTCCAGGCAATTCTTCATTTTACGGCAGCTATCTAATTTGTTGGTATTCAGTTGTTCATAGTATTCTCTTATAATTTTTTAAATTTCTGTAGTATAATAGAAATGTCTCCACTTTCATCTGATTTTGTTGAGTCCTTTTTTTTAGATCATTGCAGCACAAGCCTTGTCAATTTCATTAATCTTTTCAAAGAGCCCACTTTTGTTCTCTTTGATTCTTCCTATTGTTTTTCTATTTTTTATTTCATTTAGCTTCACTCTAATATTTATTATTTCCTTCCTTCTTGTAATTTTGGGTTTAGTTTGCTCTTTTACTTCCAGTTCCTTGAGAAGAAAAATTAGGTGATTCATTTGAGATCTTTTTTTCCTTATATGTAGGTATTTACAGATGTACAGTTCCCTCTGAGTATTACTTTTTTTTTGTGAGGAAGATCAGCCCTGAGCTAACATCCATGCCAATCTTCCTCCTTTTTGCTGAGGAAGACTGGCTCTGAGCTAACATCTATTGCCAATCCTCATCGTTTTTTTTCCCCAAAGCCCCAGTAGATAGTTGTATGTCATAGTTGCACATCCTTCTAGTTGCTGTATGTGGGACGCGGACTCAGCATGGCCGGAGAAGTGGTGCGTAGGTGCGCGCCCGGGATCCGAACCTGGGCCACCAGTAGCGGAGTGCACGTACTTAACCACTAAGCCATGGGGCCGGCCCTGAGTCCTACTTTTATTGCATTCCGTGAGTTTGGTATGTTGTGTTTCCATCTTCATTCTTCTCAAAGTATTTTCTAATTTCCCTTATGTTTCTTCTTTGACCCATTGATTGTTCATGAGTGTGTAGTTTAATTTCCGTATATTTGTTAATTTTCCAGTTTCCTCTGTTACTGATTTATAGCTTCATTCCACTGTGGTAAGAGAAGATACAAAGTATCTCAAATTTATTGAGAGATGTCTTTTGGCCTAAAATGTGCTTTATTCACAAATGGTCAACAGGTGCTCAGTCATCATCAGAGAAATGCAAATCAAAGCCATAATGTGATATAACCTCATGCCTGTCAGAATGGCTATTATTAAAAAAACAAAGGACAACAAGTGTTGGTGAGAATGTGGAGAAATTTGAACCCCTGCAAACTGTTGGTGGGAATGCAAAATGGTTCAACTGTTATGGAAAACAGTATGGAAGGTCCTCAAAAAATTAAAACTAGAACTATAATACTATCCAGCAATCCCACTTTTGGATATTTTTTGAAAAGTGTTGATATCAGGATCTCAAAGAACATTAACTCTCCTACATTCATTGCAGCACTCTACAATAGCCAAGATGTGGAAATAATTTAAACATTAATCTATGGATGAATGGACAAAGAAAATGTGATATGTGCATGTAATGGACTACTATTCAGCATTTGGTTTTTTTTTTTATAATTTTATTTATTTATTTTTTCCCCCAAAGCCCCAGTAGATAGTTGTATGTCATAACTGCACATCCTTCTAGTTGCTGTATGTGGGATGTGGCCTCAGCATGGCCGGACAAGTGGCGTGTCCGTGTGTGCCCGGGATCCGAACCCGGGCAGCCAGTAGCGGAGCGCGAGCACTTAGCCACTAAGCCACGGGGCTGGCCCTATTCAGCATTTGAAAGAAGGAAATTCTATAATATGCAGCAACATGGATGAACCTTGAGGACGTTATGCTATGTGCAATAAGCCAGTCGCAGAAAGACAAATAGTGCGTGATTCCACTTATACGAGTTATCTAAAATAGTCAAATACGTAGAATCAAGAGTGGAATGGTGGTTCTAGGGGATGGGGGGAGAGGGAAATGGGTAGGCAAATGCCTAATCAATAGGCATAAATTTCCAGTTAAGCAAAAAGAATAAGCTTTAGAGATCTGCTGTGCAGCATTTTACCTATAGTGAACAATAACATATTGTACATTTACAAATTAAGAGGGAAAATCTCATGTCAAGTATTCTTACAGTGATAAAATAAAACGTTAAAAAACTGTAAAAACACACTCAAACTTTAGTAATCAGGGAAATACAAATAAAAATTATAATTAAAAATTATACATGTATTCATATATAGGCAAAAATTTAAAACTGAAACTGCTAAGTGTTGAGGATATGAAGCAGTGAGAATCCTATGCTAGTTTATAAAAATATCTTGTCTGTTGTTTGACTCCTCTGATCCCCACAATTTGTAACCTAGGTATTTATATTCCTAAACTCATATGGATGGAGAAAAGTAATTTAGAAGTAAGCTGTGGGACCATGCATGGCATCCCCGTGATCTCCTAAATGAAGTATCCAGCTCCTTACAGGTCCACAGGAAACTGCTACCCAGGCTTCCACCTTTCAAAGTCCACTAGACCTCCACCTAAGAGTCAAGTCCGTTGTTTTGACCCAAAAGTTCTGAGCACAACTTATCCTAAAGAATGCTCTATGGTTCTTACAAATCTCAACTCTTCTAGTTAATTAACATTTGGCGTTGGTGATGACTTCAGGGAATTCAGCAAATGGGCTCATCTGTCCCCTGAGCCACCAAACTCAGTTGGCCAAATTACTGATTGCCCTTCTGATGGATTATATCTGGAAATTGCTTTTTTCGCTGATACTTTAGCCCAGTATTTAGAATCACAAAGGCAGCTAAGAACAGATGCTCATGTGATTTCGTCTGGATCATTTGAGAGAAGTTTCTCTGAAGAATCTGAGTGTTTTCCGCTGTGGTGAGTTATTAAAAAAGGCCTACCCAAGTAATTTATTTGAAGCTCCTTCATCAGAGACAGTCTATTTTCCTTCCATAACTGAGACTTCCAACTAAGAAAAAAAATTGTCTCCTGGTTCAATGATTGGGCTTTAGAAGTATTGGTTCTTGTGGCAAAATGAGCACCTGACTACAGATGATTCTTTATTCTATGGAAAGACCAGAGTAAAATGATGTTTTCTGGGCCAGGAAGTGTTAGGAGATGGGTATGTTTCCCATGGTTTTTGTAATGGTCTTCACCTGACTCCTACCCCCACTGGAGACTTCCAGGTTATGTTTCTCTTCTCCTCCTGCCTTCTAGTCCTGACTCTCTGAGGCCACTCTTCTCATCTGCACCCTCTTATCACGATTTCCCTGTGATGCAGCTGAGCTCTGGACTCTAAGCACCAGTTATATCAGGGCTTTAAGGAATTTTTTCCACCAAGGGTTTTGTCATCAGCCACTCTTACTATCTACTCAAGAGTGCCTCTCTGTGCTTCCCGAGTATTGTTGAAAATTGATTTTGGTGATTTCTCATACTCTTGCTACAAAATTTGCCTTAATCTGGAAATTTCAGGTTTAAGGGAAGCGGAAACAAGCAGCTGAGAGGTTCCTATTGTGGACAGGTGTGGGGGGATCACATCAGAGTAGACAGGGAGTTCCTGGAGGCCTAGAATCCCCCTCCTCTTCTAAAAGTCTCATCACATATGCCAGAGAAGAGAGTTCACTTTTTAGCTTTTATTTACCTCCCTATCAATTCTAGCTGCCAATCATGTAGGTGGTAAAGCAGAAGGAGGAAAGGACAAAAGAATTTCAGGAAAACATACTGAGGTATGTGAAGTCTAAATTTCATGCACATTATTTCTCCCTATTTCGGGGGCCTCCCAGAATACCAGGAGCAGACAGGTTCTGCCTTCCTGAACGAGACCTCCTATCTTTCCTACTCTCCTCATTTCTCCATCTTCCCAGACATTTATTCAAATTACTAACATTTTCTGTGTAATTATACTGGGCAGATAAAGTGTTAGACATGGAGCAGGCCTCAGCTACCTATGTCTTTGGAAATAATAGGATAAGACTATTAGAACTATAGGATTTAATAATTTATAAATAAAATAATGTGTTATGTCTCCCAGAGCTGATTGAATTTTAAATTTAGACACAAATTATTTTAAGAAATGTGAATTCCCAGTAGTGAAATTCCAGCCATAAATCATCTGATTTTTTTTCTTAAAATGAATTAAATATTTTTCTTAAAGTGACTCAAAAAATCAACCTCATGCTTTACTTCTCTTTAAGATTGAATTTGAAAAAATGTAGACAAGATACTAATAAGTGACCATCTGAGAAGTGCTCAAGCAGAGCTATTCCTGGGAAATTGGCAAAATAAGTATTATATTAAGAGGAAAGCCCTGGGCTCCAATTTTGGGCCTACCACTCTTCTCTGTAAGCAATGAAATGTGTCCCTCTTCCTTCTTTCCTGATTTTCAAAAATAGTCATTCAGAAGTCAGTGTGAACTGAATCCACTGTGTTCCCTCTTTAAAGGTAAGTGAGCAGAATTTGGAATTTGTGTTTATCTTTCACTATACAGTTAAAATAAGCCTTGTCCTCATTTTGCCAATAGAGGATCTGTGTTGGTGACTGGGGTGAGAAAGTCTGGAATCCCACATATGGGCTTCTACCTCCTTTGCTGATGGGTTATGTGGATCTGTGCTGTAGTAGATCTAAATGTGATAGAATTGAAGCAATCATCAACTCAAAGCTAGGCAGCAAATTGAAAATGCTTAGAAGTTTTTCAATTGAATTGAATAGATTTAATTTGCTAATGTAGAAGTCAGAGAGAATGTTTATTTCAACAAGATTTTACAAGCACAGAGATGAGAAAAACACCCTAAAATTGTCTTTTCCTTTTGATTTTTATTCTTCACTGCAGAGTCTGAATTAACTAGGGCCACTAGCCTAGACCACACATTACCCCTTGGACACAACTGAGAGGTAATCTGGATCTGATATCTAACAAAGGCATGGAAGATACCTAAATGCTATACAGCATGACTGAAGAAAGCCAGGAAGAGCAAGGACTAATTCATGGGCTGTCCCAGCAGAAATAGAACTTGTTAATTTGAGTCCTATGGGCAGTGCCAACATCAGACAATTTCATATCAGGTGGAAGCCAAAGGATTCACAGTTTCAGTGGGCAAGTTAGGGTTACTGTAAGAAGTACCATTTCAGGCAAGAGGGACCTTGAAGGGGCAGAGTTTAAGTGTATAGTGATGGTCAGATTTCAACTTCGGTATGAAAAAAAAAGGCTAGCAAGGGAATTTAGCCCTGGATATTGGGAGAGTATTATTTGAAATCTAAGACAAATAAGTGCATTCAATCAACAGTTCATCAGAGGTTTATGCCAGGCTATCAATCAATTTATTTTAAGCACAGCACCCTGCACAATGTAATCTATACATACCTGTTGATTCCTGAGTGAATGAATGAATGAAAGTACGGATGAACAGATGGATGGATAGATAAATAGATGACTGAATGGGCAAATAGGATGAATGATGGAGTGGATAAGTGTAACATTAGATGGATAATTAATTAATGGACAAAAATGAATGAGTGAATAGATAGACGATCGAATGTTGTCGTTTTAAGCAATCTTCCTGATATGGACAGAAAGGAGATAGTATGTGTGATCTGCTCCCTGTGGATCAAGGTTCTGTAGGTGCTGTTTAGTTATCAGATGTCTTCTTAAGACCCTTTACAGCTAGAAGATAAGCTCCACACTCCTCCGCATTTATTTTCCTTTCCTGTCTCCTTCCTGGTTGGTTTGCTTTTGAAACTGGAATTCAAGTTGGGGATATTCCTCAAGGAGAGGCCCTACATTGTCTGTCTGATTTTATTTATCCTTCCTATTCTTTCTACATTTAACAAAGCTTGATTAAGGACTCATCATGTGCCTCACACTGCAATGTGTGTTCAGAGTATTCAAAGTAATATAGAGCTTAATCCCTATCCTCAAGGATCATGCAGTTTAACTAAAAGAGAAGAAAAGAAAAACACCCATTATTAAATGCCAAACTAAGATAGATATCCACGTGAAGGCACAAAAAAGTCCAGAGAATACATTACTGAAATAGGACATACAGTGGAGAGAAGTAGATATGCTTAAGAAAATGGGAATCAGATAGCCAAGGCAGCAATCACAGATATTGCAGTTATGTATGGCTGTAAGGCTTATCCTCTCATTTCCTCTGTCAGTACCAGCAAGTTTCCACAACATATTTTAGCTTCAGTTTCCTCATTTGTAAAAATCAGGACAATGCAACCGTCCTAGTTTTTGTTGTGATAAATAAATACGGGGGAAGTTAAATATTTAACAATATCCAGAACATAAATGGCACTAAAGAAATAATAGATGTCATTATATTTCACAGTGTATATGATTCCATATTTTTGGATTTCCAGAATAAAAAAAACAAATGCATAGTAATCAAAATCAGAATAGTAGTTTCATCTGATGGGGAGATGAAAAGGAACGTGACAAGATCTTTCTGGCATGATGGAAATGTTCTGTATCTTCATCAGTATGACAGTTAGAATGGTGTATACATTTTTCAAATTTAAAAATTTTTCAAAATATATACATTTAAAATTTTTGTATTGTAATGAATGTACATGTATAATGGTTTTCATTATTATTTACCTGTGTTGTTGCGTGTATCAATAGTTTGTTTATTTCTTGCTGAATAGAATTCCACTGTAGGAATATACTACTGCTTTTTTTTTATCCATTGTTTATCCATTGTCCTTGATGTTTATTTGGGTTTTTTCCCCCAGGTTATGGCAATTGGGAAAAAAGGTGCTATGAACATTTTTGTACAAGTCTTTTTGTCAAACATGCTTTCATTTTTCCAAGAGTGGAATTGCTGAGTCATAGAGTAAGTGGTTTACTCCTTTTTTTTTTTTTTTTTTTTGGTGAGAAAGATTAGCCCTGAGCTAACATCTGTTGCCAATCTTCTCTTTGCTGAGGAAGATTGGCCCTGAGCTAACATCTGTGCCCATCTTCCTCTATTTTATGTGGGATGTCTGCCACAGCCTGGCTTGATAAGCAGTGCGTAGGTCCCCACCTAGGATCTAAACCTGTGAAACCTGGGCCAATGAAGCAGAGCCTGCGAACCCAACCACTATGCCACCGGGGCAGCCCTACTCTTAGTAGTTGCAAGAAATCGCCCAACTTTCCAAAGTGATTATGCTGTCTTACATTCCCACAAGAAAAGCTCCAGTTGCTCCACACTTTTCACCAACACTGGCCAATTTTAGCCATTCTGATGAGTGTTTAGTGGTACCTCATTGTGGTTTTATTTTACATTTCCCTGATGACTAATTATGTTGTGCAGCTCTTTATCAGCCTACTGGCCATTCTGATACTTTCCTTCATGAAGGCTTTGTTCTATTTATTTGCCCACTGTTGTATTGGATTACTTTTCATTTTTATTATTGTAATATTTATTGTCATTGACATATTTATTATTGCTTCACAGGTATTTGTTACATATATGTGTGCTTTATTCAATATTTTCTCCCAGGCTCTAGCTGTCTTTTCTCTTTTTTAATGGTTTCTTTTGATGAGCAACTCAGTTTTATTTTACCTTTATTATTTTTTAGCTTTACTTTTTAACTTTAAAAACTAGGTTTAGCAATTTCCTCCCTATTTCAACTCCCCAACACAGACAGCTTTCGAAGTTGTTTCTGGGATTAAATGTTCCAAATATATGAAAGATATTAATAAAGAGGAAAAAGATATCACAAATAGTATATAATTGAGTAATCATGAACCAATACAGAGTTTCGAATGGGAGGTGCAAGACTGAAACTGAGATGAACAAGGAAGATTAGAACACTTTCTGCAGAAAGTGAGCTCTTGACCTGAAGGTTCAAAATCAAGGCCCAGTTTAAAGAGATAGAAAATTATTCAAGAGTCAGATTTGAAAAATTATGTGAATTTCTCTAGAGTTATTTGTACGGGAAGAGCAACAAATGCAAAGAGTTCAGAAGGTTCAGGGCTTGTGCACCAGGAAATCAACAAAGGAAAGGGTGGGCTTCAGGAAACTCCATGCAAGTTATGAGACAACTATGGCAATTACGGGCAGTTGAAGAAAAAAGTATGTGTACATAGAATGAGTGGAAACTCTGAGTTGCCAGAGGAGGCAGTGATGCTTCATTCCTCTTTCTGTTTTTTCCCAAAGCATTATCAGCTTTAAATGGCCTTGGGAAACCACAGCACCATCGTTGAGTTCCTCCTCCTTGGGCTGCCTGCTGATCATCACACCCAGGCCCTACTCTTTGTGCTTTTCCTGGCAATTTACCTCCTCACTCTGTCAGGGAATCTGTTGATGATCCTGGTTATCAGGGCCAATTCTCACCTTCACACCCCCAAGTACTTCTTCCTGAGTCACCTCTCCTTCCTGGATCTCTGTTACTCTTCAGTCACTGCGCCCAAGATGCTAGAGAACATCTTGTCTGAGAAGAAAACTGTCTCAGTGGAGGACTGGTTGACCCAGGCCTTCTTTGTGCTTGACTCTGGGGGAACAGAGCTCTGCCTCCTGGCAGTGATGGCCTATGACCGCTATGCCGCCATCTGCTACCCTCTACTCTATGGTCAGATGATGAGCAATGAGCTGTGTGTGGGACTGGCACTGGGATCTTGGGGCCTGGCCTTTTTCGATGCTTTCATCAACACCCTCCTAGCTTGCAATTTGGACTTCTGTGAGACTCAAGTCATCTCCAACTTCGTTTGTGAGATACCTTCTCTATTCCCTCTATCCTGTTCCAATAGCTCCAATAACTTTGCTGTCCTGCTCTGCTCTGTGCTCCTGCATGCCATTGGGACCTTTCTCCCGATTTTCTTCTCTTATGCCCACATTGTCTCCACCACCCTGAGCATCAGCTCCACCTCAGGCAGAAACAAGGCCTTCTCCACCTGCTCCTCCCACCTCACTGCAGTGACCTTATTTTATGGCTCAGGTTTTCTTTGCTATCTCATGCCAACCTCAGGTTCCCTGTGGGAGTTGGTTTTTTCCATGCAGTACAGTGTGATCACTCCCCTAGTGAATCCCGTTGTCTACAGCCTGAAGAACAAGGAAGTAAAAACAGCTCTAAGAAACATGCTGCAGAAAAGTTTACAGTATCTCAGGTAGCAAAGAACAGGCAGAGGATGATTGGGAAACAGGGCAGAATTACAGCAAGATACCTGAATAATAGACATTAAGGAAAATTTTCCTTTGCTCATAATGTCAGACATGACAAACTATCTTGAAAAGCCTCCTTTCTTGGAAATACACCAAAAACTAGCAGCAAAGTATTTGCCTGGTTTAGTTCATATTTTATCTTTCTCAGAGGCGGAAAGAAATGCATCAAATAGCTATTTTAATCTAGGAAATATGGTTACAGACATAGAGATATATAATTCCCTTTGTTTGTGAAACATTAACAAAATGCTTAGCATTGGGAAAACTGTTTATGTCCTGAATTATTACATGGATTCCTGTGGGTATGAAATTAGGGGTAAAGCTTTGCTATGAAGTAAAAAGCCAGGGTCTCCAAAGGAAGAAAGACATGGGCTTGAGACTCATGGAGGAGTGGAAGGTGGGTTTAAGATGAGCTTGGACTGAAGAGGGCGTTAGAGAGAAAGTGGATGCAACTGAAGGGGTCTGAGAGAGGAAGTCAGCTTGTAGGGATGAAGTCCAGGCTGCCAGAAGTCTTCCACAAGCTCTGTGAAGTGTTATCTGGTATGCGGCAAATGGTGGAGAATTCCATTCATTGTAGGGGAGAATAACATCCCTGCTTGTTACCCCCTCTGAGTTTTACTGGTGACTCCTTATCCTTCAGAGATCTTGTTCTGGAGAAAAATTTTGAAACATTATTGATTTCTGTACAGCACAAAGTAACAGACATCTTTTGCCTGATTGACAAAAGTTTTCAATTTAGAGATTTTGAAAAATACGAAAAAGATTCTGGTTCTCAATGAAAATGACTAACATTTAGTTCCATTTTTCTCCAAATTTTGTTGTGGAAAGATCTTTGGTATGCATTTTTAACCATAATTATAACCATATTTATATGAAATATTGTATCCAACATTTTAATTTATTATGAATAAATACTTTTCCATGTTTCAAAACATAATTTGCAAGTTCTATTATATTCCACTAAGCACATAGACATTGTATATTTAATAACTCTCCTACTTTTAAATGTTTCTAATATTGACCTACTTTATTAATCACGCAATTGTTCCAAAGACAATATAAAGTCAGAATTTCTGCCTTCCTTCCTTCCTTTCTTCCTTTGTTCATTTGTTTGTTTCTTCCTTCCTTCCATCTTTCCTTCCTTTTTTCTTTTTTTCTCCCATTTAGGACCACATGTCACAGAATTATAACCATAATCCTTCATTCATAATATATTATATTGGTCCACACATGTATGTCTTTTATTTTATTTTGATTCATTTTACTTTTTGTTTGCATATTTGTTTGTTTCTGTTTAATAATAGTTTAAACACTCCGTGCCCCCACCACTTAGCCTAAAAACTAAACTATTGCTAACAAAATGCATCTTTGTGAGTTTCTTCTCCATCCCAAACGATAGTCACCAAATATTTCACAAGTGTTTTTCATCTGACAAAATTAACAGTAAATTATCATATTAGTTTCAGTTTGGTTTTACCCATATTTAACCATTTATGTGTTTACCATTTTTTCTTGCAACTTAAACATCTTTGGGATTATTTTCCTTCTTTCTCAAGTACATTCATCAGATGTCTTTTAGAACACATCACTAAACTGTAAACTTTTTCAGTTTTTGTTTATTTGTGAATATCTTTATTTCTCATTCATAAAAGATTTTTTTTGATGGATACATAATTTTAGGTGAACACTTGTTTTCTTTCCACATTTTGAAGTATTTTTCCTTGGTAGTCTTTCATTATTGCTGTTCAGAATCCACTTGTCATTCTGATCCTTTGGGGAATATCTTCCCTTTTTTTCTTGTTGTTTTAAAGACTTTTTCTTAGTCATTGATATTATGTACTTTATGCAGCTTTTCACTTATTACTTTGATAAAAAGATAACCTTAAGAAATTCACTATTATAAGTAATATAATTTTAGACATTTTAGCCTTTTCTGTGTTTTGTATATCTTCCAGATGAGAATCACTACGTCAAAGAGTATGAGAAGACATCTCAGCCAAAGTGACTTGCAATGAGGATGGTAATAAATTACACTGAAATAGCAAACTATGAAATTGCCTTTTGCACCCCATCTGTAGTCACTAAATTAGATTTAACTTGTTTATGCAAATTGCAGTACCATGACAGTCAACTATATCATTGCAGATTTATTTTTTACTCATTTACTAGTGAAGTTGAATTTTTTCTGCATTTTCTTATCAATTACAATTTGAACCCATTATGTCCTAATTATACTATTTATGAAAATAGTTTGACATATTCTCCATCTATTGAGCTAATAAGGATTTAGTGAGTTTCTCGTAAGAGTTCTCTCTATAAAAGAATATTAATCATTACATCTATATTGGTTGCAAACATTTTTTCATGTCTCTTTTGTCCCTTTCTCTTAACTTTTGTGTTTGTTTTCTTTGAAATTATCTCTTTATTGTGCAAACTAGTGATTTAAAATATATTTGAACAACTTACATCACTCACTTTCTTTTCTTGGTACCATTAATTCTGCATTGGTAGCCAAATCTCCTGAATGCTGGTATATAGGGAGGTTACATAGCTGTAGCAGCTTCAATTTTTCATGTAGTCCTTATTTTTTGATCAGAAATTTTCGTTTCCCAGTTACTTTTACATAACTTCATTTCATCTTATAATGACAGCAGTGTCTTGCAACATTGTAATATAGAATGGAAGGTAACTTACTACATCCCCTAAAGAAGTAATCTGGTTTGGAGCTCATATCCATTATGACTTGAGACCACACTTGTTTCATAAACTTCAAATACTAAGCAACTAGTGAATATTTATCCAGGAGACTCTGGGTGTTGTGGTATTGAGACAGGGCTCCAGCCTCTTTTAGTAACTTGCATTCACCCAGTGAGAAAGATATTCATTGTCACATTCACTTAGTATAGTATTTATGTAGTTGTAACGATTCTTTGTCCGTTATTCATAGCAGCAAGAAATGTCATATTCCTTTATTTCTCTAAATCAAGCAAAGCCTTCTCCCAGCACTACTCTTATGAGTGGAAGAAAATTTCTTCACTCACAAGTGGACTCCCTATACCCATCTCTGAGATCATATATGAATTCCAGGCCTTTGTGTTTTTATTTGGCCCCTCTTGTGTGGCGGGTAAAGAACCTGTGTATGTGTCGGGTAACAATTTGGTGAGCCAGCCAGGAGCCACAGGCAAAGAGCCAGCAGCTGCCTAGGTGATTTGCCCTAGGGACTGTTCCCAGTACTTTCCGTCTGACCTGGCACCGCTGACCCTAGGCGCATTTTCTATGGCAAGGAAACAGTCTCTAGAATTGTTTAGTTATTTGTTTGTTTGTTTTTGCTTCTGCTGAGTCGAGGGACTTAATCTGCAATTGGGTAAGTAGCCTTGGGGATGCCCATGAACTTTCTTCCCCTCCATCTGGGGTCTCTTCTGTTCCTGGAGGGGCCATCTGGATGTGCATTCGGAGTGGGAACAGTTGTAGGACTTTCTACCTAAATCTGGGAACTGGTTCACTGGTGTCTGGTTTTTCTGTGTCTAGATCTGTGTGTCTGTCCATCTTTGTGTATGGGAATGGGGAATGTGCCATCTGTCCCCAAGTGGAGCTCATTGGGGCTGATCTGAGTAGATGGTCTGATTATAGTTATAAGCCAATGTCTAAAAAGGGATGATTTTCTTTTGTAACACCACACGGCCACAATAGTGTTTAGACTCTGGAGAAAAAATCGCCGAACAGTGGATCCTTAAATTGGAAAAGTTTTAGAGAGCTCTCATCGTAAACAGCTGTTTTATTGGTGCTTATGAAAAGGAAATGCAATAACTAGTCTTAAAAAACTAAAACTCGGGGTTTTGGCTTCCTTTCATGGTCTTACAGATGCTAATGAAGGCATTGAGCTAACTGAGGAGTGAAGGGAAGCTAGGAGAAAAAACAAAGGGACTCTTCTCAACAAGGTGGAAATTTTTAGAGGAGTTAAAAATAATAATAAGGTAAATAAGACGGTGGATTAAATCAGACAAATATTAAAGGGAGAAAAACAAAGAAAAATCAGAAAGGGAGGAATCACAGGACTCATCTCAGCAGGATGGAAATCTTTAGTTATTAAAAAGAAAATGGGATAAATGGAACAGTCATAAATGAAATCAAAACAAAGGTTTTAATAAAACACTGCCTAAGGTTGGATGAGCTAAAAGGGACCCCCTATTGGCCTCCCAACATTAAAGGACCTCAGACAAGCCTGTTCTATTCACCCTAACTTGAAAAATTTAAAAAGCCAGAAGGCAGAAATCACAATGAGAAACCTGACCAACAATCGTTTGCGGCAACAGTTAGGCTGCTCAGGTTAATATGATTATAAAAATTAAACTGTTTAAGCTAATATTATATGAAGAGATTATGTCAATTTTGCCTGATACCTTTTTGGAAATAAATATTATGTCTGGCTGGGAATGCTTCCCCTACACAGTATTGTAATACTGAAACTTGTTAATGGAATCCTGATAGAAGTTGCAATTAGAGGTATAAGAGTTGATAAAAGATGAAGTTTTGTAAAAGTTGGTATATTTAAATGGGCTTTATGTAAAATGATTACGTCTCTTTTGTCTGATTGTATTATAGATTATATTATGGGATAGACATTGTGTCTCAGTGGGGAAAAGGAACATTTCCCCTGCCTGATATTGTAAGAGCATATAAATCCACCCTTCAGACAATGTTAATTAAACATGCTAAAGGAGATCTCATTTTAAAATGGCCAAAATGGGGCAATTTCAGTTTACTCAAACTGGTATATTTGCTTATGCAATTGGAAAAAGCCAGCTACAAAATTAAACAACCAATGGGAAGCCTATTTTAATCTTTTGAGGCTTCTAAATGAAATCAGGAATACTGTACTGCCTCTTTAAAAAAAGATTAAATAAATAAATATGCCAGTAGCAGAAGCAGAAGCTGCTGCTCCTCTCTCCTCTCCTGCTGAACTCCCCTATTTCCACTCCTCCAAAATCCCTGGATTAAAATTAAGCAAGTGAAAATGAATAAACTTTTGAAATAATTTGGAATTGTAATGACTATTCTGGAGAACCTCTGTTTCAGAGGAGGCCATCTTAAGGGGATACTCTTAAAAGAGAGGATTCAAAACCTCCCACGATGGGATCCAGTCTTTGATTAACATACAGAAACTTCTAAAAGACAAAAAGATTTCAAAAGCAGCTGTAAAGAGGAGCCTTACAACAAGAAAGAATCTTTAGTAAATATTTTTGGCTATTTGAGCAGATCCACTTGCTAGAAAAATAGTTTGGATCTAACTATTCTTTTGAGTTTTGTACCTGAGACCTGGCTAAAATTTTGAAAATCTCTGTGTTTATCTGTCTCTACGTGTATTTGTTTGCCTCCAGACAGTACAGTCTCTAAAGGAACTCTCTTAAATTGTCTTGAATAAGTTATTTCTGAATGTAATATAGTGACTCTGGGTTTCTTTTAGTTGGTCTTTCGTGGTATATTTTTCTCCATCACTTTTTTTCCCACCTATTTGTGTGTCATATATTTGAAATTGGTTTCTATAGTTAGGGCTTGCTTTTTAGTGAAATCTGACAATATCTGTGCTTTAATTTATGTCTTTAGATGATTTATATTTAAAATGAGTTTTAGTATAGGTCGATTAAAATCTACCACCTTCTTAACTGTTTTCTATTTGTTCTGTTTCTTTTTTTTCTTCTTTTTCTGGCTTCTCTTGGTGTAATTGTGTATTTTTAAGAATCCATCTTATCTCCTTTATTAACTTATTATTTACAACTCTTTTAAAAACTTTTTTTAAAGTGGTTACCCTAGAATTTAACCGTGTAGAATTTTTAAATAATCTGAATCTATCTTCAAAAATATTTTCCCCCTTCATGTGTAACGTAAGGACCTACTCACAGTTTATTCATAATTCTTCCTTCCTATCCTTTCGCCATTGTTGTCATACATTTCACCTTAACATCTACTATAAACACACAATACATTGTTACTAATATTGCTTTAAACAGTCAATCACATGTTAGAGAAGTTAAACATTTAAAAAGATTATATTTTGCCTTCTTTTATTCCATTTTTACACTCTGTTTCTTTGTGTAGATCCAAGTTTCTAATTTACATCATATTTCTTTTCCTGAAAGACTTCCTTGAACATTTTTTATAGAGTAGGTTTGATGGCAATGAATTCTCTCCTGTTTTGTTTGCTAAGAAAGTCTTTGTTTACTTTTTATTCTTAAAGGTTGTTTTTGCTGGGTAGAGAATTCTCGATTGATAATTTCTTTTAGCATTTTAAAATTTTCATTCCATTTTCTCATTACTCACATGGTTTTTGACAAGAAGTCTTCTGAAATTCTTATCTTTCAACCTCTGTAGATAATATATGTTTTTTTTCTGACTGCCTGGCACATATCCTTGCCTTTTTCCCATAAATAGAACTTTTTTTCTTTTCCTCTCCCCCCGTTACAGTGGGTTTTCCCCAATGTCCTTAGGTTACAGTTTTAATTCCTTTCTTCCTGCAGATTTTAACCCTCTTTAAAATTACATTTTCAAACCAATGACCTGAACTTTTACCATTATAGGTAACATACTTTATTTCTTGTAAAGTTATTTTTGCCATAATATTTGTTTTTTTCTGATATTGATATAATAATTTGGTCCATATTTGTCTCATGTCTTTTTCCATCCTTTGATTTTCAATCTTTCTTTGTTCTTAAGTTTTAGAACTATCTCCTGTAAACAATATGCATATTTTTTTCTACAGTGTAATAATTTTTGTCTTTTAACTATGGAATTAAGCCATTTATATCTATTACGAATATGGTAGTATTTGGGTTAATTTTTAATATCTTTTTTTGTACTTTCTGTTTATCCTCCTTCTTTCACTCTTTTGACCTAGATTGAACCATTCCCCTTCACTCATATCTTTTTACTCATGTCCTTGGTCTCTTTTTTCTTTTCCTCATACTAGGTCTTATTCTTTCTATACTTTTCTTCTTGTAATAGGTAATTTACATGGTAAATTATGTATGTTGTTGCCTATATAATGCTTTGAATTTCAGTTTGTAAGAAATTTACTGAATGCATTACCAAGTAGCAGTTGGTAACAAATTACTCATTCATCCTCTCTGGCCGTGCATCTCTGCCTCAGGATGCTTGCTTCTCCCTGGGCTGGTTCTCCTCTGACCCACAGGCATTTCTTCCCCAATTCAATGTCATTCCTAAACCTGAGATGTATCAGGCTTATCCTCTGATTCTTG
Organism: Ceratotherium simum simum; assembly: GCF_057802395.1. Lineage (NCBI taxonomy): Eukaryota > Metazoa > Chordata > Mammalia > Perissodactyla > Rhinocerotidae > Ceratotherium > Ceratotherium simum. The sequence continues at coordinate 20,482,488 of NC_141916.1, forward strand.
GACTGGTGGTTTGACACCAGATGATTTTATTTCATGTTACTCAGTGAACTTCAGACATGTGAGTTGGAAAAGTTATCAGTGCCATCAAGAAACTACCCAGGCCAATTATCATACATTTCTCCCCTCCTTCCTCCCTCCCTCCCTTATCCAGATATCCAGTCATTCTTTTACCAATTCATTATTTGAATTGTATTGAGTATTGAATATTTCAAAAATTATTTATTGAGTTCTTGATGTGCAAGACACCACACAAAGCACACATATGTCAGAGAGGTCTATATGCATTTGTTGAACTGATATGGAATTTAAAAAATGTAAAGAAAATCTATACAGTACTTAGTATGTGTCAGTCACTTCTAAATATTTTTCAAGTATTAACACATTTAATCCCCATAGAAATATCATATTATTATGGGATCACAGAAGGTTTAAAAAACCTGCTCAAGGTTACATGGCTCTAAGAGACAGAGCCTTAAACAAAACTCCAGGGTTTGTCTCTTAACCAGCACATTATGCTGCACCAGTATCCAGGTTTGTACACCCATGTCTTCATGCCAAGATTTAACCCTGCTCTGTAGCTCCAACTCAGGTTGGGCTCCTCTCCATGCTCTCACATTGGCAGGGAGCCTCTCAACAATATATTGACTTGTCTAGTGAAACTTTAAGGCCTGTCTGTAGTACCAGCTTTGGCTTATAACACAAACTCTGAATCTTTGGACTCAAAATAACAAGTTCCAATTCTGCTAAGCCAGGCAATTTCTCAGTTCTTCCTTCCTTCCCATACAATTCCCATTAAATAGCCATCCAATGTCCTATCCTCTTCTTCCTTCATAGGTCCAGTAACATCTGCATTCTAACCAGAATGGCAATCTTCAGCCTCAGGAGTCAAATCCAAATAAAGTGTAATCAGGAACAGAGAAGAACAACCAGCTGGTTGATATTAAGGAACTATTTTAATCTCTGGGCTTCTCAAATTCTGTTGAATTCAGATGCTACAATATCAAAATAAAATAATGAATTAAGTTAATTCTTCTAAGAATCTGAAAATTTCCAAGCTGTTGGAATTTACCATCTGAATTATCCAGGTCATCATTTAAGTTCTTCTTCACTCCAGTGTAGCCTTGTCAGAAGGTGCATTTGGTCTCTAAATCTCTAACCTGAGAAAGGTTCCAAAGCTGCTGGTTAGGCACCCAAATCTGAAAACTTCTATATTAGGCCAAAGGGTATAGAATCCCTTAGTGAGTCAAGCAGCAGCCTATGTTAGTGATTTTAGGCACATCACAGCTGACTGCCAAAACCAGAGCCTCTGAAGGGTAATAACTTCCTACGGGTGAAAAGAAGAAAGTCACAACAATACATATTTTATAATTTTATTTATTTAAATTTCAGAAAGAGGCAAAACTAAATTATATAAAAAAACCAAGGGAATAATTAACAAATTCAGAGTAGTGCTCAGTTTCGGGGAGGGGGGAGGGGTGGTAAAATGAATAATTTCTTAAACTGAGTAGTTGGCACATGGGCATTCATTTCAAAATCATTCTTTAACTGTACCTACGTGTTTTTCATAAAGGCAATATTTTTTATAAGATAAAATGATAAAAGAAATAGAATAGATTGCAAGAGTTTTAATAGTAAAAAAGCAAAGAACACAATGAAACTAAGGTAAAATTGAAAAACTTAGCATGAACTGTCACCTTGCAAGACTCTCTCGCTGGCATATTTGCTGTCTTTTTTGTCACCTGTCTTACAGGAAGAACCTTCAGGCCTGCTAAGGGAATGATATTCCTGGGAAATTAATACTGAGAATTTTCCCATATATTCAACCTCTCAATAATAAGCACTCAGGTGTATGCTAGGATTGTTACCAGTTACTTAAACTTCTTGGGAAGGCCAATATGCAGGCAGGGTCTCGCTGAATTTCTGGAGGCCAGAAGGGCATCAAAACCCTTGGGATAATGGTTAAGAAGAGCTTCTTTAAGGTCTTCTCTAAGGCTTTTCACTGATCAGCCACTATAGTAAGCAGTGGGGTAACATTGTGGGCACTGAAGTTCAAGGGTGTTGCTCCTCCAACAAGGAGAACACTGCTGAGCCTCTAGATTTGTAGGGAAGTTTTCACACAGTTATGATTTCATGTCTTTGACTTATACTAAAGGGAATTAGACTAAGTCTGTTGGTATCTTCCTCTTAGTCGCTGTCATCTGGTGGTATCTGCTCACTGACCTTCATCCCAGGGTGTAGTTCCTTGTGCTCCCCTTCACCACAGGAAGCTTGACCTTAGAGGGTTAGCTGGTGTTTCACCTTAGATCAAAGAAACAAAAAAATATCCTGTTGTCTGTGGAGGGGGAAAATGCATTTAGAGTTTTCTAGAGTATCAATTGAGAAAAGGCTTCAACTGTGACTTATCAGTGACCAGATGAGGATGAAAACCTTTTGTAACTGACAATTGGAACAAAGTGAGTTTAAGAGAGAAGGTTGAGAAAAGTAAAAGTTAAATATTAAGTAAATTCAATAATTTGTACTTAGTTTTTACCCCTTTTCACTGAATTACAATGAATTAGACAACTGTAAAATATAGATTAAACAACTCAGAAGCAATGTGAAATGGATTTATGTTGTATAGGTAAAAATGAATTATGCGTGCATGATGCAGTCCCTTAAAACCAGGAAACCACCAGCCCCTAAACAGCGACCAGTTGTTTGACAGCCAAAAGATGAAAGACAAAGATGGTTTCAGGATTCACTTGTGATGAGCTCAAAACCAGATTATTTGTCTAGGGCACATAGCCTGCACTCTATAAAGAAAAGAACACTGATGAGATCAGCTAATTGGAGAAATTATAAATCTGCAAGAAGACTATGTGAGAAATGAAGTTTCTAGAGCCACAGAACCTCCCCGCAGCCTCTCACACTGGAGATCTGGACACCACATGGCGCATACAGAAAAGTTGCTGGAAATTTTATCTAAGTCTGAGCTCTCCCTCGATATGTTCATTGTCTCTCTGCAGAATTTTTAGTTTTTAATGCCTGTCTCTATGGCCACCCAGTTGAAATTCTTTGTCTTTCTCCCTATCTACCCTTCTCTATGACTATTCTCTCTTACAGATCCCGGACCCTACATTCTTATCAAATGCATGACTTTTAGTGTATTCCCCAAAGTTGATTAAAAATAATAATAGATTCATGAAATTGATACCAAACCTCTTAATCTCAAGTTTTTGTACCCTATGTGCAGCAAGCCAAACAACTGAGACGTCGGTGCTTGGAGATGGAGAAAGGGTCCATTCGAGTTGACCAAGATGAGAAGGTGGGAGCATGGGTTCACTCAAATCTGCCCTAACCAGAGCAAAAAGCAGGAGGTTTTATAGAGCTAAGGGACTTGGCAGGAAGAGCTTCGGAGAAACAAAGGGGTCACTCTGGATAAGCCTCTAGGCGATCAGCAACGTCTGCTGGGGGCCGGCCATCTGGTGATCGTAGTCTCCCAGACGGCATTCTCTTTCTTCTGCAAAACAAACTCACAAATCCTCCAGACCCAAGTCACTCCTCAATTTAAACAAGAAAACAACAAATTGACAAGATTCATCTATGTCTGTGTTGGTAACAAGGTCAAAAGGCAATCATGTTCTTATTGAATATCTACAGCCACCCCCAGGTACTCACCTTCAAAACTAATGATTTTACTGAATGCGAAGCCTGAGGCAAATGTTTTAGAAGGAGAAAAATGAATCAATATGTTCATAGTGAAACTCTCTAGATTCTTATTATTTAATAATTTCCTTTGCCTTTAAAAGGAATTAAAGTGAACCATCCTTCCTGTAATAACTTGATGACGTTCTCTCATGAACTTCTAATTTAGGTTGCAACATTTGACATTGTAAATAGTCAAGACTACTCCTTACTACTAAACTCACCTAATGTCCTTTTGTATGCAGATCTTTTCAATCCTCTGTTTTGATTTCAGTACCTGATATGCTGTAAATACTTTTCCAAAGTTCTTTTCAGAGCTGCCTTCATCTCCTTGTTCTTCAGACTGTAAATGAGAGGATTCAGCATAGGAGTGACTACAGTATATTGCACAGAGAAGATTAACTCCATGAGGGAACCTGAATTTGGCATGAGATAGCAGAAGAACCCTGAGCCGTAGTACAGTGTCACTGCAGTGAGGTGGGAGGAGCATGTGGAGAAGGTCTTGCTTCTGCCTGAGGTCGATCTGATGCTCAGGATGGTGGCGATAATGCCGGCATAGGATAAAAAGACCAGAAGGAGGGTTCCCAGTCCATGCAGAAGAGTGGAGCAGAGCAAGACAATGAGGTTCCTGGAGATATCAGAGCAGGACAGAGGGAGGAGAGAGGGCATTTCACAGCCGTAGTGGGGGATGATCTTGGCCTTGCAGAAGACCATGTTCATAGCTAGGAAGATGTTGATGAGTGCGTCCAGAAAGCCCAGTCCCCATGAGTCCCACACAAGCTGCATATACAGGTGTTTAATCATGATCTGTCCATAGAGCAATGGGTGGCAGATGGCGACATAGCGGTCATAGGCCATCATTGAGAGCAGACAGGCTTCAGTCCCTGCAGCAACACACACAAAGAAGGCCTGAACCAGGCAGCCCTCTACTGATATTGTTTTCCTTTGTGACAGAAGATTCTCCAACATCTTGGGCACAGTGACTGACGAGAAGCAGAGATCAACAAAAGAGAGGTGACTCAGAAAGAAGTACATGGGTGTGTGGAGGTGAGATTCAGCCCTGATCACCAGCAGCAGCATCAGGTTTCACATGATGGTCAAGAGGTAAATCTCCAGGAACAGCGCAAAGAGCAGAGCCTTGACGTGGGGATTTTCAGATAGTCCAATGAGAATAAATTTGGTGATGGTGTTGTCGTTCCCCAAGGACATTTACAAAGGCCTTTCCCTGGAAATAATATAAAAAGACACGGCAGCCAAAGGTCTATGTTTTCCAAGGAAGTTTTTCATTGCATTGATTCTATTTTCATATCACTATCATTTAGTAAACATTTTTGCTTTCTATTATGACCTATGTTTTGTGTCAACCACTTAAAATAAAAAGATGTTTAAGATATGGTCCCGGCTCTTAATTTTGCCCCTGAAGAACATGGATAGAAAGACAAAATATAACTGTAATAATGCAATGGGAGCTCAAATTGTGATTTAGTGCAAGTCAATAATGACACTATGTTGGATGAATTTGACAAAATTTTTAAGAAAGGGTATAGTTGCTCTTGGAAATGTGCTTCTGACAGCTATTTAGTTTGCATGAACAATGCATTCAAAGGCTCAGGACTGAGGAAAATCAAGCTATGATTGGTAAAACATGAGTAGTTTTGAAAAACTGATGCCTAGGGAATATGTGGGCATCAGAAATCAGTGGCTGAACATGAGGGCTCCTGCAACAGACTAGGTTCAAATTCCAGGTCTACCACTAATTAGCTATAGGACTTAGCACAAGACACATTAAGCTCTTTGCCTTGATCTCCTTATGTGCAAATGCAGATAATAATAGTACCACAGAAAATTTTTAGGATTAAATGAGAGATTATATACAAAGTTCTTCAAAAGCACCTACTCCTAACTATCTATTATTATTCTTGTTATTCTTTGAGATTAAAGTCAAAAGTCACCTATATTCTCACATAGAGTGAAGTGTTATCAAAGAATCAAAGTTGTTGCTGCTAATACTGCTGTTGTTATTACTTTATATGCCTTTATCAAGAGAAGTGTAAGAAATTCACATTGAAATCACTCACAGTAGCTGCCCTCCTCTGCTCATGATCCAAGCTGGAAGACAAATTAGAAGTTTATTATTATTTTAGAGTGGAGCCTGTCTCTACTTTGCTGTTACCATGGATGCTTTCACTCAGAAAGGAGGGCATGTAATTCTTGCAATAGGTACAGCTGCAAGACTGCAGAGATGACAAGGGGGAGGAAAAGTGGTTGGGACTCAATGTAGGCCCTTGGGCTTTCCCTGCAGAGCATTACTAGGATGGATGTGTATCCCAGAATAGGCCAGAATCTCTAGAAAAGTAAGCGAAAGGAAAGCCCAGCCTCAAAATCCTTCCCACACCCCAAACACACATTACCTGTGTATCCTTTCCAGTTAGGCAATTTGCCGTCCAATTTGGCTGCAGCACTTTCATTTAGATTCATCTACTAAGAAGGAAGATGACCTGGAGAAAATGGCTTCTATGTCTTTTAGCATGGTAGAATTTATAAAATCCTATTGATGATGAAATATTTTATTGAATTCTACACTAATAAATTTAAATAGGCATAAGACAATTCCTTTTTTTCAAAGGATCTCAAACACTTTAGTTTTGTTTGTTTCTAAAATCATGTCTCAGTCACACATAGTATTGTTTGGGTTTAACCAGTCCACAGAGCAGCTACGTTTAGGCAGCTGATTGGTTTGATTTCTTGCCTGTGGCAGCCCAGGGCACGGTAAAGGCAACAGCTTTTGTGTTCTCTAGTCATAATCTGGAGTTGGATTTAGTTTTCAAGAACTATTTTCAACATCGAATTTTATAAGGATCAATAGGGATCTCTTATGTGTGGCCTTTGGAACAACTGAGTGATGAAATGACCTATAATCATTACTTCTACACTCTTCTGAGTCTAGTGGGAGTTGAAAGTGGAGAGTGGCCAAAGGGGTATTTGCCTGGCTCCCCAAGCAGGAAAGGAATAGTTTTCAGTTGACACTCTAAGGGATACGTCTTTTCTCTAGGACTCTCAGGCAAAACCAAATCCAGTTGAATTTGCTGTGTAAAAGTGATTTGTTGATCAAAATATAAAAAGACAAAAAAGTTAACAAGCACTGTAATTGCCTAACCTATTAATTCAAATTTATTTCTATTTAGATTTCTTTTCTTTTTTTTTTTTTTTGGGAGGAAGATCAGCCCTGAGCTAACATCCATGCTAATCCTCCTCTTTTTGCTGAGGAAGACCTGCTCTGAGCTAACATCTTTTGCCAATCTTCCTCCTTTTTGTCCCCAAAGCCCCAGTGGATAGTTGTATGTCATAGTTGCACATCCTTCTAGTTGCTGTATGTGGGAACGCGGCCTCAGCATGGCCGGAGAAGCAGCGCGTTGGTGCACGCCTGGGATCCGAACCCGGGCCGCCAGCAGTGGAGCCCATGCACTTAACCGCTAAGCCGTGGGGCCGACCCCCTATTTAGATTTCTACATAAGGCTCCGTTACAGGTTGAGTGCTCCCAATTTTGAAGTATTTAGTGAAGGATTTGTTTAAAAAGTTTATTGTAATCTTAAGTACAAAATGACTATTATATAAATCAAAATTTCCATTTATTATTTACAATGAGCTATAGGTTTCAGTCAAATTAGACTGTTCTGGCATAATTTTTTTTGTCTTAATTAAATAAGGAACAAAAGGAACACAATTGAACTATGTTTGGAATAATTAAGTCCACATTTTTAGAATATTTGCTGTCTTTGTTAATCTCTATGGATTTAAAGTGTTTTGTTTTTAATTATTTTATGATAATAACATTCTTTCATTCATGTATCTAAAAATTTATGCCTATATAAATTTGCATATTTAAGGATTTCGTGGTAAGAAATAACAGGGTTTTTGAAGGTTTATCTGAGTCGGTCTCTGTCCCAATATACGAACTCATTTTCTTCAGCATCTTGAGTTCATTTTGCATATATCCAAGGGCAAATCAGTAGAAATTCATTATTCTCTTCCCATGTGACCTAAAGTCTAACACTGATTTTACTCAACTGTCCAGAACCTTTACTTACTAGTGAAGTTATGGCTTTCGTTGAATTTCCTAAACGCAATTACAAATAATGATTTAAGACTCAAATTTTTCACCTAATAAGACGACCAAAGTGAATATTTGAGGAGTAGTGAGAATCAACACTTTCATTTCCATATTTTCTAAATTGAGATATAATGTATCCTACTATTTTCCCTCTATTTGTACTCAGCTAACACCCATATAATATCTTTGTATTCATTTCTTATACACTGTTAACTTATGTCTCAACATCTAACATTGTGTAGACCTAAGAAGATCTTCTTAATGCTAACTCCCATAATGTCTCTCTAGTGTGCTATATTCTGCCAGTAACATGGTAAGTAATTTCCCAGTGTTCTTCTCACAGCTGCTTTCACCTCCTTATTCTTCAGGCTGTAGATGAGAGGATTCAGCATGGGAGTAACCATGCTGTACTGCACAGAGAAGATCAATTCCAGGGGGGATCCTGAGGTTGGCATGAGATAGCGGAGAAAAGCAGATCCATAGAAGAAGCTCACCACAATGATGTGGGAGGAGCAAGTGGAGAAGGCCTTGCTTCTGCCTGAGGTGGAGCTGATGATCAGAAGGGTGGAGACAATGTGGGCATAGGATGAGATGATTGGGAAGAAGGTTCCAAGCCCATGTAGAAGGCTGGAGCAGAGCAAGACTATGAAGTTGGTAGAAACATCAGAGCAGGACAGAGGGAAGAGAGAGGGCACCTCACAGCTGTAGTGGCTGATGATATGGTTCTCACAGAAGCTCAGGTTGGCAGCTAGGAGGATGTTGATAAAAGCGTTCAAAAAACCCAAGTCCCATGAGCCCCACACTAGCTGCACACACAGCTGTTTTCTCATCATCTGTCCATAGAGCAAAGGGTGGCAGACGGCAGCATAGCGGTCATAGGCCATTGCTGAGAGCAGAAAGCCCTCAGTCCCAGCAGAGATAAACACAAAGAAGCCTTGTGCCAGGCAGCCCCTTACTGAGATGGTTTTTATCACAGATAGGAGGTCCTTCAGCATCTTGGGAACGGTGACTGAAGATAAACAAAGATCCAGGAAAGAGAGGTGACTCAGGAAGAAGTACATGGGTGTGTGGAGATGAGCATCAGCCTTGATCACCAGCAGCATCATCAGATTCCCCACTATTGTCAGAAGGTGAATATCCAGGAACAACACGAAGAACAGTGCCTAGATGTGGGGGTTGGCAGACAGTCCAAGGAGGGTGAACTCTGTGATGGTGCTGTGGTTTCCCAAGTCCATTTACAGCAGCCTTTCCCTAGAAATAGTATGAAAAGACATGGCAGCAAAGTTCTACTATCCTTGAAGAATTTTCTCATTGCACCGATTCTCTTTTAATATTGTTACTATTCAGCAAACATTTTTTGCTTTCTACTAATGCCTTAGACTTTGTGTCAGTCACTTGGAACATAAAAGTCATTGAGATGTGGTCCAAGCTCTTAAAATGCTCCCACTTGTGGTGACATCAGCAACATGGTATTGTAAGAAGTTTCTCCTTTTTATCTCCCTTTTTGATCAATGAATTAGATATCCATACATACACAAGAGCATCTTAGTGGGGATTTTCAGACTTTACGCCTTCCTCCAACTGACCCAAAAGAACCTTACCCACCAGTGTAGCTGATAGGAGAAAGACAAACCTCCATATGGGCTGTGGAACCAGTGGATCCAGGGACACTGCCTATAGGCCTCTTGCTGCTCTTGGGCAAGAATCGGGTGAGTGCTGAACTGGGAAGGCACTTACCCATGAGAGAGAACTTGCAGAAGTCCAGCCCTCCCAAAGGGAGAATCCAACCCACCATTGGAGGAAAAAAGAAGAGCATGTGTTTGGATGCAGTGGATGTGAGTCTGGTCACAGTGGAGGTGGGTACCCCACTTCCTGGCACCCCACAAAAAGATGCTGCCGGGGCTTATTTATATGACAGAGGTGACCTCTCCCTTGGGCAAAGAGGAAGGTGGTGATAGAGAACCCAGCTATCCCAGCTAGGCTGGATTCAAATGAATAAACCCATTTCTCTCTACCAGTGCCTGAAGTACTAGGGTGGGAGCTCTGCAACTGGGGGAGGGGAAGATATTGAGAAAGAGGCAGACAAGAATTTCAAACAGCCTTGAAGGGATTGTGCTCATCAGAAAGTCCACCTACATGCCTCTGGGAATGCCACTTCTGGGGATTTCTCTATTGGCTCTGTGGGAGTCCCAAATGCACCAAGTGCTAGACCCACATTTCCCTCAATTCTGTAGCCATCTCCTTGTGCATGCTCCCAAGTGTGTCTGCCAGAGTGAACTCTGGTAGACAAGGACCACTCTCAAAATATAGGCCACGGTTGGTGGGCAAGGGAGAAACCACACATTTGAGCTATAGCACCACCTTCTGGAATACGAAAGAGAAGTTCTAATAGCCAACCTGGTGAATTGCAAGAACCAATTAAGACATAAGAGCTTAGTTAATGAGGTATCCACTACTTCAAATGTGAAAGCAGTAGCACATAGCTACAAACAATATGAAAAATCAAGGAAACATGGCATCACAAAAAGAAAATGATAGTTCTTCATCAACTGAACTCAAAGACATGGAATACTGTAATCTAACTGGCAAAGAATAGCTGTTATGAAGAAATTTAACAAGTTATGTGAAAACTCAGAAAGAGAATTCATTGGAATCAGAAATAAAATTAATGAACAGAAGGAATTCTTTACCAAAGAGATTGAAATTATAAAAAAGAACCCAACAGAAATTCTGGAGCTGAAGGACTCAATGAATGAGATGAAAAATGCAATAGAGAGCATGTGTAGCAGGGCAGACCAGATAGAAGAAAGAATAGGTGACTTGAAAGATAGGAATATAGAAATAATACAGTTAGAAGAGGAGAGGGAACTAACATTTAAACAGAGTGAAGAAAGCCTACAAGACATACCAGATTCTATCAGAAAGGCAAATATCCAAATAATTGCAGTTCTAGGAGAAGAGAAGGAGAAGAGGGAAGAGTTTATTTAAAGTAATAAAAGATGAGAACTTCCCAAACCTGAGGAAAGACTTGGACATATAAGTCCACAATGCTAACAGAACACCCCATTATCTCAATACAAAAAAACCTTCTCCAAGACACATTATTACGAAACTGTAAAAAATTAATGACAAAGGAAGAATCTTAAAGGCAGCCAGAGAAAAAAGGAAAGTAACCTACAAAGGAATGCCCATTAGATTATCAGCAGATTTTTCAGCAGGAATTCTAAGTCCAGGAGAGAGTGGAGTGACATATTTAAATTGTTAAAAGATAAAAATTGCCAGCCTAGGGGCCAGCCCTGTGGCATAATGGTTAAGTTTCAGGCACTCTGCTTCAGCGGTCCAGGTTCATGGGTTCAGATCCCAGGCACGGGCCTACACTATTCAGCAGCCATGTTGTGGGGGTGACCCACATACAAAATAGAGGAAGAATGGCACAGATGTTAGCTCAGGGTGAATCTTCCTCAGCAAAACAAACAAACAAAAAACCTGCCAGTTTAGAGTACTTTATCTGGCAAAATTATCCTTCAGATATGAAGGAGAAATAAAGGCTTTTCCAGACAAAAAAAAGCTGAGGGTGTTCACCACCACTAGACCTGTCTTGCAAGATATGCTGAAAGGAGTTCATCAAGCTGAAATGAAAAGAAGCTAATCAGGGACATGAAAACATATGAAAACACATAACACACTGGTAAAGGTGAAAAATAGACAGAATTAGAAAACCGTAACTCTACATTAGGATGGTGTATTAACAGCTCAAGTATAGTATAAAAGAATATTAAAAATAACCATGGCTACTACAAACTTTTAGTGAATATATGACATAAGAAGATGTAAATTATAACATTAATAATATAAAAAGGAGGAGTAAAAGAGTGAAGACTTTACAGACATTCAACGGTAAGTTCCTATCAACCTAAAATGGACTGTTTATCTATAAGATGTTTTCTGTTATTCTCAAGGTAACAACAAAGCAAAAACCTAGAGTAGATTCACAAAAGACAAAGAGAGGGGAAACAGAGCATACCACCAGGGACATTAACCAATTTACAAAGGTAGGCATAGACAGAGGGAAGAAGAAACAACGGAAATACAAAACAGTCAGCAAGCAATTAACAAGATGGCATTAGTGAGTCCTCCTACATCAATAAGTACTGTAGATGTAAATGGATTTAATTCACCAATCAAAAGGCAAAGAGTGGCTGGATGGATTAAAACAACCAAACCCATCTATATGATGCCTGCAGGAGCCCCATTTCAGATTTAAGGACACACATAGACTCAAAGTGAAGGGATGAAAAAAGATATTCCATGTAGGAAGAAATCAAAAGAAAGTGGGGGTAGGTATACTTATATTAGAAAAAATAGACTTTAAGCCAAAAAAGGTGACAAGAGGCGAGGAAGGTCATTATATAATGATAAAGGGATCAATTCATCAAGAAAATATAACAATTGTAAATATATACACACCCAACATTGGAGTACCTAAATATATTGAGAAAATACTAACAGATATGAAGAGAGAAATAGACAATACAATAATAATAGGGACCTCAATATCCCATTTTCAACAATGCATAGATCATCCAGACAGAAAATCAACAAGAAAATGATGCACTTGATCCATACATTAGACCAAATGGACCTAGCACACACTTATACACCATCCCATCCAACAGCAACAGAATATACATTCTTCTCAAGCACACAGAACTTTTCCAGGACAGATCATATGATAGGACACAAGACTTTGCTGAAAGAAATCAAAGAAGACATAGATAAATGGAACAACATCCTGTGTTCACGGATTGAAAGAGCTAATATTCTTAAAAAGTCTATGTTATCCAAAGCCAGCTATGGATTCAATGTAATGCCTATCAAAACTCCAATGGCATTTTTCACAGAAATAGAAAAAACAATCCTAAAATTTGTATGGAACCACAAAAGACCTTGAATAACCAAGTCAATCCCGAGAATGAAGAACAATACCAGAGGCATCACATTTCCTGATTTCAAACTATACTACAAAGCTGTAGTAATTAAAACAGCATGATATTGGCATAAAAATAGACACACAGACCAATGAAACAGGGAGCCCAGAATTAAGCCTCCTGCATATGTGGTCTACTAATATTTGATAGGGGAGCCAGGAACATCCAGTGGGGAAAAGATATTCTCTTCAACAAATAGTCTTGGGAAAACTGGATAACCATATGCAGAAAAAGAAATTGGACCCCTGTCTCACACACACAAAAAATTGGACCCCACTCACAAAAATTAACTCAAAATGGATCAAAGACTTAAAACATAAGACCTGAAACTCTAAAACTCCTAGAGGAATAGATAGGGAAGAAGCCCCTTTACATTGGTCTTGGCTGTGATTTTTTTTTTGATATAACACCAAAGCAAAACAACAAAAGAAAAAATCAATGAGTGGAAAAACACCATACTTAGAAACTTCTGTACAACAAAAGGAGCCATCAATAAAATGAAAAGGCAACCTATGGAATGAGAGATATGTTTTACAATCCATGTATTGTATGAGGGGTTAACATCCAAAATATACAAAGAACTCATACAACTCAGTAACAAAAAAAATCTGATTTAAAAACGGGCAAGGAGCTAAATAGACATTTTTCCACAAAAGACATCCAAATGGCTAATAAGTACATGAAAAGATGCTCAACATCACTAATCATCAGGGAAATGCAAATCAAAATCACGATGAACTATCACCTCACACCTGTAAGAAAGGCTGTCATCCAGAAGACAAGAGTTAAGTTTTGGAACAGATATGGAGTAAAGGGAACACTTGTGCACTGTTTGTGAGATCATAAATTGGTTTAGCCACTATGATGAACAGTATGGAGGTTCCTCAAAAAATTAAAAATAGAACTACCATACCATCCATCAATTCCACTTCTGGGTATATATCCAAAGGAAATGAAAGCAGGGTATCAAACAGACATACGCTCTCTCATGTTTATTGCAGCAATATTCACAATAGCCACGATGTGGAAACACCTTAAGTGTCCACCAAAGAATGAATGGATAAAGATGATGTGGTATATACACACAATAGAATAGTATTCATCCATGAGAAAAAAAGGCAATCCTGCCATTTGAGACAACATGAATGGACCGTGAGGACATTATACTAAGTGAGATAAGATAGAGAAAGAAAATACCACGTGATATCTCTTATAAGTGGAATCTGAAAAAAACGAAATTGTAGAAGCAGAAAGTAAAATGGTGGTTACCAGAGGCTGGGGGACAGGGGAATGGGAGAGATGTTGTTTAAGGATACATACTTGCAACAAGTAGGTAAATAACTCCTGGAGGCATAATACATGGTACAGTGATTATAGACTACAAAACCGTTTATAAACATCAAACTTCCAAAAAAAGTTCCCACTCCATTGAAGAATGTGGATATGAAGGGAAGAAATTATAAAACAGTGTAATTAATGCAATGAGAGCACAAACTGTGATTTAGCAAGGATCAGTAATGATATTACATTGAGGAAACTTGAGAAAAATTTTAAAGAATGTATAAAATTGCTCTTGGAAAGCATGTTTCTTAGACACATCTATTTTGCATGAACAATGTGTTCAAAGGCTCAGGACCGAGAAAAATCAAGTCAAGTTTGATAAAACATGGGTAGTTCTGAAAAGCTGAGGCCTAGGGAATAAGTGGGCATCATAGACCAGGGGTTAAACATGGGTTCCTTCATTAGACTAGGTTCAAATCCCAGGTCTACCCCTAATTAGCTGTATGACTTGGAACAAGATATATGAAGCTCTGTGTCTCAATATCTTTGTGGATAAAATGTAGATAGTAACAGCAGTACAGAGGGTTTTTGCAATCAAATATGAAATTATACATAAAGCTCTTCAAAAGCACCTACTCCTAACTATCTATTATTGTTATTATTATTATTGTTATTATTTTATTTAAGATTGTAAGTATAGGCAAAAATCACCTGAATTCTCACATAGGGTGAAGCACTAGCAAAGACCAAAGTTGTTGCTGCTAATGCTGCTTTTGTTGTTACTTTATATGCTTTTATCAAGATAGGTGTAAGAAAATCACATTGAAATCACGCACAGTAGCTGCGCTCCTCTGCTCATGATCCAAGCTGGAAGGCAAATTAGAAGTATAGAGTTATTTTGGAGTGGAGCCTGTCTTTGCTTTGCTGTTACTGTGGGTGCTTTCACTCAGAAAGGAGGGCATGTAATTGCTGCAATAGGCAGAGCTTCAAGACTGCAGAGATGACAAGGGGGAGAAAGAGTGGTTGGGACTCAGTGTAGACCCCTGGGCCTGCCCTGAAGAGCGTTACTAGGATGGATGTGTATCCTAGAACACCCCAGAATCTCTAGAAAAGTCAGCAGGAGGAATGCCTAAAAAGGTTTCATGCCAGGGAATGCTTGAATGGGTATCCTGGCTGTAGCAGCAGACAGGAGAAAGGACTCTGCTCAGTACTACACATTCTGGACCATGCTCCCACACAGTATAGGAAACAAGTTTGGCAATCCATCCTGTAGGACACTGACAGTTTGACTCAGAGATCCTACTTTCTGTTAGAGACAGCCACTGCTGCTAATCCCTGCCCCACAAGAGAAGGCTCCACCCACTAACTTTTCTCTGCTCGTACTCAGAGGCCTGTCTAAAACAGGAATAGAGCATTCGATCCTTTATATTCCTCTGTCATACAGATATTTAGATTAACTCTATGAATTTCATCCTGAGACATTGTCCTCAGTCTTCATATCCCAAATTTCTCCTTCATGGCCAGGTTGTGTTCACATCCCTCAACTGTTTCTCCTAAGTTTTCAGGTCTGGGTTACAACCTTGCTCCATTTCCTAGAACACTGACTGCTTACCAGGACTCCCAGCTTTGGCCTTACACCCTAAAGTCTGACCTTGGGTCACCCACAGGACCTGTTTTGGTGGTTCAGTCATTTCCTGGTCCTGGCCATTCCCAGTAAGTCCAAAGCTCAGCTGACAGGTAGTTCTAATTCCTTATTTATTAACTCTTCAGCCATAAACTTGGCCTCAAAATTCTTCCCACATCCCAAACACACATTACCTGTACCTCCTGTCCAATAAGGCAATCTCTCTCCAGTTTGGCTGCAAGACTTTCATTTAGATTCATCTACTAAGAAGGAACATGACCTGAAGAAAGTGGCTTCTAAGTCTTGTATCATGGTAGAATTTATAAAATCCTATCGATTTTACTGAATTCTACACTAATAAATTGAAATAGACATAGGGCAGTTTCTTTTTTCAAAGCATTTCAAATACTTTAGTTTTCCTTGTTTCTAATATCATGTCTTGGTCACACACAGTATTGTTCGGATTTAACCGGTCTGCAGAGCAGCTATATTTAGGCAGCTGGTTGCTTTGATTCCTTGTCCTTGGCAGCCCAAGGCCTGGTGAGGGCAACAGCTCTTATATTCTATAGTCAGAATCTGAAGTCAGATTTAGTTTTCACGAACTATTTTTAACAGTGAATTCTATAAGGATCAATAGGAATCTCTTAAGTGTGGACTTTGGAACGTCTGGATGACGCAATGACCTATAATCATTAATTCTAAACTCTTCTGAGTCCAGTGGGTGTTGAAAGTAGAGAGTGGCCAAAGAGGTATTTGCCTGGCTCCCCAAGCAGGAAGGGAATAGTTCTCAATTGACACTCTAAGGGCTGTATCTTCTCTCTGGTACTTCTCAGCTGAAATCACCTCCAGTTTAATTTGCTGTGTAAAATGATTTGTTGGTCAAATAAGTAAAAGACAAAAAACAAAACAACAAAAAAAATTAACCAATACAGCTTTTTGCCTAAACCGTCTATTCAAATCCATTTGGCTTATGGATCCATTTGGAGTCCTACACAGGGCCTTGTCACAGCTTGATTACTCACAGATTTGGGAGTATTTAGGGAAGCATGTGTTTAAAGGTTATTATAGGCTTAAGTACAACTAGACTACTATACAAATCAAAATTTCCATTTATTTATTTATAACGAGCTATTAGGTTTTCAGTCAAGCTAGACTGTTCTGGCATAGTATTTTCCCTACTGCTACTTATCAAATAAGTAAGCAAAAAAAAAATACAGTTCAAGGATGTTTTAGAAAAATCATGTTCACTTTTTTAGAATATTTGCTTTCTTGTTTATCTATATGGATTTTAAAGTATTTTGTTTTTAATTAGTATTGCAATTATAACATTCATTCGCATATGTCTAAAAATTTATACACATATGAATGTGCATATTTAAGCGTTCCTTGGAAACATCATGGCACAAAACAATGAAGTGTTTGAAAGATTTATTTGAGTCTGTCCTCTGTCTCAATATACAAACAGTTTCTTTAGCATCTTCAGGTCCTTTTGACTATATCCAAGGGCCACTCAGTTCAAGTTCATGATTCTCCTGCTATGTAGCTGAAGTCTATTACTGTTTTTACTCAACCATCCAGAACTTTTACTTGAGTGTGAATTTGT
Source organism: Ceratotherium simum simum (assembly GCF_057802395.1). Lineage (NCBI taxonomy): Eukaryota > Metazoa > Chordata > Mammalia > Perissodactyla > Rhinocerotidae > Ceratotherium > Ceratotherium simum. The sequence goes on from NC_141916.1 coordinate 20,499,779, forward strand.
GGCTTCCATTGACTTTTCCTAAAGTCTATTACTAATAATGGTCAAAGACAAATATTTTACCTAATAAGAAGATCAAAGTGATTATTTGGGGGGTATTGGGAATAATGAATTAACACTTTCATGACCACATTTTCTAAATTGAGATAGTCATTTAACCCATTGTTTTCCCTCTATTTGGATTAAATGAACACATTTCTGATACCTCTGTGTTCATTTTTTTATGGGCTGCTTATTTATTTTGTAACATTTGACATTGTATAGAGCCAGGAAGTTTTTCTTAATGTCAACTCACTCATGTGCCCCTAGTATCATATTATGCTGATTCTCCACTATCCTTTAGCTCTATTTTTCCCCTGGGAACGTGGCAAATACTTTCCCAGTGTTCTTCTCGCAGCTGCCTTCACTTCCTTGTTCTTCACGCTGTAGATGAGAGGATTCAGCATGGGAGTAACCATGCTGTACTGCACAGAGAAGATCAATTCCAGGGTGGATCCCGAGGTTGGCATGAGATAGCGGAGAAAACCTGAGCCATAGAAGCAGCTCACTGCAGTGAGGTGGGAGGAGCAGGTGGAGAAGGCCTTGCTTCTGCCTGTGGTGGAGCTGATGCTCAGGATGGTGGAGACAATGTGGGCATAGGATGAGATGATCGGGAGGAGGGTCCCAAGGCCATGCAGCAGGGTGGAGCAAAATAGGACTGTGAGGTTGATGGAGACATCAGAGCAGGACAGAGGGAAGAGAGAGGGCACCTCACAGCTGTAGTGGCTGATGGTATGGTTCTCACAGAAATCCAAATTGGCAGCTAGGAAGATGTTAATAAAAGCATTCAAAAAACCCAAGACCCATGAGCTCCACACAAGCTGCACACACAGCTGTTTCCTTATCATCTGTCCATAGAGCAGAGGGTGACAGATGGCAGCATAGCGGTCGTAGGCCATCACTGAGAGCAGAAAGCCTCAGTCCCTGCAGTGATAAACACAAAGAAGCCTTGTGCCAGGCAGCCCCTTATTGAGATGGTTTTTATCACAGATAGGAGGTCCTTCAGCATCTTGGGCATGGTGACTGAAGATAAACAAAGATCCAGGAAAGAGAGGTGACTCCGGAAGAAGTACATGGGTATGTGGAGGTGAGAATCAGCCCTGATCACCAGCAGCATCATCAGATTCCCCATTATGGTCAGGAGGTAAATGTCCAGGAAGAGCACAAAGAGCACGGACTGGATGTGGGGGTCAGCAGACAGCCCGAGGAGGAGGAATTCAGTGATGGTGCTGTGGTTCCTCAAGGCCATTTACGTAGAATACTCCCTAGAAATAATGTAAAAAGACATGGCAGCAAAGTTCTACTATCCCCCAATGATTTTCTCATTGCATTGATTCTCTTTTCCTATCACTCTTATTCAATAAACATTTTTACTCTCTACTATGGCCTAGGTTTGTGTGAGTCACTTGGAACATAAATATCATTAAGATGTGGTTCTTGCTCTTAAAATGCTCCCATTCAATCAAATAATGTGGATATAAAGCCGAGAAATAATAGCACCATATGATTTACACAGTGGGTGCTGTAATTGTGATTTAGAGAGGGCTCAGCAGTGACATAACGTTGAGGATATTTGAGCAAAATTTTTAAGAAAGCATATGATTGCTTTTGGAAAATGTTTATCAGAGACACATTTAGTTTGCATGAACAATGTGTTCAAATGCTCAGAACTGAGAAAAATCAAGCCATGCTTGGTAAAACATGGGTAGTTCTGAAAAGCTGATGTAAAGTGTGAGTGGGCATCATGGATTTATGGCTAAACATGTGGGCTCCTGCTTCAAACTAGGTTCAAATCCCAGCTCTACCACTAATTAGCTATGTGACTTTGTATAAAATACATAAAGCCCTGTGCCTCATTTTCTTTATGTATAAATGCACATGATAACAGTACCACAGAGAGGTTTTAAGATTAAATATTAAATTATACATAAAGCTCTTCAAAAACACTTATTCCTAACTATTCAATAGAAATTTTGAGAGGTATATATATACTATATGTATTATATATAATGGAATACTATATACATTTATATACATATATTTATTTATATATAAACATATATATATAATGGAATATTATTTAGCCTTGAAAAAGCAGGAGATCCTGCCATTTGGCAAAATGGAAGAACCAGGAAGACATTAATGCTAAGTGAAATATGTCAGACACAGAAAGAAGAATACTGTATGCTCTAATTTATTTGTGAAAGCTAAAAAGTTCAAATCAGAAGAAGCAGAAAGTAGAAGGGGTTTTACCAGGGTCAGGGAGGTGGGGGAAATGGGGAGATGTTGGTCAAAGGATACAGGTTAGAATTATGTAGGATGAAAAACTCTTGCACTCGAATGGGCAGCATGATGAATATAGTTAATAATACTGGACTGTATACTGGAAAAGAAAATGATGAAGAAGAGATTGGTTTAACATTTGTGGTTGATGTCCCTGTCTGCCAATCTAAGTGAAGAATTGAGCCAAAAAGGGAAGTAGAGACAGTTGGCAGGGCACAGAGATTGGGGTAGGGGTGGAGTGACAACAGAGGAGACGCCGGCAGCCAAAGACAGGGTGTGCTAAAGAAGTGCGAGTATCTGGTGCATGAAATGGACCCCTAGAAGGTACCTGGGCTTGAAGAGGTATACCTCACAGACAGAAGATTAAACTCACACCCAGTGTGTAAACACTCTTATGCTACTCTCTTTTCCTTTCCCAGCAACAGAGGATCTATGGCTTAGAAGTGGGAGAAGGAAAAGGTGTCTGAGAGACAGAGGACACTGCTTGTCTATATTTCAGGTGCTGGAGTGGGATGAGGAGTAGAAGAGTGGAAACCCTCCTACCCACTGCAGTTCCCCAGAGGCACAGGTCAAGCCTATGCTGGATTCAATGTACACTGAATTTGAGATTAAAATATTTGAGTGCACAGACTTTTAATAGCTGAAAGTGATTGGGAAGTTGTGAAATAATCCCAAGAGATCATTAAGGGATGGAAAAGGAATATTGGGTACAGCAAGGGGGAAAACAGAAATTAGAAAAAAAAAGTTTTGAGTTAAGACTTGTTTGATAAACCGGTCACACAAATAAATATATGTATCTCCTACCCACTCCCTCCACACACAAACACCATGCTTGTTTTGAAAACATTTGGTATTACTTTGCTTTTTATTTTATATCATTCTGCAACTTTTATTTTATTTTTAATCATATGCATGTATTATTTTGTAGGTTAAAGTGCAACTTTCATGGAAAAATTCATTATTGTTCTTATAGTATTATTTCTTGAGATTGAAAGTCCAGGCAAAAGTCACCGAAATTCTCACATAGGGTGAAGCACTATCAAAGATCAGTTATTGCTCCTAATGCTGCTGTTTTGTTATTACTTTACATGCCTTTATCAAGAGAGGTGTAAGAAAATCACACTGAAATCACTCACGGTAGCCGCCCTCCTCTGCTCACGATGCCAGTTATAAGGTAAATTGCAAGTTTAGGCTTATTTTGGAGTGGAGCCTGTCTCCACTTTGCTGTTACTGCGGGTGCTTTCACTCAGAAAGGAGGGCAGGTAATTCCTGCAGTACGTGCAGCTGCAAGACTGCAGAGATGACAAGAGAGAGAGAAAGTGGTTGGGACTTAGTGTAGACCCCTGGGCTTTCTTTGAAGAGCATTACTAGGATGGACATGTATCCCAGAACAGGCCAGCATCTCTAAAAAGTAAGCAAAAACAAAAAAAAGTAATACTTGAAAGGTTTCATGCCAGGGAATACTTGAATGGTATCCTGGCTGTAGCAGCAGCCAGGAGAGAGGACTCTGCCCGGTACTACACATTCTGGACCATGCTCCCAGACAGTATAGGAAACAAGTTGGTGAATTCATCCTGTAAGACAGTGAGAGTTTGACTCAGAGCTCCCAGTTTCTGTGGGAAGCAGCCACTGCTGCTAATCCCTGCCCAACAGGAGAAGGCTCTACCCACTAACTTTTCTCTGCTCGTACTCAGAGGCCTGTCTAAAACAGGAATAGAACATTCAATCCTTTATACATATTCCTCTGTCATACAGATATTTAGATTAACTTTCTGACTTTTATCCTGAGACGTTGTCCTCAGTCTTCATATCCCAAATTTCTCTTTCATGGCCAGATGATGCTCATGTCCCTCAACTCTGTTTCTCATAAGTCTTCAGGTCTGGGTTACAACATAGCTCTATTTCCTAGAACACTGACTGCTTACCCTGACTTCCAACTTTGGACTTACGTTCTAAAGTCTCACTTTGGGTCACTCATAGGACCCATTATAGTGGCTCATTCAATTTCCTGGTTCTGGCCATTCCCAGTAAGTCCAAATTCCAGCAAAGGTGTAGTTCTAATTCCTTACTTATTAACCCTTTAGCCATAAACTCAGCCTCAAAATTCTCCCCATATCCCAAACACACATTACCTGTATACCCTGTCCAGTAAGGCAATCTGATCTCCAATTTGGCTGCAAGACTTTCATTTAGATTCATCTAATGAGAAGGAAGATGACCTGGAGAAAGTGACTTCTAAGTCATTCAGCATGGTAGAATTTATAAAATCCTATCGATGATTAAATGTTTTACTGAATTCTACACTAATAAATTTAAATAGGCAGAGTGCAGTTCCTTTTTTCAAAGGGTCTCAAATAGTTTAGTTTTCCTTTTTTCTAACATCACGTCTGAGTCACACATAGTATTGTTTGGGTTTAACCAGTCCACAGAGCAGTTATGTTTAGCCAGCTGATTGGTTTTATTCCTCGTGCTTGGTAGCCCAGGGTATATCGAGGGCAACGGTTTTTATATTCTATAGTCACAACTTGAATTTGGCCTTAGTTGTCAAGAACTTTAACAACACTGACTTTTTTGAGGACAAGTGGGGATCTCTTATGGGTGTGATCTTTGTACTGTCTGGGCGATGCAATGACCTATAATTATTATTTTTGAACTCTTCTGAGTCTAGCGGGAGTTGAAAGTAGAGAGAGTAGCCAAAGGGGTATTTGCCTGGCTCCCCAAGCAGGAAAGGAATAGTTTTCAATTTTCACTCTAAGGGCTGTGTCTTCTCTGTGGGACTTAGGTGAAAACACCTCCAGTGAAATTTCCTGTGTAAAAGTGATTTTTTGATCAAAGAAGTAAAATGAAAAAAATATGTTAACCCGAACAGTCTTCTGCCTAAACTATCTAATCAAATCTATTTGCTTCGATGGATCCAATTAGATTCCTACACAGGGCCCTGTTATAATTTGTGTGCTCCCAGCTTTGGGTGCATTTAGGGAAGCGTTTGTTTGGTAAGTTTATTATAGTCATATGTAGAAATAGACTGTTTTATAAATAAAAATTTCTATTTATTTATTACAATGAGCTATAAGGTTTTCAGTCAAACTCGACTTTTCTGGCATAATATTTTTTCCCCACTGTCACTTGACAATTAAAAAAGTAAACAATAGTAATACAATTAAAAGATGTTTGGAATAGTCAAGTCCACTTTTCTAGATATTTTCCTTCTTTTTTAACTATGTGGAATTGTGAAGTATTTGATTTCTATTTATTTTTCTGATTATAATAGTAATTTATTCATCTAACTAAGGATTTATACATGCACATAGGTGTATATTTAAGGGTTCCCTGAAAGTCTGATATAACTATTTGTCTTTTAAGAAAATTATATGAATGCATCTTTGATTATATGTAGATATGTGTGTGTCCAAAAGAGAAAAATGTATGTTCAAAGAGTTATGGTATCTTTGGTAAAGTAAACTGTGATGAATGACATTTATTATGCATTTCTTTGCAGTTATTTCCTTAGACAAAAGATTAGTTAATTGAGCTACACTAAAATGAAAATTAAGAATTTCTATTAATTGAATGACAACATCAAGAAAGTGAAAATAAACCACCAATTGAGAGAATATAAATACAGTACATGTATGTGATAAGGAGATGTATATAGAATATAAAAAGGTCTCCTTCAAATAAATAATAAAGTGTCAAATAGCCAATTTAAAATTAGGCAAAAGAGTTAAACTGTCCTTTCACAAAAGAGGATTTCAAAATAATCAATAAACAAAATAACATACTGAACATTGCTAAGGAGATGCAGTTTAAATCACAATGAGATATTGTTACATATGCCCCATACTCTATCGTTTGCACATTTAAAAATTATTACTTAAACTGTATGCACATATTTTATACTCTTTTATAAGGAAAATATTTAACAAATAATAAAAAAAATAAATTACTAATATTTCAACAATAAAAAAGAAAAATACATAGAAAATTACAGTTAAATAAAAAACATCAGCTTGAACTGGTCCCTTTAAAAGATTCCCCCTCAAGAACTTGCCCTGCCTTTATTGTCACCCAGCTTGCAGGAATATTCTTCAGATATGATAGGGGGAGTGATGTTCCCAGTATATCAATGCTCAGACATGACCATAAATTCACTCTTCCTATAAATTAGTACTCAGGTATGTGCTGAGGTTATTACCAGTTATTTGCACTTGATAGTGCAGCTGACAAGTAACCAGATTCTCTGAGCATCTGAGAACCATATGGAATCCTTAACCTGGTCAGGAAGTATGGTCAACAGTGTGGGAGCATTAAAGCTCAAGGTAGTAGCCCCGGCATCATAGAGAGGTCTGCTGAGCGTTGGGATCTGAAGGGCTTCCTTTCCGCTATAACACTCTCTTACACTTTTCTCTTTCCCTTGTAGGGTATTTGCCTGAGTCTTTAGTATCTTTCTGTCAATCACTGTCATTCATATAATACCAGAACACTGACTACAACCAGCACACATGTAGTGTGATATCAACAGGTCACTCCTGACCCCAGGCTTTCTTTCAATCTAAGGAAGCATGGCCCCTGGAGTTGTAACTTGTGCCCCAACTTAGGTCCAGGAATGCAAGACAGAAATATTCCATTATTCATAGAGGACATATTCTGTTGTTCATGGAGGATTACAATGCTTATTGAGTTTTTTGTTTGCTTTGTTTGATTTTTGAGAGCAACTGAGAATAGACTTCACTTGGGAGAGGTCAAGGACAATGAGAGTAAGAAAAGCCATGATCATGACCAACTGGAATGAGGTGAGTGTGTTAAAGAAGCTTCAGAAAGTTTGAGTTAGCATTCTCAATTCTCATTCTGGAATTCTTACTTACCTTGTGGCCCTTGGCACTTAATGACAATGAATCAAATAATTGTGAAATTGGGAGTCAAGTAATCAGAAGCAACATGAAAACAAATTTATAAGTTTATAAGTAGAATAAGAAATACCATAGGAGACTTAAAACAACGGCCTTAGAACCAGAGAAACATAACAGCCTCTAAACATTCACCGATTGCCTGACAGCTGAAAGGAGACAGACAAAATATACTCAGGACCACCATAAATGAGACCAGAACTGAATTTTTAGTCTAGAGTAAATAACCCTCACAAAAAGACAAAGCACCCTGACCCCAGTACAGATGAGATCAGGGTAGTAGAAAAGGAATTGAGAAGAGGAAACTTTTCTTAGCAGAGAAAGAAGAGAGAAAATTTTCTAGAGTGGCAGAATCTTCTTGTATTTCTCTCACTGGGGGACTGGCCACCCACAGATACAGACAACAGATGTGCCCTCTCAGTGTGTGTGTATATGTGTGTCTGTACGTGCTTGTAATAAGCTGATATTTATATCAATAAATAGAATCCATTGAAATTTATTTCAGATTTCTCCTAAGACATAGGTTAAGAATATGGGTTATATATTTAGATATAACTGGATTTATATTCCAGTTCCGTTATTTATTTTGTGTCCATGGGCAAGGTTATTTACTCTAACTTAACCTCATTTTTGCCATCCATTTGCAAAGAATGATCATGCTTACTTTATATATTGTTGTCTGCCTTAAAGGAGATAGTGAACACAATGTATTTCACCTAGGCCTGGAAGAAACTAGGGGTTCCAGAAATGTCTGATATGATTACTCACCCACCCATAAAAACATTGTTTTTTAGTCTTAAGATAATTGGATAACTCCAAAGATAAAGCAAATCATTTATATACATAAAAATTGAACAATTATGTTTAGCATAAAAAACATCAGTTCTTAGAGTGAAGTTTGGGGTGATAAACGCCTACATTAAGAAACAAGAAAGATCTCAAACAAACAATATAAGTTTTCTTCTCAAAGAACTGGAAAAAGAAGAACAAACAAATCCCAAAGTTAGTAGAAGGAAGTAAATAACAAAGATCAGAGGAGAAATAAATGAAATAGGGATGAAAAAGACAATAGAAAAGATAAAAAAAACTAAGACCTGGTGTTTTGAAAAGATAAAGACATCTTAACCAGACTCACCATGAAAAGAAGAGAGAGAACTAAAATAAATAAAATCAGATAAGAAAGAGGAGACGTTACAACTGATACACAAAAACTCTGAATAAAATGGGTATAGAAGGAAAGTACCTCAACATAATAAAGGCCATATATGAGAAACCCACAGCTAATATCATCCTCAATGGTGAAAAACTGAAAAAGCCATCCCTCTTAGAACAGGAACCAGACAAGGATGCCCACTGTCACCACTCCTATTTAACATAGTACTGGAAGTCCTAGCCAGAGCAATCAGGCAAGAGAAAGAAATAAAAGGGATCCAAATTGGAAAGGAAGAAGTGAAACTGTCACTATTTGCAGATGACATGATTTTATAATATAGAAAACCCCAAAGAATCCACCAGAAAACTTTTAGAAGTAATAAACGAATATGGTAAAGTTGCAGGATACAAAATCAACATACAAAAATCAGTTGCATTTCTGTACACTAACAACGAAGTAGCAGAAAGAGAAATTAAGAATACCATCCCATTTACAATTGCAACAAAAAAAATAAAATACCTAGGAATAAACTTAACCAAAGAGGTGAAAGATCTGTACACCGAAAACTATAAAACATTTCTGAAAGAAATTGAAGAAGACACAAAGAAATGGAAAGATATTCTGTGCTCTTGGGTTGGAAGAATTAACATAGTTAAGATGTCTATACTTCCTAAAGCCATCTATAGATTCAATGCAATCCCTATCAAAGTTCCAACAACATTTTTCACAGAAATAGAACAAAGAATCCTAAAATTTATATGGAACAACAAAAGACCTCGAATAGCTAAAGGAATCCCAAGAAAAAAGAACAAAGCTGGAGGTATCACATTCCCTGATTTCAAAATATACTACAAAGCTGTAGTAACCAAAACAGCATGGTACTGGCACAAAAACAGACACACAGATCAATGGAATAGAATTGAAAGCCCAGAAATAAACCCACACATCTATGGACAGCTAATCTTTGACAAAGGAGCCAAGAACATACAATGGGGAAAAGAAAGTCTCTTCAACAAATGGTGTTGGGAAAACTGGATAGCCACATGCAAAAAAATGAAAGTAGACCCTTACCTTACACCATACACAAAAATTAACTCCAAATGGATTAAAGACTTGAATGTAAGACCTGAAACTGTGAAACTTCTAGAAGAAAGCACAGGCAGTACGCTCTTTGACATCAGTCTTAGCAACATCTTCTCAAACACCACGTCTGACCGGGCAAGAGAAACAATAGAAAAAATAAACAAATGGGACTACATCATACTAAAAACCTTCTGCACAGCAAAGGAAACCATCAACAAAACGAAAAGACAACCTAACAATTGGGAGAAGATATTTGCAAACCATACTTCTGATAAGGGCTTAATCTCCAAAATATATAAAGAACTCATGCATCTTACCAACAAAAAAACTACCAACCCAATTAAAAAATGGGCAAAGGACCTGAACAGACATTTCTCCAAAGAAGATATACAGATGGCCAACAGACACATGAAAAGATGTTCAAAATCATTAACTATCAGGGAAATGCAAATCAAAACTACAATGAGATATCACCTGACGCCTGTCAGAATGGCTATAATTAACAAGACAGGAAACAACATGTGTTGGAGAGGATGTGGAGAGAAGGGAACTCTCATACACTGCTGGTGGGAGTGCAAACTGGTGCAGCCACTATGGAAAACAGTATGGAGATTCCTCAAAAAATCAAGGATAGAACTACCATATGATCCAGCCATCCCACTGCTGGGTATTTACCCAAAGAACTTGAAAACATCAATTTGTAAAGGTACATGCACCCATGTGTTCGTTGCAGCGTTATTCACAATAGCCAAGACTTGGAAGCAACCTAAGTGCCCATCAAGGGACGAATGGATAAAGAAGCTGTGGTATATATACACAATGGAATACTACTCAGCCATAAGAAATGATGAAATCCAGCCATTTGTGACATCATGGATGGACATTGAGGGTATAATGCAAAGTGAAATAAGTCAGAGGCAGAAGGTCAAATACCGCATGATTTTCTTCATTAAGTAGTAGATAATAACAACAATAAACAAACACATAGGGACAGAGATTGGATTGGTGGTTACCAGAGGGGAAGGGGAGAGGGAGGAGGGTGAAAGGGATAATTCGGTACATGTATGTGGTGATGGGTTGCAATTAGTATTTTGGTGGTGAACATGATGTAATCTACGCAGAAATAGAAGTACAATGATGTACACCTGAAATTTTTACAATGTTATAAACCAATGTTACTGCAATAAACAAAAAATTAAAAAAAAAAAAAAAAAAAAAAGACATCTTAACCAGACTCACCATGAAAAGAAGAGAGAGGACTAAAATAAATAAAATCAGATAAGAAAGAGGAGACGTTACAACTGATACACAAAATACAAAGAACCATAAGAGACAACTGTGAACAATTATAGGCCAACAAATTGGACAACCTGGAAGAAATGGATAAATTCCTAGAAACATACAACCTACCAAAAGTGAATCACGAAGAAATAGAAAATCTGCACAGACCAATCACTAGTAAGGAGACTGAATCAATAATCAAAAACTTACCAACAAATAAACCCCTAGGACCAGATGGCTTCACTGGAAAATTCTACCAAACATTTAGAGAAAAATTAATGCCAGTCTTTCTCAAACTCTTCCAAAAAACAGAAGAGGGTTTTAGGAGGGCAGCAATATCCTGATACCAAAGCCAGTAAGGGCACTGTAAGAAAAGAAAATTACAGGCCAATATCCATAATAAACATATATGCAAAAATCCTTAGCAAAATATTAGCAAACCAAATTCAACAGCACATTAAAAAGATCATATGACATGATCAAATGATATTTATTCCGGGGATGCAGGATTGGTTTAACATCCACAAATCAATCAATGTAATATACCACATTAACAAAATGAAGGATAAAAATCATATGATCATCTCAATGGATGCAGAAAAGGCATTTGACAAAATTCAACATCCATTCATGATAAAAACTCTCAACAAAGTGAGTAAGGAGGGAATGTACCTCAACATAATAAAGGCCATATATCACAAGCCACAGCTAACATCATACTCAATAGTGAAAACCTGAAAACTTTTCCTCTAAGATCAGGAGCAAGGCAAGGATGCTCACACTGGCCACTTTTATTCAACATAGTATTGGAAGTCCTAGCCAGAGCAGTTAGGCAAGAAAAAGAAATAAAAGACAGCCAAATTGAAAAGGAAGAAGTAAAACTGCTACTATTTGCAGAGCACATGATCTTATATATAGAAAACCCTACAGACACCACATAAAAATTGTTAGAACTAATAAACAAATTCAGTAAAGTTGCAGCATACAAAATCAGTGTACAAAAATCAGTTACTTTGCTAAACACTAATAAAAATTGTCAGAAAGAGAAATTAAAAAAAATCTTATTTACAATTGGATCAAAAAGAATAAGATACCTAGGAATAAATTTAACCAAGGAAGTCAAAGACCTGTACACTAAAAACTATAAGACGTTGAGGAAAGAAATAGGAGACACAAATAAATGGAAATTTATTCTGTGCTCATGGGTTGAAAGAATTACTAGTGTTAAAATGTCTGTACTACTCAAAGTCATCTAGAGATTCAATGTAATTCCTATCAAAATTCTACTGGCATTTTTCACAAAAATAGAACAAATAATCCTAAAATTTGTATAGAACTACAAAAGACCCTGAATCGCCAAAGTAATCTTGAAAAAGAAAAACAAAGTTGGAGACATCACACTTCCTAATTTCAAACTATATTACAAACCTATAGTAATCAAAACAATATGATATTGGCATAAAAACTGACACATAGATCAAGAGAATAGAGGAGAGATCCCAGAATATATAGTCAATATAGTCAATAAATTTACAACAAAAAAACTAAGAATATACAGTGGAGAAAGGATAGTTTCATCAATAAATGGTGCTGGGAAAACTGGACAGCCATATGCAAAAGAATAAAACTGGACCACAATTTTATACCATACATAAAAATCAGCTAAAAATGGATTAAAGACTTGAACATAAGACTGAAACCATAAAAATTCTGGAAGAAAACATACGAGGTAACCTCTTTGACATTGATCTTGGCATGATTTTTAATTTGACACCAAAAGCAAAGGCAACAAGAGCAAAACAAATAAGTGGGACTATATCAAACTAAAAAGCTTCTGTATGGCAAAGGAAACCATCCACAAAATGAAAAAGCAACCCATGGAATGTGAAAAAATACTTTCAAATCATATATCTGATAAGGGGTTAGTATGCAAGACATATAAAGAACTCATACACCTCAATGGAAAAAAAAACCAAGCAATCCAATTAGCAAATGGGCAGAGGATCTGAACTGACGTTTTCCAAAGAAGACATAAAGAGGGCCAAGAACATGAAAAGGTGCTCAGCATCACTAATCATCAGGGAAATGCAAATCAATGAGATAATCACCTCTTACCTGTTAGAATGGCTATTATCAAAGAGACAAGAAATACCAAGAGTTGGCAAGATGTCGAGAAAAGGGAATTCTTGTGCACTGTTTGTGAGAATGTAAATTGGCATAGCCATTGTGGAAACCTGTATGAAGGTTCCTCAAAAAATTAAAACAGAACTACTATATGATCCAGCAATTCTATATCCGGGTATTTATCTAAAGGAAACAAATTCAGTATCTTTAAAGATATATGCACTACCATGTTCATTGCAGCATTATTCACAATAGCCAAGACATGGAAGCAACCTAAGTGTTCATCAATGGATGAATGAATAAAGAAAATGTGGTATATATATACAGTGGAATATTATTCAGCCAAAAAAAGGTGGAAATCCTGCCATTTGTGACAACATGGGTGGACCTTGAGGGCACTACGCTAAGTGAAATAAGTCAGACAGAGAATGCAAATACTGTACATTCTCACTTTTGTGTCCAGTCTAAAAAAGAAACTGAACTCCTAGATATAGAAAACAAATTGGTGGCTGCCAGAGGCAGGGGTGGGTGGTGGGCCAAATGGGTTTAGATGGTCAAAAGATAAAAACCTCCAGTTATAAAATAAACAAGCCCTGGGTATGTTATGTATAACATGGTGACTGTAGTTAACAATATTGTATTGTGTATTTGAAAGTTGCTAAGAGATTAGATCTTAAAAGTTCTCATCACAAGAAAAATAAATTTATAACTATGTGAGGTGATGGATGTTAACTAAACTTATTGTATCACTTTACAATATATACATATATTAAATATATCATTACACTGTACACCTAAAATGAATACAATGTTATATGCCAATTATATCTTAGTTTTTAAAAAGGAAGTGACACTTTCTCCTTCTAAATATATATTTTTAAAAATTTAACAATTCTATTTAACAGAAAAAACATCCTAAAGCACAAAGTCATTCTAATAAAATGAAAATTGGCATTTACCAAGACAGATCAGGTTTAGTGTATTTATCATGTCATTCAAATTGGTAAGAAAATCATTAACTACGCTGTATTGAGGTGGGTTAATAAATGAAGAAAATATTCCAGAAGAACAAATATAATTAGTAAATATACATAGACAATGTTTCATTGTCACTGATAGCCAAATAAATATAAATTTATAAAAACTCGTATAATTTCTTGCTTTTCAAACTAGTACAATTTTTTTTTTTGAAAGCAATGGTATAAATGCAGGGGAGAAACAGACATTTGCTTTATTTGTGGCATCAGAGTAAACTGGTCAACAATTTTGGAAAGCAATCTATCAATGTGTGACAAAAGACTCATCAATATTCTTACCCATAAACCCAGTAATTACAGTTCAGGAATGATTCTAAATATCAAAGCAATGTTCTGTACAAAGTAGTTTAATACAACATTGTTTATAAGGGTGAAAGTCTATCAAATTCTAGTCTATAAACAATATGAGGAAGTTAAATATAAAAGTTCAACAATTAAACATGCCTAATAGCTATAAACTTCAAACAAATCTCAGTAAACTTTGGGGAAGATGCTTAATAGAACTTTAAAATAACTAAAACAAATGTTTGCAATGCACTTACATTAACATGGAAAAATTCTCATGATATAATATTCAGTAGGTAAATCTGGATATAATATGGTGCATATTGTATGATTGTTCCTAGGCATAAAAATGCAGAATACTATAGAACATGTTGATTTGGACTTGTTCTGCTTTATATACAGTGCATAATAAAAGAAATGCAACTTCAAATACTTCGATGTGTACATTCTAAGTCCACTGGCAACAGAGTAACATCTCACTATACAGAAATGAATATATGGTAGGCGCTCTGATTGACAAGCTTCTAGACCAAAAATATAATCAAAGTAAATAAAAACAGCTTAAGGGCAACAAAGTTTCTAAAAACACATTTAATATATCATATAACAATGTCTGCTTGCTGATAAGCACTATTTAGAATATAATCTATAGGAGAAAATGCCTTTGGAGCAATTGGTTAATAGTTCTTGAAATTATACAACTACACAAAGGAGAAATACGTAACAAGATATTAGAGGGAATGAAATGTGTCTATGCAAAACTTGTGTTATGATTGAAAGAATGTATCATGATAGAAATTTGTTATTAGAAAAGAGGAAATTTAATGTTTCCTTTTGAGTAAATTGTTATTGATAAAGTGGGCAGCTAGTGAGATGTTGGGAAAGTTCTGCAGAGAGTAGAGAACAGAGCTGGATGAAAAGGAGCTGGGTGCACAAAAAGAAGGTAGAGAACATCTATTTTGTTCAGTTTTTAAATTCTGCCCAGAACTTGCGCTGTTTTCTCATACTTTAAAAAGCTACTGTAGATCCCTTTTATCTTAGGTCTCGTCTCTGAGCTTTATTGAGGAGTTCTGAGGAGAAAGACTTCCTGTCAGCTGCAGAACCAGGCAGACACTGGTCCAGTGATCATCTTGAATGAAACCATAGCTCAGAGAAGCCAGCGGTTCTACATTGTACCAGTAAATCTGGTTTTCCTTGTTCTATCTTTCCAAGAGTGTTCCCCCTTTTCAGGGAGGTGTGCCCCAGGTACAGCCTGGGAAAAGGAATGAGTAGGACTCCTCTGCAGCTTGAGAGGTGGAATTCTCGACGGGTCAATGCTGGCAAGAAACAGCAGTGTCTGACCTGTTGTCCTAATATGGGAACTCATTTTCTTCAGAACCTTTAGCTCCTTTTGTCTATATCCAGGGCCATTCCAGTTGCTGTTCATTATTCTCCTCCTCTGTGATCTTCAGGTCTATGATTTTTTTTACCCCATGATCCATATATTATCTTAATACTGAACTTATAGCTTTCAGTGTCTTTCCCTAAATTCAATTAAAAATAATGATTCAATAAATTTTTTACCTGGTAAGAAGACTAAAGTGATTATTTGAGGAGTACTGGGAATAATGAATCAATACTTTCATGACCAAACTATCTGGGCTGAAATAGTTATTTAACCCATTGTTTTCCTTCTATTTGGACTAAATTAACACCTCTCTAATACCTATGTGTTCATTTGTTACACACTCTTAATTTACCTCCTAGCATCTGACATTGTGTAGACCTTGGAAGTTTTTCTTAATGTGAACTAGAACAACGTCTGGCTTCATATCATATTATCCGATTTTCTGTTACCTTCTAATTTTATATTTTCACCTGGAATATTGCAAATACTTTCCCAGTGTTCTTCTCACAGCTGCCTTCACTTCCTTGTTTTTCAGACTGTAGATGAGAGGATTCAGCATGGGAGTGACCACACCATACTGCACAGAGAAGATCAATTCCAGGGTGGATCCTGAGGTTGGCATGAGATAGCGGAGAAAACCTGAGCCATAGAAGAAGCTCACTGCAGTGAGGTGTGAGGAGCAGGTGGAGAAGGCCTTGCTTCTGCCTGAGGTGGAGCTGATGTTCAGGATGGTGGAGACAATGTGGGCATAGGATGAGATAATTGGGAGGAAGGTCCCAAGGCCATGCAGCAGGCTGGACCAAAATAGGACTATGAGGTTGGTGGAGACATCAGAGCAGGACAGAGGGAAGAGAGAGGGCACCTCTCAGCTATAGTGGCTGATGGTACGGTTCTCACAGAAGTCCAAGTTGGCAGCTAGGAGGATGTTGATAAGTGTATTCAAAAAACTCAAGCCCCATGAGCCCCACACAAGCTGCACACACAGTTGTTTTCTCATCATTTGTCCATAGAGCAGAGGGTGGCAGATGGCAACATAACGGTCATAGGCCATCACTGAGAGCAGGCAGACTTCAGTCCCTGCAGTGATAAACACAAAGAAGCCTTGTGCCAGGCAGCCCCTTATGGAGATGGTTTTTATCACAGATAGGAGGTCCTTCAGCATCTTGGGCACGGTGACTGAAGATAAACAAAGATCCAGGAAAGAGAGGTGACTCAAGAAGTAGTACATGGGTGTGTGGAGGTGAGAATCAGCCCTGATCACCAGCAGCATCGTCAGGTTCCCCATTATTGTCAGGAGGTAAATGTCCAGGAACAACACAAAGAGCACAGACTGGACGTGGGGATCAGTAGACAGCCCGAGGAGGAGGAATTCAGTGATGGTGCTGTGGTTTCCCTGGGCCATTTACATAGGTGATCCCTAAAAATTATATTAAAAAATCATGGCAGTGAAGTTTCTTCCATCCTCCAATCATTTTCACATTGCATTGATTCTCTTTTATTATCACTATTAATCAGCAATTGAATTTTTAGCTTCTACACTAGGCCACTTATTATGTCAGTCTCTTTAAATATAATGGAAAACAAGGCATGGTCTCTGTCATTTTAAAGGTCACACCTCAATGAGATACATACACGAAGATAGGCAATTAGAAACCATTGTGAAATGGGAGATCTAAAGATGGTTTTTGGAAGAGTCAGTAATGAGTTAATATTAAGGTACTTGAGCAAAGATTTTAAGAAAATGTAAGCTGTCTCTAGAGAGACACGTAGATTGAGAGAACAGCGCACTCAAAGATAAAGAGTTAGGAAATGGGTTAGTTCTTTTTAGCTGGACCCTAGAGTGTGAATTAGCAGCACAGTGTAGTCACTCACAGGTAGGCATCAGTCGAGGTTCAAATCCCAGATCCACCATTAATTAGCTGTGGGAACTTGTTCAAGTGGCTTCACTGTTCTGTACCTCAGTTTTCTTGTCTGTAAAATGAGGTAATAATAGCATCAATCTCATAAGGTTTTTGCAAAGAAAAAATGTATATTTAGAAAAATGCCTACATAAAAAGCTCAATTATTATTGTTATTTTCATCACTATTATTACTTTAGGTTACAATTGTAGGCAGAAGTCAGGTAATAAATAAATCCCTTGCGGGGTAGTGCACTATCAGGAGCTAAAGTTTTTGCTGCGACAGTTACTGCACTTGTTCCTAAAGGAAGTGTAAGAAAATCATGTAGAGATCGCTAAGGTAGCTGAAGACAGGCATTTTAAAATCACCTTGGAGAGGTTCCCTTCCAAAGTTAAACCATTTTGCAATCTCTGAGGGCAATTTCATTCAGAAGGGGAGGGCATGTGACTGTTCTGGAAAGGAAGAGCAGCCATAAATGAGACAGGAAGTATTTATTAGGGACTCCAGGTGTACCTTTGGCATTTGCCCTTACATTATTGTCTGGGATGGATGCGTATCTCAGTTGGGCAGAGAAGTCTGGGCAAAGAAGGAAGCAAAGTATGTGAATGGAAATCATGCCCGTGCCTAGAGGAGCAGCCAGGATAGAAAACTCTCTGCAAAACAATACACTAGGGACAACTCCCCCAGACAGAGTAGAACAGGGAGAGTGTAAGAGGAGAAGATCAGGGACTCATCTGTTCAGTCCTGTGACAGCTTGTGCTTGACCCCTTGACCCTATCTTCAGTTGAAATTCTCGGTTGCTGCGACCCCTGCCCTAAACGAAATATAGCTCACCTTTCTTTCGCCGGTCTAGAGAGGCTGCTTAAAACGTTCAGTCCTGTATATACCTTAGTTGTGTACTTCTCTGATCTTGATCCTTAACACCTTCTCAGAGTCCAAATTCCAAGTCTCTTTCTCATGCCCAGATTATGTTCCTGTCCATAGATTCTACTTTTTCTAAAACTCTATATCTAGTTTATACCATCAGGGAGTCTAGTTAAACGATGTTACCCATAGTTTCCAACTCTGGCCGAACAGCCTAGAGCCTGTCATTTAGGGAACTTCCAAGATTCATCATGGTGCCCCAGCTTGATTCCTGGTTTTGACTAATCCTGAGTTGCTTGGTACCTGATAATGCAAGGGCTGGCCCAGACTTAATTGCTCAACAATGGTGACTTCTGAGCCCTTACTTATCAATTCTTGATCCACAATTTCAGCTTCAAAGCCCTTCCCATAACCCAAATACTGATTACCTGTGAATTCTTTCCACAAGACAATCTGAGGCCTAAAAAGACCGCAGGAGTGTGATTTAAACCCAGCTTCTAAGAAGATGAATGAACGGAAGAAGGTGGTTTTCTGCATCCTGAAACATGACTAAGTTCATATAATCCTATTGATAATTAAATGTATTTACCAGATTCTGCACTAACAATATGAAATAGCCACAGAACAGTTGCCTCTTTCCAATGATCTCAAATGTCTTCATCCAGGCATCTCTTCACTTGGATTTCTACATGATTCTTTAAAACATGTTTCAGCCACTCATAAGATTATCTGGTCTAACCTATCCTCAGAACAGCTGTGTTTAGACAGAGCATTAACTCCCTGGGTTAGAAACTCAGGGGAATGACAACTTTGCTGCTCCCAGTAGTCACAATTTGAAGTCAATCTTGTACTCAAGAACTTTAGCAACCGCACTCAAGAATATTAGCAAGTTTAAATTCATGGGACTTGCTTAAATGTGGCCTTTGATACTGCTAGGCTGATGTAATGACCATGAAGCATTATACATGAAACTTTGTTAGTCTAGAGGGTGTTGATTGGAGATAGATTTGACCAAGAGTATTTGACCGGTCCTCACGAAGCAATGGGAATTTACCCAACTCACTAGGTTGATTATCAAATGAGTAAAGAAAAAAAATCAGTGAACTCAATCACTTTTCTAAACAAGTTGACTCCCTGTGTGTGACACATTTGTGTAGATTCAGCTTACATAATGGCTCTGTTAAAGTTTGAGTGCTCACAGATTGAGATGTCACTTGGAGAATCATTTGCCTAAGTTTTCACGGTCATGACATAAAATAAATTTCCATTTACTTATTAAAATGAGTTATAAGATTATCAATAAAATTAGCTTTAGGAAAAAAAGTAATCCTTAATATTTATTAGGAAAGCACACAGATGAAATTCCGAGAAGACTGGAAAACTCAAGTCCACTTGTCTAGACTAGAGTGGTCCAACAGAAGTTTCTGTGATGATAGAAATGTTCTATATACGCACTGTCCAATAAAAGAGTCACTAGGTACATGTGGTTATTGACCCCTTGAAGTGTGACCAGTGAGACTGAGGAACTGAGTTTTTAGTTTTACTTAATTTTAATTAATTAAAAATTAAATTTAAATAGTCTCATGTAATTAGTGGTTACCACATTGAACAGCTCAGTTCTAGACCATTGTTTCTCTGTAGAAAATCTATGCAAAAAATAATATTTTCATTATTTCTCTGCTTATAAAAGTCGTGTATATGAAATCTAAGAATAGTGTATGTGACTCATGTATATGCATGTTTGTATATGTTTTTTGCAAGGTGTTGGTGTTTGCATACAAAGACTATGTGCAAAGTATTAATAGTAGTTATCTCTGGATGGACATTATTATATATTATTTTCATTATCTGTTCTTTTTAGAGGGATTCTCTGTGTTTCTATATTGAGTATGTATTAAAATAAGAAAATAAAAGGTGTCAGAAGAAAAGTAATGCAAGTTTAAGTAAAAGAAAAGCGTAATTAAGAAAATATAAAGTCCTCTTTATTTGCCACATTTAGGGACAAATATTTTGTTATTAAGATATTTTTCCTTTAATTCTGTCCATCTATCTGTCTATCATCTGTCAGTCTATCTAGCTAGCTAGCTAGCTTTCCCTCAAGATTGATACACCCTTGCTCCTCAACTCAAAGTACGGTAATGGGCCAGCATTATTAGCATCACCTGGAAACTCGTTAGAACTACAAACTCTTAGGCCCCCGTTAGCCTGATCAAATTAGGATCTATGTTCAACCACAACTCCAGATAATTCACGTACACATAAAAGTTTGGTAAACAGTGGATTAAATCCAAGTATAATTTAGTATCGTTTTTTGGTAGCATTTTATTTATTTATTTATTTTTTTGTGAGGAAGATCAGCCCTGAGCTAACATCCATGCTAATCCTCCTCTTTTTGCTGAGAAAGACCGGCTCTGAGCTAACATCTATTGCCAATCCTCCTCCTTTTTTCTTTTTTCCCCCAAAGCCCCAGTAGGTAGCTGTGTCATAGTTGCACATCCTTCTAGTTGCTGTATGTGGGACGCGGCCTCAGCATGGCTGGAGAAGCGGTGTGCCAGTGGGCGCCAGGGATCCAAACGCCGGCCGCCAGCAGCGGAGCGTGCGCACTTAACCGCTAAGCCACGGGGCCGGCCCTTTATGTAGCATTTTAATGTGTAGATTTTCTTTACATTAAATACTTTTCTAAATGTGATTTCAAAATATGGATTACAGTATTCAATAGCAAGAGTCTACCCTAATCAAACTACACACTCTCTAATATAACAGAGTTTATGGTTTTCATCACTATCACGAAAAAATTCTCTGATAAACAATCTTATGGCTAAAATTTGATGCAATATCTGATTAAGTCCTTGAACCTAGAAATGCTAGGGAAAAGGACATGAGCTTTGTGAAAGTTCTTCGTGCATATTACCACACAATATCCAGAAATATTGAACCAGTTTACTCTTTGGCCTAAAGTATATGATTATGCTCATCTTGTTAGTTTTTCACCAACATTGAATATTAGTGGTATACTTAATTTTTAACATTTATTGACTAAAAATTATATTTCATTTTATATTCACTAGAGTGAATAACTGGACAATTCTATTTCTCCTACTGTGAAGCGTGTATTTTGCAAACATTTATTGGTATGTCTGTGTTTCTGAATGGTTTGTAAAATTTTTCGCAGTATGAGTCTTTGCTATGTTATTTGCAGGTGACTTTCTTTCAGTTTGTCATTTGCTTTTTTTACATTTTGTGGTCAGTGTCGAGTAGATTCCAACTCCTAGCAACACTGTGTACAGCAGAGCAGAAACTTGCCTGATCTTTTTGCCATGCTCCACCTATTAATAGGATTTTCCTGGCCAATTTTTTGGAAGAGGGTGGCAAGATCTTTCTTCCCAGCCTGACTTAGTCTGGAAGCTCCACTGAAACCCGTCCACCAGGGGTGACCCTGCTGGTATTTGAAATACTGGTGGCATAGCTTTCGGCATCACAGCAACAGCAGATGCCGTAGTGTGACAACCGACAGACTGGTGATATGGTTACCTGGCTGGGAAACAAACCTGGCCCGCGGTGTTGAGAGCGCTGAATCTTAACCCCTCCACCACCAATTTTTACAACAGTGATTATAAATTTTTCTTTTAAAATCAACTTTATTGAGTTATTATTTATATACAATAGTGTTTTTACTATGAATATAATGGGGAGTTATTAGAGTATTTTGAGAGGAAGAGGAACGTGATATTTTAGGGAGACTTTTCTTGCTCCTGTGTGACAAAGTGATAAAGGTTGGATGCATGGAGCCCAGTTAAGAGGCAAGTTCAATACTCCAGGAGAGAAGTGATGGTGGCTTGGAGCAAGTTACAGAAGATAGATATATTCTAAAGGCAAAGCAAGTAGAATTTCCTAACACATTCAATATGGAAGCTTGTATTAGTTTCTTAAGTCTGTTGTAACAAATTATCACAAACTTGGTGGCTTAAAACAACAGAAATCTATTCTCTCACAGGTATGGAGGCCAGAAGTCCAAAATCAAGGTGTCAGCAAAGCTAAACTTCCTCCAAAGGCTCTATAGAGAATCCTTCTTTGCCCATTCCAGCTTCTGGTGGCTCCAAGCATTCCTTGGCTGGTGGCTGCTCAATTCCAGTCTCTACCCCTGTCTTCACACGGCCTTCTCCTCCTGTATGTGTCTGTCTTATCCTCCTCTGTGCTGCCAGCCTTCAGACTGACACTACAACATTGGCTCTCCTGGTTTCTCAGACCCCTGGACTCAGACTGGAACTAAACCATCAGTTCTCCTGTGTCTCCAGCTTGCCGACTCACTCTGCAGATCTTGGGACTTGCCAGCCTCCATAATTATGTGAACCACTTCCTTATAATAAATCTATTTATATATTTATATTTATATCTATATCTATATTTTATTGGTCTGTTTCCCTGGAGAACCCTGACTAATACATTGTTGAAACATATTTTAAGTTACTTATTGTGATTTTATTTTATTTTTGTTTCTTCATGAAGTAAATCTTTATTCTACCATTTATCTGTCAATTGCTGATATATAACTAAGCAATTGATTTTTATATTTACCTTGTGTCCAGATATTTTACTCTATTTTTATTTAGTTAGCAAATTTCACAGTTTATTCTATTGGATTTTCAATGTAAAGAGCATATCATCTGCAAGTATAATGATTTGTCTCCTCATTTAGAAAAGAATTTGTAAAAGATTTTATTTGGGTATAATATTTAATTTCAATGTTCAGAATATCAAAACAGAGACTAGACAAACCTCAAATTCAAAGGCAATTTTCTCCTCTAGGAATATGCTGTATATGGGAGGAGTCCCCATATATGGGAATCTGGAGTTTGGAAAAGAAAGACAAAATGACATCTTCTTCACTCTCATAGACATTTCTAGTGAGACTTGTTAGAGGAAGAGTGCCTTCAACAAACACACAACCAAACTTCTCTCAAGATATTTGCCAAACTTAGAAAGTGAGTTGAGTGAGAGATTAAAGAGATAAGCTCAAAACCTCTGAGGTACAGAATTATCAGGGTTGAGGAAAGAGAGACCTACAAAATTTTCAGTCAAAAGCTAGAAAGAACCACATACAAAAAGTGACCTAGGCTAGCAAAGAGAAATATCAACTAAGAATAGGATGGAATCAATAGAAATAAATAGAATTTGAATAAATACATTAGTTAAATGTTTACTGAAATAGACCACATTTTAAAGGATTGAAACAAAGCAAAATATCTTTTTTAACAATGAATTTGAACTAGAAATCAATACCAGAAAGATAGATAGAAAAATCTCCAAATAGATTTCTGAATGCATATGGGTGTTATGAGAGGTTCGGGGATTCGATCGGAGATGTAAAAGACACTTTCCACTCCAAACAAATGGACTGAAGGTATATTTTGTTATATAGAGGATAGTAAAGGCGATAGTCTGCAAACAGATCCGAATAGGTCAAATATTAAGAGGGAAAAAAACATCAGCCCGACTGGAAAGGGAAAACATCCACATCGGCTGAAGAGAAATGACACAAATCAACCGGAAAGAGAAACACCAGGTTGACCGAAAAGAGAACACATCAAATCAATTACTTCATATCAAATCAATTACTTCACATCAAATCAATTACTCACAATATCCACGCCCCACTGCCGGGAGAGTCCTGTCAATCGACGCGGCTGGGCAAGGATCACACGTCCTGGGCAAGGTGTCCCTTCCACAGGTGGAACTCTCACCAGGTCTCAGTTTCCAGCAGTTTATATAAGTAGTTACAGAGTTTACCGAGCAAGCATCTAGTGTTCCCATGCACAAAATGGTTATCAGTGGCGTACGTGCACTGAGCCCCTTGGCTAACGTCCCAGCCCAGTAGTTGTGTACGTGCATTGTTCTCTTTGGTTATCGTCTTAGCCCGGCACAGATGGCTGGTCCATCCCGCACTACGACGCTCCAAGAGCCTTGAAATGTTACAACTTGCAACTCTCTCCCTGGGAGAAAGGCCAGTTCCCGGGAAAAGGCCAGTTCCCACCACACAGAAAGCAGCTTTGTATTTCTTTGTGTGCTGGTGGCTATAGGTCGATGGAGCGGCCAAACATGGCTGTACTCTTGTACCACTTGTGCCACCTGGCTGGCCCCGGGTTTTTTTCTTTTTTAGATTCCACCTCTAAGTAAGATAATAGAGATAATATGGTATTTGTCTTTCTCTGTCTGACTTATTTCACATAGCAAAATGCCCTCAAGGTCCATCAATGTTGTTGTAAATGGTGAGATTTCCTTCTTTTTATGGCTAAATAATATTCCTATATACATGTATATATATACCACATTTTCTTTATCCATTCATACACTGATGGACGCTTAGGTTGCTTCCATTCTTGGCTATTGTAAATAATGCTGCAATGAGCATGGAGGTGCATATAGCTTTTTGAGTTAGTGCTTTTGTTTCCTTTGGGTAACTACCCAGAAGTGGAATTGTAGGATCGTTTGGTTGTATTCTTAGTTTTTTGAGGAATTTCTATACTGTTTTTCATAGCGGCTGCACAAATTTACATTCCCACCAACAAGGCACAAAGGTTCTCTTTTCTCCACATTCTCCTCAACATTTTTTATTTCTTGTCTTTTTGATAACAGCCATTTTACCAGGTGTGAGGTGATATCTCATTGTGGTTTTGATTTGCATTTCCCTGATGGTTAGTGATGTTGCGCACCTTTTCATATTCCTGTTGGCCATCTGTATGTCTTCCTCGGAAAAATGTCTATTCAGATCTTGTACCCCTTTTTCAATTGGATTGTTTTTTTTTTTTTTGCTATTGAGTTGTACTAGTTTATATATTTTGGATATTAACCCCTTATCAGATATGTGACCTGCAAATATTTTCTTCCACTCAGTAGGTTATCTTTTCATTTTGTTGATGCTTTCTTTTGCTGTGCAGAAGCTTTTTACTTTGATGTAGTCCCACTTGTTTATTTTGCTTTTGTTGCTTTCGCTTTTGGTGTCAAATCGAAAAAATCACCGCTAAGACTGATGTCAAGGAGCTTACTGCCTATTTTCTCCTAAAGACTTTCATGGCTTCTGGTCTTACATTGAAGTCTTTTTTTCCATTTTGAGTTAATTTTTATGTATGGTATAAGATAGTGGTCCAGTTTCATTCTTTTGCATGTGGCTGTCCAGTTTTCCCAGCACCATTTATTGAAGAGACTGTCCTTTCCCCATTGTATATTCTTGGCTCCTTTGTCATAAGTTAATTGATCGTATTTGCATGGGTTTATTTCTGGGCTCTGTATTCTGTTCCATTGATCTATGTGTCTGTGGAAATTTTTGTTCCCTTACTGCCCCCTTTCCCATAATAAGAGTAAATAAGATAATTTTAAATATAAATTAAATATTCAAAGCCACATTAAAATGGATTTGTATCTTTTAGAAAGATACAGGTTCTTGTAGCAAACCTAAGGAATGGCCTTAGAAGCAACAAACACAGCAGCCCTTAAACATTCACCAGTTGACGTTTGACTAAAAAATGCCCACAAAAGTGGTCTCAGGACTCCTTACAGATAAGAACAAAACCAGGTGATTAGTCTGGGGTATAGTTCTTAGCCTGTGTTCTACAGATGAATGCACTCACACCTTTAGAAGAATGGGTGAGAAAATATAAGGGGACAGAAGAGCAAGAAGATTTCCTGGTCAGAAAATAAAGATTATGTGAGAAATTAAAGATTCTAGATTGCAGAGTCTCCTTGTAGCTTCTCAAACTGAAAATTTGGTCACCCATCCATGTAGACCCATGTATGCCCACGCATGCAGGAAGGATGAAGAATTCCCTCTAAATAGAAGTGTGTGTGCATCTGTGTGTGTGTGTCTGCAGAAAGCTGGAGCAAGTTATTATTTACATCAATAAAGGGGATCAATTTCAATTTATTTCAGTTTTTCTGTTTGTGGTGATAGTTAAGAACAAGGTCTCTAGATTCCAAGCTGCCATGTAATATAGGTTGTTGAGCAATTTTTTAACCTGTTTTCACCTCAGTTTTTCATCTACATAATGGAATTGATCAAACTTACCTTATACTTAGTAATAAACAACGTCAGCAATTAATGGAATGGTGAATGTATTTAACTAAGTCCTGAGACGAATTAAAATTTCCAAACAAGTTTGATATTATTACTTGCCTCATATTAATGAAATGATTTTCTAAATTTAGGGAAAATATGATCGTAAAAAAATTTGAGCAAATTTTATTACATAAACGTTAATATTTCTATATTTCAAACAAGAAACCTCATAAATGAGAAGACATTCCAAGAAAGTCTACCAGTTGAAATGAGCTATGATAGACCACGTTTAACATAAGATATGTGTTCATTATATGAGTTAAATGGATAAGAAAATAACCAACAGCAATATATCAATGAGCAAAATAGATGAACAAGCTAGTTAGAAAAAGTAAAAGATAATTACTAAAAAAATATGTAATATTGTACACAATCTGTAGCAGTACCAATTTACCCATCATACAGTAAAATATTTTGAAAACAATATATCTAATACAGGTTACAGTGATCAGTTAGAGGGATTTGCACATATTAGTGGCATCATAGTAAAGTGATAAGCAAAATATTTTGCAAAATAATATGTTGAAGCTTAACACATGTCATATGAGTTGATCTATTAATTCCAATTCTTAGCATAATTAGAAAAAAAAAAGGCTTTTTTATAAGATATTTAATACATTGTTATTTTTAAAATTGTCAGTTTTGTGCTACCTTGAATTGTATTCTAATAAATGTGCAGAAATAAATTTTAGTAGTGTAAGATTGAAATATTTTCAATGATGGGAAATGGCTAAGCACACTTTGAAATATATGCTTAAGAGATTATTAAAACAAAACTGATATTTATAAAAGCTTTGCATTAGCATGAAAAGTACTTAGAATATAAGTAAAAATTACAATCTGGATATAAAATTGTACATGTTGTATGTTTTATTGAGTATAAAGATGCAAAATAATATAAAATATGTCAGTGAGGGGCCCGCCCCGTGGCTTAGCCGTTAAGTGCGCGCGCTCCGCTGCCGGCGGCCCGGGTTCAGATCCCAGGTGCGCGGTTGCGCGCACCGACGCACCGCTTCCCCGGCCATGCTGAGGCCACGTCCCACATACAGCAACTAGAAGAATGTGCAACTATGACATACAACTATCTACTGGGGCTTTGGGGGGAAAAAATAAATAAATAAAAATTATAAATAAATAAATAAATAAATAAATAAAATATGTCAGTGAGATTTTTTCTGCTGAGTTGGAATTAATAATAGGGCTCACAGGGTTATAGAAGCAAAGTTTCTCCATTTTAAATGGAACTGCCAGCAACTGTAGCCAGACACTTTTCTCCTGGGCTTACTAACAGGTGGTAGAATAGATTTGCTACTGGAACCACTGCCCCAACACATACTCGACAGCACATAAAAGAAATTCTGGAGGAGAGGAGAGGATTGGGAAGGATCCACAAAGGAAAGGTAGAGGCCACCGAATATGTCCTATTTTTCAGTTCTGTCCAGAACCTAACCTATATCTACTTATTTGGAAAGAGTATCACACATTCCTTTCCTCCCAAATCCCAATTTTGAGCCTTATGATTGAATTCTGAAGAGAACTTCAGCCCTTCAGCTGCAGACCCAGTTGTCACTGGTCAAGTGATTACCTCAGATACACTGTTAAATTAAGGCACCCAGGGATTCTGCATTGCCCTGGTACTTCTTTTTTTTTGCTCCCATTTTCCTGAAAGTGTCTCCTCCCTGAGACTGTGGGGCCTTCTTAAATCTGGAAAATGGGAACAAGCAGGTCTGCTATGCTACTCTGGGAGTGGAATGCTCCATAGGCCGTAGGGCCCAGCTTAACCTCCCCATAAGAGCAAACGTTTGAGAAGGCTTCAACCCCATTATGGTGACTCACTCATTACTCTTCCTTCAACTCTAACCAGAACTCATTACTGATGCCTCATTACAAGTTTTCTCCTCCAAAGATTCAGGCACTACCTACTTAAAAAAAAAAAAAACTATGACCTTCAGCACTTTTGCAAAATTCAACTACAAATAATGATAGACAATTTACCTCATCAATCTTAGTGAATATACATGAGAAGAAATGAAAATAATGTATTTAACCCATTCATTTGCCTCTGAATGATATTGAACTGAATGATCCACTCTATAATAACTCTGTGCTTCTTTCTAGGCATTCTTTTTTTTTGCCAAATTTGACATCATGAGCAGTCATAAAGTTCTCCTCAATGTCAACTCACTCAACGTCTTGTTACATGCATTTCTTTTCCAATTACCCACCATCCTCTCTCTATTCTGCCACACAAAACATTGTAAATACTTTTCCAGTGTTCTTTTCAGAGCTGTCTTCACCTCCTTGTTCTTCAGACTGTAAATGAGGGGATTCAGCATGGGAGTGACTACTGTATATTGCACAGAGAAGATCAGTTCCATGGGGGAACCTGAATTTGGCATGAGATAGCGGAGAAACCCTGAGCCGTAGTACAGTGTCACTGCAGTGAGGTGGGAGGAGCATGTGGAGAAAGTCTTGCTTCTGCCTGAGGTGGATCTGATGCTCAGGATGGTGGCGATAATGCGGGCATAGGATAAGAAGACCAGAAGGAAGGTTCCCAGCCCATGTAGAAGAGTGGAGCAGAGCAAGACAATGAGGTTTCTGGAAATGTCAGAGCAGGACAGAGGGAGGAGAGAGGGCATCTCACAGCTGTAGTGGGGGATGATTTTGGCCTTGCAGAAGATCATGTTCATAGCTAGGAAGATGTTAATGAGTGCGTCCAGAAAGCCCAGTCCCCATGAGCCCCACACAAGCTGCATATACAGCTGTTTAGTCATGATCTGTCCACAGAGCAGTGGGTGGCAGATAGCGACATAGCGGTCATAGGCCATCACTGAGAGCAGACAGGCTTCAGTCCCTGCAGCAACACACACAAAGAAGGCCTGAGCCAAGCAGCCCTCTACTGATATTGTTTTCCTTTGTGACAGAAGATTCTCCAACATCTTGGGCACAGTGACTGACGAGAAGCAGAGATCAACAAAAGAGAGGTGACTCAGAAAGAAGTACATGGGTGTGTGGAGGTGGGAATCAGCCCTGATCACCAGCAGCAGCATCAGGTTTCCCATTATGGTCAGGAGGTAAATCTCCAGGAACAGCACAAAGAGCAGAGCCTCGACGTGGGGGTCAGTAGACAGCCCGAGGAGGATGAACTCCGTGATGGTGCTGTGGTTCCCCAAGGCCATTTACAAAGGTCTTTCACTGGAAATAATAAAAAAAGGCATGGGATCCAAAGGTCTATTGTCTTCCAAGGAATTTTCTCATTGCATTGATTCTCTTTTCACATCGCTATCATTCAGTAAACATTTTTTGCTTTCTATTATGACCTAGGTTTTGTGTCAACCACTTAAAATAAAAAGATGATTAAGATGTGGTATCTGCTCTTAATACTGTCCATTGAAGTACATGGATATAAAGACAAAATATAACTGTAGTTAATACAATGGGAGCCCAAATTGTGATTTAGTGAGAGTCAATATTGACACTACATTGAGTGAATTTGACAAAATTTTTAAGAAAGTGTGTAATTGCTCTTGGAAATGTGTTTCTGACAAATATTTAGTTTGCATGAACAATGTGTTCAAAGGTTGAGGACTGAGAAAAATCAAGCCATATTTGTTAAAACATGAGTAGTTCTGAAAAGCTGATGCCTAGAAAACATATGGGCATCAGAAATCAGTGGCTGAAAATGTGGGCTCTGCCATCAGACTAAGTTCAAATCCCAGCTCTGTTGGTAATTAGTTATATGACTTTCTATGAGATACATTAACCTCTTTCCCTTAATTTCCTTATGTATAAATGCAGATAATAACATTACCACACAAAGTTTTTAGTATTAAATGTGAGATTATATATAAAGTTCTTCTAAAGCACCTGCACTTAACTATGTATTATTATTATTATTTTATCTGAAATTGTAAGTCTAGGCAAAAATCACCTGAATTCTCACATAGGGTGAAGCACTATCAAAGACCAAATTTGTTGCTGCTAATGCTGCTTTTGTTGTTGTTACTTTATATGCCTTTAGCAAGAGAGGTGTAAGAAAACCATGTTGAAATCATTCACGGTAGCTGCCCTCCTCTGCTCATGATCCAAGCTGGAAGGCAAATTAGAAGTTTAGAATTATGTTGGAGTGGAGCCTGTCTCCACTTCGCTGTTACCTTGGATGCTTTCACTCAGAAAAGAGGGCATGTAATTCTTGCAATAGGTACAGCTACAAGACTGCAGAGATGACAAGCGTGAAAGAAAGTGGTTGGGACTCAATGTAGACCCCTGGGCCTGCCCTGAAGAGCATTACTAGGATGCATGTGTATCCTAGGACAAGCCAGAAT
This sequence comes from Ceratotherium simum simum, assembly GCF_057802395.1. Taxonomy (NCBI): domain Eukaryota; kingdom Metazoa; phylum Chordata; class Mammalia; order Perissodactyla; family Rhinocerotidae; genus Ceratotherium; species Ceratotherium simum. The sequence goes on from NC_141916.1 coordinate 20,530,553, forward strand.
CTCTAGAAAAGTAAGCAAGGAGAATACCTGAAAGGCTATTCTCATCCCAGGGAATACTTGAATGGGTATCCTGGCTCTAGCAGCAAGAGAGAAGACTCTGCCCAGTACTACACATTCTGGACCATGTTTCCAGACAGTATAGGAAACAAGTTTGGGAATTCATCCTGTAGGACAGTGAGAGTTTGACACAGAGCTCCCAGTTCCTGTGAGAAGCAGCCACTGCTGCTAATCCCTGCCCCACAGGAGAAGGCTCCACCCACTAACTTTTCTCTGCTCATACTCAGAGGCCTGTTTCAAACAGGAATAGAACATTCAATCCTTTAATGTATTCCTCGGTTGCACGGGTATTTAGATTAACTTTCTGACTTTCACCTTGAGACATCATCCTCAGTCTTCATATCCCAAATTTCCCCTTCATGGCCAGATGGTGCTCATGTCCCTCAACTCTGGTTCTCATAAGTCTTCAGGTCTGGATTATAATATTGCTCCATTTCCTACAAGGCTGGCTGTTTATCAGGACTTCCAGCTTTGGCCTTTTACCCTAAAGTCTGACCTTGGGTCACCCATAGGACCCGTTTTGGTGATTCAGTCAATTTCCTGGTCCTGGCCATTCCTGGTAAGTCCAAAGCCCAGCCAAGGCTGGGTTCTGATTCCTTACTTACTAACTCCTTAGCCATAAACACAGCCTCAAAATTCTTGCCACAGCCCGAACACACATTACCTGTATATCCTGTCCAGTAAGGTAATCTCTGCAATTTGGCTTCAAGATTTCATTTAGATTCATCTACTAAGAAGGACGATGACCTGGAGAAAGTGGCTTCCAAGTCTTTCATCATGGTAGAATTTATAAAATTCTATTGATGATGACATGTTTTACTGAATTCTACATTAATAAATTTAAATAGCCATAGGGCAGTTTCTTTTTTCAAAGGGTCTTTGGTTTTTCTTGTTGTTCTTTGGTTTTCCTTGTTTTTAATATCATGTCTCAGTCACACATAGTATTATTTGGGTTTAACCAGTCCACCAAGATGCTATATTTAGGCAGCTGCAGGTTGGTTTGATTCCTTGTCCTCGGCAGCCCAGGGCATGGTGAGGGCAACAGCTTTTATACTCTATAGTCACAGCCTAAAGTCACATTTAGTAGTAAAGAAAGTTTTTCAACATTGATTTTTATAAGGATGAGAGAGGATCTCTTAGGTGTCGCCTGTGGAACAACTGGGTGATGCAACAACCTATAATCATTAAGTCTAAACTCTTCTGAGTCTAGTGGGAGTTGAAAATAGAGGGAGTTGCCAAAAGGGTATTTGCCTGGCTCCCCAAGCAGGAAAGGAATAGTTTTCAATTGATACTCTAAGGGATACATCTTCTCTCCGAAACTTCTCAGGCAACATCAAATCCAGTTATACTTGCTGTATAGAAATAATTTGTTGATCAAACAAGTAAAAAGCTAAAAAGATCAACAAGCATAGAAATTGCCTAAACTATCTATTGAAATCCATTTCTTTGTAAATCTATTCAGATTTCTGCACAGGACTCTTTTACAGTTTGAGCGCCCCAATTTGGGAGTATTTAGGGAAGCGTTTGTTTAATAAGTTTATTGAAATCTTAAGTACAAATAGATGATGATATAACTCAAAATTTCCATTTATTTATTTGCAATGAGCTATAGGTTTCAGTCAAACCAGACCGTTCCGGCATAATTTTTTTTCATCACTCTTACTTGTCAATTAAATAAGTATAAAAGAAACACAATTGTGTGGATCCATAGAAGAGGGTCACCACAATGATGTGGGAGGAGCAAGTGGCAAAGGCCTCGCTTCCGCCTGTAGTGAAGCTGATGTTCTGGATGGTAGAGACAATGTGGGCATAGGAAGAGATGATTGGGAAGAAGGTCCCAATCGCATGTAGAAGGCTGGGGCAGAGCAGGACTGTGAGGGTGGCAGAGACATGAGAGCAGGACAGAAGGAAGAGAGAGGGCACCTCACAGCTGTAGTGGCTGATGGTATGGTTCTCATAGAGTCCAAGTTGGCAGCTAAGAGGATGTTTATACGTGTGTTCAAAAAACCCAAGCCCCATGAGCCCCACACAAACTGCACACACAGTAGTTTCCTCATCATTTGTCCATAGAGCAGAGGGTGGCGGATGACAGGATCATGGTCATAGGCCATCATGGAGAGCAGAAAGCCCTCAGTCCCTGCAGGGATAAATGCAAAGAAGCCTTATGCCAGACAGCCCCTTCCTGAGATAGATTGTGTCCCAGAAAGAAGGTCTTTCAGCATCTTGGACATGGTGACTGAAGATAAACAAAGATCCAGGAAAGGGAAGTGACTCAGGAAGAAGTATATGGGTGTGTGGAGGTGAAAATCAGCTTTATCACCAGCAGTATCATCAGATTCCCCATTATTATCAAGAGGTAAATATCCAGGAACTACACAAAGAGCCGAGCTTGAAAGGGGGGGTCAGCAGAGAGTCCAAGGAAGGTAAATTCTGTGATGGTGCTGTGTTTCCCCAAGTCCCTTTACAAAGGCCTCTCCCTAGAAATAATATGAGAAGGCATAGCAGCAAAGTTCTACTATCACCAAGAAATTTTCTCATTGCAATGATTCTTTTTTAATATCACTATTATTCAGCAAAGATTTTTGCTTTCTACTAAGGCATAGACTTTGTGTCAGTCACTTGGAACATAGGGATAATTGAGATATGGTCCAAGCTCTTCAAATGCTCCCATGCATGGTGACAGCAGCAACATAATGTTTTAAGACGTTTCTCCTTTTAATCTCCCCACTTTAATCAATGAATTAGACATCCGTGTGCAAACAAGAGCATCTTTGGGGGGGTTTTCAGACTTTTCACCTTCCTCCAGGGGACCCAAAGGAGTCTTACCAGCTAGTGCAGCAGGCAGGAGGTAGGAAAACCTCCATATGGGTTGTGGAATCAGTAGAGACAGGGACACTGCCTGTATGCCTCTTGCTGATCCTGGGCAAGAATTGAGTGAGTGCTGAATTGGGCAGGCACTTACCCATGAGAAAGAACTTGTAGAATTCCATCCCTCCCAAAGGGAGAATCCAGCACACCATTGGAGAAAAAGAGAAGAGAAAAAATGTATGAGTTTGTTCACGGTGGATGTGAGTCTGTTCACAGTGCAGGCAGTAAGAGAAACTTTCTTGGCACTCCCCAAGAAGGCGCTGAAGGGGCTGATTGATATTGCGGAGGTGATGTCTCCCTTGGGCAAAGAGGAGAGCGGTGAAAGGCAGCCCAGCTATTCCAGCTCGGCTGGACGCAGGTGAATGAACCCATTTCTCTCCACCAGCACCTGCAGTACTAAGGCGGAAGCTCTGCAATTAGGGAGAGGGAGGATATAGAGAAAGAGGCAGATAAGAATTTCAAATGGCCTTAAAGAGATTGTGCTCATCAGAAAGCCACCCACCTACCTCTGGGAGTGCTACCCCTGAGATTTCCCTACTGGGTCTGTGGGAGTCACAAATTCACTAAGTGTTAGACCCAAACCTCCCCCCCACTCTGTTGCTGGCTCCTTGGGCATGCTCCCTAGTGTGTCTGCCAGAGTGAGCTCTGGTAGACAAGGAGCACCCTCAGAATATAGGCCATGGTTGGTGAGCAAGGGAGAAACCACACATTTGAGCTATAGCACCACTTTCTGGAATACAAAAGAGAGGTTTCTAATAACCAGCCTGGTGAATTTTAAGAACCATGTCAGATACAAAATCTTGGTTAAGGAGGTGTCTGCTACTTCAAATGTGAAAGCAGAAGCACATAGCTACAAACAGTATGAAAAATCAAGGAAATATGGCATCACAAAAAGAAAATGACAATTCTCCAGCAACTGAACTCAAAGCCATGGAATATTGCAATCTAACTAATAAAGAAAAACTGTCATGAAGGAAGTCAACAAGCTACAAGAAAACTCAAAAAGACAATTCATTGGAATCAGGAATAACATTAATGAACAGAAGGGATTCTTTACTAAAGAGACTGAGATTTTAAAAAAGAACCAAATAGAAATTCTGGAGCTGAGGGCTAAAAATATGAGATGAAGAATGCAGTAGAGAGCATTTATAGCAGTGCAGACCAGAAAGAAGAAAGAATAAGTGACTTGGAATATAGAAATAATATAGTTAGAAGAGGAGAGGGAACTAAGATTTTAAAAGAGTGAAGAGAGCATACAAGAGCTATCAGATCCCACCAGAAAGGAAATATCCAAATAATTGGGGTTCCAGAAGGAGAAGAGAAGGAGAATTGTGCAGAGAGTTTACTTAAAGTAATAAAAGCTGAGAACTTCCCAAACCAAACCTTGGACATACAAGTCCATGAAGCTAATAGAACACTCTATTATCTCAATGCAAAAAGACCTTCTTCAAGACACATTATAATGAAATGGTCAAAAATTAATGACAAAGAAAGAATCTTAAAGGCAGGCAGAGAAAAAAGGAAAGTAACCTACAAAGGAATCCCCATTAGGTTATCAGCAAATTTCTCAGCAGGAATTCTACAGCTCAGGAGAGAGCAGAACAACATATTCAAATTGTTGAAAGATAAAAATTGCCAGTTGAGAATACTTTGTCTGGCAAACTTATCCTTCAGCTATGAAGGAGAAATAAAGGTTTTCTTGACAAACAAAAGCTGAAGGAGTTCACCACCACTACACGTGTCTTGCAAGAAATGCTGAAATGAGTTATTCAAGATGAAATGAAAAGACACTAATTAGGGACATGAAAACATATGAAAGGACATAACACACTGGTAAAGGTGAAAAATAGTCAGAATTAGAAAAAGATAATGCTATATTAGGATGGTGTGTTAATCACACAACTATAGTATAAAAGTTAAAGGAAAAGAATATTAAAAATAATTATGGCTACTATAAATTGCTAATGAATATACGATACAAGAAGAGGTAAATTGTAACATCAATAATATAAAAGGGAGGAGTAAAAGGGTGAAGACTTTATAGGAATTCAACAATAAGTTGCTATCAGCCTAAAATGGACTGTTTTAACTATGTTTTATTTAATTCTCAAGGTAACAAGAAAGCAAAAACCTAGAGCAGATTGACAAAAGACAAAGAAAGGGGGAACACAGTATACTACCATGGAAATTAACCAGAGTTCAAACTTATGCAGAGACAGAGGGAAAAAGAAACAATGGAAATACAAAACAGTCAGAATGCAATTAATAAGATGGCATTATAAAGTCCTTATATATCAATAATGGTGTAAATATAAGTGGATGGAATTCACCAATCAAAAGGCACAGAGTGTCTGGATGGATTAAAAACAACAGACTCAAGCATATGCTGCCTACAGGAGACCCATTTTCAGATTTAAGGACACACGTAGAGTCAAAGTGAAGGGATAGAAAAAGATATTCTACACAAGTGGAAGCCAAAAGAAAGCAGGAGGTAGCTATATTTACATCAGAAAAAATAGACTTTAGGCCAAAAAAAGCAAGAAAAGACAAGAAAGGTCATTGTATAACGATAAGGGGATCAACTCCTCTAGAAAATATAACAATTGTGAATACATACACACTCAACATCGGCTCACCTAAATATATTAAGCAAATACTAACAGATCTGAAGAGAGAAATAGGCAACAATATAATAACAGTAGGGCCTTCAATACCCCACTTTCAACAATGGATAGGTCATCCAGGGAGAAAATCAACAAGGAAATGATGTACTTGAACCATACATTAGACCAAATGCACCTAACAGACATTTATAGAACATTCAATCCCGCAGCGGCACAATACACATTCTTCTGAAATGGACCCAGAACTTTTTCAGGATAGATCATATGATAGGACACAAAAATTGGCTGAAAGAAATCAAAGACGACATAAATAAATGGAAGAACATCCATGTTCATCAATTGAAACAGTTAATATTGTTCAAATGTCTATGCTACCCAAAGCTATCTATAGATTCAATGCAACCCATATCAAAATTCCAATGGCATTTTTCACAGAAATAGAACAAACAGTACTAAACTTTGTATGGAACCACAAAAGACTCTGAATAACCAAAGAAATCCTGAGAATGAAGAACAGCAGCAGAGGCATCACACTTCCTGATTTCAAACTATACTACAAAAGTATAGTAATTAAAACAGTATAGGACTGGCAAAAAATAGACACATAGACCAATGGAATAGAATAGAGAGACTAGAATTAAATGCCCACATAAATGGTCAACTAATATTTGGTAAGGGACTCAGGAACATCCAGCGGAGAAAAGATAGTCTCTTCAACAAATAGTGTTGGGAAACTGGATAACCACATATAGAAGAAAGAAATTGGACCCCTGTCCTACACCACTCACAAAAATTAACTCAAAATGGATCAAAGACTTAAACATAAGACCTGAAACCATAAAAATCCTAGAAGAAAACATAAAGAAGCTCTTGACATTGGCCTTGGAAGTGATTTTTTTATACGACACCAAAAGCACAAGAAGAAAAGAAAAAATCAAAAAGTGGGTCAACATCAAACTTAAAAGCTTCTGCACAGCAAAAGAAACAATCAACAAAATGAAAAGGCAATTGACAACGGAGAAAAATTTTGCAACCATGAATTGGATAGGCGGTTAATATCCAAAATATATAAAGAACTCATACAACTCAATAACAAAAAGGAATCTGATACAAAAATGGGCAACGACCTAAATAGACATTTTTCAAAGAAGACATTCAAATGGCCACCAGGTATGTGAAAAGTTGCTCAATATTGCTTTTGCAGGGAAATGCAAATCAAAACCACAATGAGATATCACCTGACACCTTTAACAATGGCTATCATCCAGAAGACAAGAGATAAACTTTGGCAAGGATGTGGTGAAAAGAGAATGCTTGTGCACTGTTGGTGGGATTGTCAACTGGTTTAGCCACTATGGAGAACAATATAGAGGTTCCTCAAAGAGTTAAAAACAGAACTACCATACCATCCAGCAATTCCACTTCTGGGTATTTATTCAAAGGAAATGAAAACAGGGTATCCAAGAGACATATGCACTCCCTTGTTTATAGTAGGATTATTCACAATAGTCAAGACAGGGAAACAACCTAAGTGTCTATCAATGGATGAATGGATAAAGAAAATGTGGTGTATATATATACAACGGAATACTATTCAACCACTAGAAAAAAGGAAATTCTGCCATTTGCAACAACGTGGATGGACCTTGAGGACATTATGCTAAGTGAGATAAGTCAAACAGAGAAAGACAAATACCATATGATATTTCTTATATGTGGAATCTTAAAAAACCTGAAATTGTAAAAGCAGAAAGTAAAATGGTGCTTACCAGAGGCTGGGGAGCAGCGGAATGGGAGAGATGTTGTTTAAGGTTACATACTTGCAACTAGTAGATAACTAAGTCCTGGAGACATAATACGCAGTACAGTGATTATAGACAACAAAACTGTATTATAAACATCAAACTTGCAAGAAAAGTTCCCACTCCATTGAAGAATGTGGATATGAAGAGAAGGACTTAAAAACAGTGTAATTAGTGCAATGGGAGCACAAATTGTAATTTAACTAGGGTTAGTAATGACATTACATTGAGGAAACTTATGCGAAGCTTTTAAGAAAGTATAAGATTGCTCTTGGACAATATGTTTTTGAGAAACATCTATTTTGCATGAACAATGCATTCAAAGACTCAGGATTGAGAAAAATCAAGCTAAGTTTGTTAAAACACGGGTAGTTCTGAAAAGCTGATGCCTAGGGAATAAGTGGGTGTCATAGAGCAGGGGCTAAACATGTGGGCTCCTGTGTCAGACTCAGTTCAAATCCCAGGTCTACCACTAATTAGCTGTATGACTTTGTACAAGATACATGAAGGTCTGTGTCTCATATCTTTGTGTATAAAATGCAGATAGTAAAAGCACCAAAGAGAATTTTTAAATTAAATATGTAATTATGTATAAATACCTTCAAAAGTGCCTAGTCCTAAATATCTGTTATTATTATTATTATTTGAGATTGTAAGTCTAGAAAATGTCACCTAAATTCTCACATAGGGTGAAGCACTATCAAAGACCAAAGTTGTTGCTGCTAATACTGTCTTTGTTGTTATTATGTTATATGCCTTTAACAAGAGAGGTGTAAGAAAATCACACTGAAATCATTCACAGTAGCTGCCCTCCTCTGTTCACGGTCCAAGTTAGAAGGCAAATTGGATGTTTAGAAATATTTGTAGTGGAGCCTGTCTTCGCTTTGCTGTTACTGTGGGTGCTTTCACTCAGAAAGGAGGGCAGGTAATTCCTGCAATAGGCAGAGCTTCAAGACTGCAGAGATGACAAGGGGGAGAAAGAGTGGTTGGGACTCAGTGTAGACCCTTGGGCCTGCCCTGAAGAGCATTACTAGGATGGATGTGTATCCCAGAACAGGCCAAAATCTCTAGAAAAGTAAGCAAGATGAATGCCTGAAAGAATTTCATGCCGAGGAATACTTGAATGTGTATCCTAGCTGTAACTTCCAGGATTCATTGTGGTGCCCTAGCTTGATTCCCAATCTTAGCTAATTCTTAGTTGCTTGGTACCTGATAATGCAAAGTCCAGCCCAGACTTAAATACCCAGCAAGTGTGACTCCTGAGCCCTTACTTATCAGTTCTATATCCATGATCCCATTCTCAAACACTTTCCCATAACCCAAATCCTGATGACCTGAATAAAGATTATGTGAGAAAATGAAGTTTCTAGATTGCAGAGCCCCCTTGTAGCCTATCAAACTGAAAATGGTCATCCATGCATGTAGAACCATATATGCCCATACATGCATGAAGGATGATGAGTCCGCTCTGAATAGGGGTGTGTGTGTGTGTGTGTCTGCAGAAAGCTGGAGCAAGTTATTATTTACATAAATAAATGGCATTAATTTATTTCGGTTTTTCTGTTTGTGATGATAGTTAAGAATATGGTCAGTAGAATTCAAGCTGCCATTTAATATAGGTTGTTGAGGATTTTTTTAAGGTCTTTTCACCTCAGTTTTTCATCTACATAATGGGATTGATCAAACTTACCTCATACATAGTAATAAACAATGTCAGCAATTAATGGAATGGTGGATGTAAAATATTTAACTAAGTCCTGAGACAAATTAAAATTTCCAAACATGCTTGATATAATTACTTGCCTCATATTAATGAAATGATTTTCTAAATTTAGGGAAAATATGATCTACATAAGAAAATTTCAGCAAATTTGATTACACAAACATTAATATTTCTATATCAAATAAGAAACCTCATAAATGAGAAGAGATTCCAAGAAAGTCTACAAGTTGGAATCATCTATGATAGGACACATTCAATATATTATGTCATTATAGCAGTTAATTTGATAAGAAAACAATCAACTGCAACGTATCAATGGACAAAATAGATGAACAAACTAGTTAGAATAGATCAAAGACAATTAGTAAACAAATATGTAATATTGTTTGCTGTCAGTAGTACCACCTGTAGTAGTACCAATTTACCTATCAGACAAGTAAAATATTTTGAAAGCAGTATATCTAATGTGGGTTATAGTGGTGAGTTAGAGGGATTTGCACATATTAGTGGCATCATAGTAAAGTGATAAGCGAAATGTTTTCCAAAATAATCTGCTGAAATATGTCATGAAACTTAACAAATATCATATGCATTGATCTATTATTTCCAATTCTCACAATAATTATAAATACCAAAAAAACTTTTTTATAAGATATTTAATACATTGTAATTTTAAAAACTCTCAGTTTTGTGCTACCTTGAACTGCATTATTCTAATGTGGAGAAATAAATTATAGTAGTGTAATAATAAAATATATTCAATTGGGAAATTGCTAAGAACACTTTAAAATACATGCTTAAGGGATTATTACAGTAATTAAAACTGATATTTATAAAAGATTTTCATTAACACAAAAAGTACTTAGAATGTAAATAAAAGTAGAAATCTAGATATAAAATTGTACAGGTTGTATGTTTTATTAAGCGTAAAGATGCAAAATAATATAATATAAAATACGTCAATGGGAATTTTCCTGCTGAGTTGGAATTAGTAATAGGGCTCCCAGTGGAAGTGAAGTTAAATTTCCTCACTTTATTTTATTTTATTTTTTTGTGAGGAATATTAGCCCCGAGCTAACATCCGATGCCAATCCTCCTCTTTTTGCTGAGGAAGATTGGCCCTGGGCTAACATCTGTGCCCATCTTCCTCTACTTTATATGGGACGCCGCCACAGCATGGCTTGACAAGCTCTGTGTTGGTGCGTGCCTGGAATCCGAACCTGTGAACCCTGGGCTGCTGAAGCGGAGCGTGCGCACTTAACCGCTACACCACTGGGCCAGCCCAAGTTTCCTCATTTTAAATGCAACTACCAACAACTGTAGCAGGCACTTTTCTTACTAACGGGTGGTAGAATAGATCTGCTACTGGAACCACTGCCCCAACATACACTTAACAACACATAAAAGAAATTCTAGAGGAGTAGAGAGGGGAGAGGGAGTCTTGATGCTTTCTCTCTGTGGGGAAATAGTGGTTTATCCATCTACTTTTGATGGATAAACATTTCCTTGCCTTCTTGTGGGGGAGAGAAGAGTGATACCCCTCCCTGAAGCCAAGTAAAAGGGACACCAAGAAAACTACTTATACATATAGGAATTTGTGAAAGCAGGAAACATGGAAATCGTTTCTCTGTAGGTACACTTTTGATAATTTAAATTCTATTTCTTTAAAAATTAGAAAATGTTGGCTCATGTTAATGATTATGATCTACTTAACCTTTTGTTTTGAATATAGCAAAACATTAACAGGGAACAATAAATGCCTTATTATGTCCATTCCATACTGTCACACTTGCTGTCGATAGAGAAATACCTTACTGTTCAGAAATAAATATTGAGCACGTGCTAATTGATCTATATTTTCCTACTGTGTAATATGTATATGAATGAATATGTATATGAATAATATGAATATGAACAAAAGTAGCAAAAATGGAAGCAATGATTTTCAAAATGTATATTAGATGAACTTTATATTAAAGATGGTCTATCAATATATATATTAAAATTATGATCTCAAGGCAAAAATATTTTTGGACCAATTGACTAATCTTAAATTCCCCAAAGACAAAAGAGAAAAATATCTCCAAATACTGAAGAGTCTCAAATATTGTTCTTTTATACTAATTTGAAATGTTTTTAGCATAGAGTCTAAAAGAATGTATTAATTTACAAATTTGTCTTTAAGATAAGGACATTCAGGAAAATTAGCTTTCAGTAAATTGTTACTACTCATCTGGGTAGCTATGAAAATGCAAGATTCCTGCAGGGAGGAAACGTGGGCTCGGACACTTAGGTGCGAGCAGGGGAATCAAGGATTGGGAAAGATCCACAAAAGAAAGGCAGAGGTCATCGAACATGTCCTATTTTTCAATTCCGTCCAGAACCAAACCTATATCTACTTATTTGGAAAGATTATCACACATTCCTTTCCTCCAAAGTCTCAATTTTAAGCCTTATGGTGGAATTCTGAAGAGAACTTGAGCTCTTCCGCTGTAGATCCAGATTGTCACTGGTCAAGTGATTACCTCAGATCCACTGTTAAATTAGGGCACCCAGCAGTTCTACATTGCCCTGGTACTCCTGTTCTTTCATGTCCTGTTTTCCTAAGAGTGTGCCCCTACCTGAGGCTGGGGGACCTTCTTAAACCCAGAAAATGGGAACAAGCAGGTCTGCTGTGCTTCCCTGTAAGAGCAAACGTTTGGGAAGTCTTCAGCCCCGTTAATGGTGACTTACCCATTTCTCTTCCCACAACTCTGACCAGAACCCATTACTGACGCCTTTGTGAACTCACTACGACTTTTCTCCTCCAAAGATTCAGGTACTTATTTACTTAGAAAGACTAAGATCTTCAGCACTTTTCCAAAATTCAACTACAAATAATGATAATTTACCCCATACCAACCTTAACATATATATATATGAGAAGAAATGAAAATAATATATTTAAACCATTCCTTTGCCTCTGAAGGTATTGAACTGAATGATCCACTCTGTAATAGCTCTGTGCTTCTTTCTAGGCTTTTTTTTTTTTTTTTGCCAAATTTGACTTCATGAGCAGTCAGATCATTCTTAATGTCAACTCCCTCAATGTCTTGCCACACGCATTTCCTTTCCAATTACCCATCATCCGCTTTTTTTATTCTGCCACCAAAAACATTGTAAGTACTTTTCCAGTGTTCTTTTCAGAGCTGCCTTTACCTCTTTGTTCTTCAGACTGTAGATGAGAGGATTCAACATGGGAGTGACCACACTGTACTGCACAGAGAAGATCAACTCCAGGGAGGATCCTGAGGTAGGTATGAGATAGCGGAGAAGACCGGAGCCATAGAACATGATCACTATGGTGAGGTGAGAGGAGCAGGTGGAAAAAGCTTTGCTCTTGCTGGAGGTGGAGGTAATGTTCAGGATGGTGGAGAAAATGCAGGCATAAGAGAAGAAGATTGAGAGGGAAGTTACAAGTCCATGTGGGATGATTGAGCAAAGCATGACAATGAGGTTGGTGGAGACATCAGAGCAAGACAGAGGGAAGAGAGAGGGTAGCTCACAGCTGTAATGTGGGATGGTATGAGAATGACAGAAGTCCATTTTCATTGCCAGAGGGACATTGATGAGTGCATCCAGAAATCCCAGTCCCCATGAGCCCCACACAAGCTGCATACACCGCTGTTTACTTATCATCTGTCCATAGAGCAGAGGGTGGCAGATGGCAGCATAGCGGTCATAGGCCATCACTGAGAGCAGAAAGTCCTCAGTCCCTGCAGTGATGAACATAAAGAAGACCTGAGCCAGGCAGCCCTCTACTGAGATGGTTTTCCTCTGAGACAGGAGGTTCTCCAGCATCTTGGGTACAGTGACTGAAGAGAAGCAGAGATCCAAGAAAGAGAGGTGACTCAGGAAGAAGTACATGGGGGTATGGAGGTGAAAATCAACCCTGATCACCAGCAGCATTGTCAGATTCCCCATGAGGGTCAGGAGGTAAATCCCCAGGAAAAGCACAAAGAGCAGAGTCTCAATGTGGGGGTTGACAGACAGTCGGAGGAGGATGAACTCCGTGATGGTGCTGCGGTTCCCAAAGGTCACTTGAAAAGACTGATCTCTAAAAATGATATAGAAAAACGTGGCAGTGAATTTTCTATTATCCTGCAACCCGTTTTCACATTGCATTGATTCTCTTTTAATATAACAATCATCCAGAAATTATGGGCCAGGTTTTGCGTCAGTCACTTGGAACATAAATATGGATATTATGCCTATAATTTAAAAAGTCATAGCTCAAAGAAGAACACAGAAACAAAGACAAGAAATTAAATCACATGTGAGTAAGCAGAATGGGAGCTCAAAGACTGATTTATACAAAAAGTCACTAACGTCATTATATTGAAGTTATTTGAGCAAAACTTATGATGTTTCTATGGAGTCATGGACCAGAAGCACATTTAGACTGAGGTAGCTGTGTAGCTGGAGGATCAGGATTGAGAAGTAGCAAGGCATGTTTGGTGTAACATGGGCATTTCTTAATAGCTAGAGCTTAGAATATAGGTAGGCAAATGTTGTTGTGACCAAGGATGTAGGCGTTTGCATAAGACATATCACATCCCAGCTCCATCCTGTGCATGTTATGTAACTGTCCTGGACTTCTGCTTCCTTGCTGAAAAATCGGATAACAATATATTATCCTGTTAGGGTTGTTACAAGAATTAAATATGATAAAATATGTAAAGTGCATTTTAAAAATCTGTGCAGTATTACTTAATATAATCATCATCATTATTATCTGAGATTATAATTGTAGCCTAAAACAAATAATATCCTCATGCAGGATAATCCTCTATCAGAGTTAAAGCTGTTCTTTCCCTTACTGTTCCTGTTTCTTACTGAAAGGGTGTAATAAATTCATTTTGAAATCACTAAAGATAGATGCTCTTCTTTTCCCATTTACCAACTGAAAGGCAGTTTGGCATTTGGAATCACATTGAAGCGTCCAAGGATTAAACACTTGAAGTTACTGAAGGAGATGTTTCTCAGAAGGCAAGGGCAGCCAGACTTGAGAAACAACAGGGGAAAGAGAAGGTGGACCCCTGGCCCACCTCCTGAAATGGCTTTCTGGGATGGATGTGTATTCCGTGAAGGGCTACACCTCCAGGCAAATAAGGTAGAGGTGATTTAAAGGAGTACCATGCCAGTGTCCATGGCATGGACCACTCATTCTGGCAGAGTAGGAAAGAGGTAAAGTTGCGGAAGAATTTCAGAAGTCCAGTTCATGAACCTAGAATTTTGAGAGCTTGCCAGGACACCTAAATTATTCTGGAATCACCAGCAGAGGCTGTTTCCTGTCCTACAAGAAGATATCCTTACTAAATAACTTTTCTTTGCTCATTCTAAGAAGGCTTCTTAAAGAGGGAAATAGAGCATTCAGTCCTGTGTATCTCGGTTGTGCATATATTTGGATTTATCCTTTGACCTTCATCCTTAGACACTTTTCTCAACAGTCCAGTACCAAGGTCTTTACGTGTCCCTTGACTTTGGTTTTACCCAAACACTCAGGTCTGATGTATAAAAATACTCTGCCTATTTGAACACTGGATGTTGTCCATCGGTTCTAGCTTTGTTCTGATGAGCTAGAATTGGACCTTGGGGTCACTTGTAGGCTTTATCACAATGGCAGAGTCTATTTCCTGTTTCTGGCCATTCCTTTGCTGCCCTGTTCCCAATAAATTCATAACCTGGCTAAGGGGAGCTTTGAGTCCTTGTTTTTCATCTGATCAGCCATCAACACATCGCTTATTCCCTTCTCGGTACCGAAAAGTATGTTACCTGTACATCCTTTCCAAAAGGCAACACACTCCCCGATGCAGCTGCAGGGCTTGGGCTCGATTCAACTACTAAGAATGAAAATTATATGGAGAAAGTATTTTTTTTTACACCTGGTTTTCTGACTGGGTTATAAAACTCTACTGATAATAAAATGTTTTCTTGTATTCTTTACTATTAAAGTGAAATAGCTACAGGGCAGTTCTTTCTTTCAAATGGCCTAAATCACCGTCAACTTGGCGCTTCTTCATTTGTTCCTCTGTTTGTCTAAATACCTTGTCTCAGCCATATAGAGAATACTTTGGTCTAACTAATTCTCAGAGCAGCTGCGTTTAGGGAGCTTGAGGGTTGATTCTCAGGCATCAGTAGCCCAGAGGATGCCTGAAGCAATGCCAGTTATTCCCTGCACTCAGAACTTGAAGTAAGACTTTGCGGTCAAGAGTACCGGTGGGGTTTCCTTAAGTGTGGCATTTGGAACTTCTGGGTTGAAGCAATGACTACAACAATCAAATGTGAACTCTTGTTAAGGAAGTTTATAGGAGATAGAGAAGGCAATGGGTATTCAACTGTTTTCCTTCTGAAAAAGAAATATTTTTTCAGTTGACACTCTAAGGCAATTTCACCTAGGTAAATTTGCAGTGTACACGTGAGTTGAAGATAAAATGAGTAAAACATTGTAATAAATTTAAAGGAAAGAAATCCAATAACCAGTCATTTGCCTACACTGTCCAGTAAACTTTATCAGGTGTGACAAATCCATATATACTCAAGCCACACAATGGCTATATAACAATTTTTATGCTTAGTGATTAAGATTTCATTTAAAGAAGCATTTAGTTATTGAATGTATCATGTATTGAATCATAATAGGTTATTATGATAAATCATAATTTCCACTTATTTATTTATGATGTGCTGTAATGCTTAATAGTGATTTTAAGCATTTAAGCACAAGCTAGGATGCTTACTGGTGATTTTTGTTTCCCCTCTGTCAATTTCTTAAATAAGCATAAAAAATAGAATTGTAAGGAAATTAGAATACTCAAGTCCATTTTAGAACACTGTCTTTGCAGGAAATCTGTATGGATATTAAAATTATTTTATTTATACTGGTTTTTATCATAAAATTACTGTTAGATATGTGAAATATTTATATTCATACAGATATACAATCATATAATATTTATATCCCAGTCACATGTCCTGGGACCCACTTGAGTTCATGTGGATAGTAATTGAGTCCCAGCTCAAGTACCTGCATCTTTTGTTTCTACAACAAAGGACGGCCTCTAGCATTACAGGATCTTGTTCCAAGCACACATACTCAACCCAGAAGTCTAGGGAGTTAATGATCGTGGGGATCATCCTTAACTAATAGAAAATGGAAACCAGTGGATAAATGCCCTAGCTTCTCTCCCCTCTGGTGGAAGTTTTTGAAGTGTGTTCCAAATAGTTTCTCTGAGGATCCCCACTGGGATTGAGCTCCAGTTTCCCACTATAAAAACATACCCATTAATACATCATTTATTGGTTTTTCTCTTTCTCGTTTCATGCCTCCCATTTCCTTACTTGTGCTACTTTGAATGATCTCCAAAATACTCTTTCAGTACCCAAATCCATGTCTCATTGTCTGCTTTTGGGAGAATGCATAAGAAGGCAGTTGGTACCAGATGTAGTTCTAGAGAATAGTGGGAATCTGGTATTGCAAGCCTTGCCAGTTAAGTGGCAACTGAGATTTTTCTAGGGGTAAGTAGATTGGAGATAACTCCTGTAACATCCAATTACTAAGATTCTTATCTGTGATGGATTTGAATGATGTACATATGGAAGGAAGAGTACTAGTTCATGTTATAGCTGTAGCAATTAAAAAATATATAGATAATAATAATTATAAAGATCATGGAGAGCCAAGCATTTGTTACTTGGCTTAGCAGCCTTGATATAGAGTGTATATTTTCAATTCAGTCAGCTATCAACTTGGGCCACACTGTAAATCCAAAAATATTATATGGAAGCATTAAAGAAACCTTCATCTCCTGTTACGGAAGAGGAGACTGCTGAAAACAAGGCCTAAGATTTGATCTTAAGGTGGCTGAGCCATAAAGAATCTAAATATGCAGCTCTGGAAGGTCTCCTATGCTTAAGTCAAGGCCTTGACAGAGAAGGGATTGAGTCGTGAAGTCAGGAGTATGAATATTTGGGTGGACATGTTTGAGAACCCTGAACCCACAATTACTTATAGCTTCAGGCCTCCAGAAGTGGTCCATGCCTTTTTTTGTGTGTGTGAGGAAGATTAGCCCTGAGCCAAAATCTGTTGCCAATCCTCCTCTTTTGGCCGAGGAAGATTGGCCCTGGGCTAACATCTGTCACCAATCCTCCTCTTTGGCTGAGGAAGATTGGCCCTGGGCTAACATCCATGCCCATCTTCCTCTACTTTATATGGGATGCCACCACAGCATTGCTTGACAAGTGGTGTGTTGGTCTGCTTCTGAGATCGAATGTGTGAACCCCAGGCCACCAAAGCACAGTGCACGAACTTAACCACTACACCACCGGGCCGGCCTGGTGCACGTCTTTAACAAGGGGAAATCATATTAAATCACTGAACGTTGTCTTGGACAAAAATATTTCAAAGTGGGTTCTGTGGGGCCATGGACCTATCCAGCAGTAATTTAATACAGTTGATTAAATGTCTTTAATAAAGGAGAACTCCTTATTAAAGTCCATCACTCTCACATTACCTGGATGAAAAGGCCCTACCTTAAGCACATGCTTCACAAGATGATGTGTGTCTTCTTTAAGATCTTCCCTAACTTCCCCTCGTTGCCTCTAGACCAACAACGTGGATCAGATCTCAAAATTGTCTAAGTAGCAAAGTACGGCACCTCTATAGGAAAAAATAGCTTATTCATTGGAAAAACAGCAGGATACAGTTAATACATACTAGTGGAATATGGGGAACACACGTGGGGATGTATCTTGAAGGTGTCATGTGGGTGAAGGGTAATTTATTTAAATGCACTGTCTCATAATTTAGAATTTTATGGCCTGGCAAGGACATAATGGAAGCATCCACACAATGGAGTAAGTTAGGTGGAGTTGCCAGAACTGCCTTGCAGAGTATTGAGGGAGAGAAAAAGAAGTGTGTATGTTAAGTGCGTTTAGTATTTAAGACTAGGATATCCATCACCTGACTATGTTCCCCAGGAAACCCTCCCTTTGCTAAAGCTCTAAAGAAGTCGTTACTGAGAAAAGTATTAGAACCATTGAGAACCTCAGGAGAGTCTGTCCTTTGTAGACCAGGTTTGATGATAGGAGATGCTGCAAGGGAACTGGGTTCCTTATTGCCAATGGAGATGAGATTCTGGAATAGCAAAAGCCAGATGCCTGCCTTTAACAGTGAAGTGTAAGGTGAACGCAATTACTGGGAGGGGGACCAAGGCCATAGTGGCAACCAAGTGTTTTGACCTGCAAGTATCTCTACTGACGTATAACTGACCACAGTGTTTCTAGGAGGACATTAGATAGGCAGCCAGTGAAGTATTTCTTTACTAATAATGACAACCAAACAAGATCAGGAGCAGATGAGCAGAAGGCTTATGTCAGCAGCCACAAAAAAAAACACACAATCCCATGTTAAGTTTCCAGATGTGAACTGGAATCCATCTATTTAAGTGGAAGCTAGGTGTCCTTGAGGAAGGTCCCATAGTCACATAAAGTATATTTAATAAATATTACCCCAATTCTTCTTCCAAATTGTCCTCTGACAATTTATCAGAGTAACTGTACACTGAAGAAAGCAAAATATCTAGATCTTTTGAGGGCTGTTGTGTACAGGGTCTAAGCTGAACCCTGACACCTGGGACATGAAACACCATCAAGTCCTCATGTCATAATGGGAGTATATGCAGACTAGACAATAAATGTTGTACTGGTCCAAAATATCTCAAAGTGGGTCCTATGGGTCCATGGACCTATCCAGCAGTGATTTCCTTGATCTCTTAAAGAGTAATTGAGAAGGATGTACTCAGGAGCCGGCAAATTTCTCATGTTGCTTCTCTGACCTATGGCATTAAGCTTTTATAGTAGGAATGGCCAAAGAGGGGCTCTTTAACCTGACCTCCTTTCAACTTTAGCTGAGATAGTAAATCAGAACTAACATATCATTCTGCTGGAATTGCAGTGATTAATGCGACACTCAAAGACTCACAGAATACAGAAGGGTGCAAAGATTGTCTCCTTCTTATCTCATTTAATTCACTGGCATTGCCCCTGACACGGTGGCAGTAAACTATATAAACTTAATTAAGGGTTAGCTCTAACTAGAGTTGTTCAACCAACTGGGTGTCTTTACTAAAACCTATTGCCACAGTCTTTGGCACTTAATGTGAGCCTGTTGATCTGGAAAATGTATTTTTTAAACCCCCATCAAAAAAGAAGAACAAAAGCAATTTACATTTTGTAGGAAGGACAGAATTTCACTCCACTCTCCTTGATCCAGGGTGTGCTAACTCTCCCTTTCTCTGTCATAAGAGACCTTGGTCATCTTGACATCCTGTAGGGCATCAAACTGGACTGCTATATTAATGATTTCATGGCAATTGGACCTGGTGAACAGGAAGTGGCATGTTCTCTGGAGAAATATTTTATGTTTGAAAAGTAGCTCCTAGCATACTATTGAACTCTAAGAGAGATTGAGCAATTTATCATTAAACATCAAGTAATTATCCATCTGGAGCTGCCCATTATGTGCTGGATATTTTCCGATCCTACAAGTGAAAAGTGTGGGCAGGTGCAAGCAATAATCTTAAGTATAATGGAAATGGCATGTTCAGAATTGGGCTTGTGCTGCAGGGCACAAGTAAGTTACATGGGCAGGTTGTCTCGTGACAATCACCGCTACTGCACCAATGTCTCACCTTCAGCTCATACCTATGGCTTCATGGGAGGTTCCCTATGACCGGGTAATGGAGGAAGAGAAATCCCAATCTCAATTCATGAATAGGTTTGCTAAGTATGTTAGTACAAGCTGTAAAAGCCTGATGATATGCTACATTTCCACTCAGGGGTAGCCTTGAAAGATAGTGAAGAGAGAGCCTCCCAATGGGCAGAACTCTCAATGGTGCACTTATGACGTATGAACTCTCAGGCAGTGGAAAATGGCTTAGCTGAATGGTCAGAGGCTGAGAAAGAGAGAGATTAGAAGATGGAACAAAGAGGTCTTAGGGAAAGCAAAACGGATGAATGTATAAGTGTTCATTAGATGTGTTGGTCTTGGTTTTTTATATCATTGCCCACCAGAGAGCATCCACTGCTGAACCAGGTGCACAGGAAGGCTCAACAAGTGGATGCCTGCCAGCTTCTGTCCTTCGTCACTTTAGTACTTGTACAATAGGCTGAAGATGCAAATGCAAAAAAAAAAAAAAATATGACAGCAGGGAGGGAGTTATGCTTTGGTCCAATGGCATGGACTCCCTCTCAGCAGTTCTGATATAGCTATTGCTGCTGCTTATCGTCCAACTTGTAAAAAGCAAAGGGCGACACCAATGCCTTGATGTAGTACCATTCCTCAAAGAGAATAGCCAGTCTCTTGGTGGCAAGTTGATTGTATCAGACATTTTTCATTCTGGAGAAACCTGCAATTTCTCCCTACTTGTATTAGTACTTATTCTAGATATTAGTTAACTTTCCCTGCCCACAGTACCTTCTATCTCAGGACAGACACAATGCCTAATTTATGAATTTAGGGATCCTGCATAATATCGCCTTGCACCAAAAGACGCACTTTATGCCAAAGAGCTGAGATAGTGGGCCTATGACCACGGTGTCCATAGTCCTACTCTATGTCACATCACATGGAAGCTTCTGGTCTGGTAGAATGTGAGGATGGCATAAATGGGTGAAATATGAGCTTTATCATCTCACCCTCAGTGTATGTCTTCTGGGGAGCAGACTATATAATGACGTAACGGCTGTTATATGATGCTCTGTCCAATTGGCTAGAATACAGAGGTTCAGGAACTGAGGGGATGAAGTAGGATTGGATCTTCTCACTACCATTCCTAGTGACCCTTTTGGGGAATTTGTGCTTTCCATCCCTGAAACTTTAGACTCTGGGAAATTGGAGATTCTAGGGCCTTGGAATAAGGTAGGGAGAATGAACCACAAAGATACAGGTGAGATACTTGGTCCCAGAGAAGTCAAAACCTCATCTGAAGAGGGCTCTTTCATACCTCTCTGGTCACACAGCCCAAAATAAGCTGCATGAGCCAGCTCAAGAACAGAACCCAAGATAACAGAAACTATGTGCAGGCCACCAATCTGTACGTTTTCTATAAACAATGTTGATAAACTGGCACAGGTTTTACCCTAGTATGCTTTAAACTTAGCAAGAAATACACTAATCACAGGTTAGTCTATTCCTTTCAGGTTTGGCCAAGGGTCAGCTCCTTCACCCCAAGAATCCCTGGAAGTAAGCACAGGGTTGCAACATTCCTGCCATGATTAACTCTGGACTTATACACCACATGTTATTAATAGATTTAAAAATTCTACTACCTCTGAGGTAATTTACATTTGTGGTGGAGAGCAGTCATCAGTGACAGCTCACCATTTTTTAATATCCTCTCTAAATTTTGATAATTTCTTTATCATGAATCCTGTCTTATAGTATAAAAAACTATGTTATCTAACCTCCCTTGAAGCTAGGGTGCAGTGCAAGCATGTGACCTAACTTCCACCATTCAAATACTTCGATTCAGAAATGGAGCTAATGGAAGCTGGGTGCAAGGCATTTCTTTTCTAGCAAAGGTAGTGTGGCAGAAACACCCTAAGGTGACCCCCGGTGAGACACTCCTTTGGGTAACTTCCTCTCCTCGAATGGGAGTAGAATGTGTGTGACGTAGAGTATGGTAAAGGTGATGGATATCACTTCCTTGATTAGGTGGTGCTATAAAGCAGAGGTGAAGTGATTTTGCAGAGATAATTAAGGTCCTAAATCAGCTGATTTTGAGTTAATCAAAAGGGGCTTTGATTAAAAGTATCCCGGGAGGGCCTGACTTAGCCATTAAAAGAGGGACTTGACACTTTTTTGTGTGTGTGTTTGTGAGGATGATCGGCCCTGAGCTAACATCTGCCAATCCTCCTCTTTTTGCTGAGGAAGACTGGCCCTGGGCTAACATTCGTGCTCATTCTCCTCCACTCTACATGGGACGCCACCACAGCAGGGCGTGACAAGTGGTGTGTCAGTGCGCACCCAGGATCCGAACCGGCGAACCCCGGGCCGCTGCAGCGGAGCACGCGCGCCCAACCGCTTGCACCACCCGGCTGGTCCTGAAGCACTTGACACTATTGTGGAGAAAAATGCTCTCCTGCTGGCGTCGAGGAAGTAAAGTGTGGTGGCTGCTTATACAGAGCAACGTGGCGGGGAATTGCAGATGGCCTCCAAGAGCTGAGTGCAGCCTAAAGTTGCTGAGGGTGGCCACTAGCCAGCAGGAAGCCGGGGCCCTCAGTGATAAGGTTGCAAGGAAATGAGTTCTG
Organism: Ceratotherium simum simum; assembly: GCF_057802395.1. Taxonomy (NCBI): domain Eukaryota; kingdom Metazoa; phylum Chordata; class Mammalia; order Perissodactyla; family Rhinocerotidae; genus Ceratotherium; species Ceratotherium simum. Next base: position 20,552,977 of record NC_141916.1, read on the forward strand.
CCAAAAACCTGAGTGAGCTTGGGAGAGGAATCTTGTCCAGTAGAACCTCCAGATGAGAATGCAGCCCGGACAACATAACAAGTGCAACTTTGTGAGACCCTGAGCATAGGACCAGCTAAGTGTGACCTGACTCTTGACCCACAGAAACTGTGAGACAATAAACGTGTATTGCTTTAAGCAGCTAAATCTGTGGTAATATGTTATGCAGCAATAGAAAACAAAACGGGTGGCAGCAAGAGAGGCAAAGTTCTGGGGTTGGCAGGGGTGATGGCTGCTTTTTGGTTTGGGTAGAATTGCAGTATAGTTCTGGGAGTTGTTTGGAAGCTTAACCCAGTCTTAACCCATTTTATCCAGTCAAGTACCACCTTCTGCGAGCTAGCTAATAAATGTTAATAGACTCAATTTCTGCTTCAACTGACCAGAGAGGATTTTGTAGTTTGTACTAATACTATTAACTGCTACACTTTGCAAGAAAATATGAATGCTCCTCATGACCCAGCTTCAAAACCCCTCAGGGCTTCTAGACCTACAAATAGACTCAGATCCCAGAATGATCTTGGGTTGAGAAGTAGGGCAATTGTAAAGTGAAATATGAAAGAGGGCTTACAGTCAAAGGGAACTGCAAGATTTTCCCAGTTTCTGTTGGCGAAAACTGGAGAGTATATGTGGAAATAGATTCTGGTGGTTCTGGGTCAGGGAGGGAGGGAGATAAGTTAGCATCAGGCTGCATTTATTGATATGGTGCCTTTACCCATGATTCTTTATTAAGAGAAAAAAATTGTTTTTACATGTAAAGCTATATGGTCGTTGAAGACTACTGGCTCTGGCAGTTCTGGGTATAGGCATGGAGAATCTAATTTCTAACCATTTGGGTCTCATCTTTTAGACTTGTCCATGATCACCCCCAATTTAGGACCATCATAACCTACATGTTTTTTAAAATGGAAAACATATTAATTTACCTGGGGATTCTGGTACATGATATCTGTTATATTTGCAAGGAAGTCAGAAAGCAATATTAAGCGACTAAAAGTAAACCTTGGGGTGGTATGCTAATTCTATGGCAGAAGGTACCATGATTGAGTAAAACTGTAGATAGGGAAATGAGAAAGTCAGAGATATTCAGTGGTGGTATCACATTGGCCCAAATGTACATATGGAAGAGAGGTGAGGCATGAGTAGAGGGCTTTGCCATTTCCAGCTTGGAGTCAAATGTTGGGCACGTCCACCTTTTTGCCTGGTTCTAATTACATGCTAAATGGGATCCATTAGCATTGCCTGCATCCTCTTCTATAGTAATTACTAAGCAGTACCTGAGTATAAGAGGACAATGAACCTCAGCCCTTATTAAGAAATCAGTAGAATGAGGAGGACAAATCTCCTCTAACTCTCTCTACAATATTCATATACGGCTTATGAAAAAAAATTGCACAGCTATTGACTGACTATTGAATTTTAAAAGTTCTTCCCTCAGTAGCCTTTGCTATGCTAGACATGAAGAAAACCTTTCAAGAGGTCAGCCTGTTAAAGGTGACTGGTTTGCTAAAGGTCACTGGGCTTCTGTATCTCATTCTGGAAAGCAGGTCAAGTACAGTTCATCTTCATGTGTGATGGACTCCATTAAGCAATTACTGTCCTCCTACAAGGGTACCTGAATTCTCCAGCTAACTCTCACAACCTGATAGGATAAGATTTAGATCGGACCACTTTCAAAAGTAAGTTGATTCATTACATTGATAATATCATGATAATTTCCTCTTTGGAAGAGGAAGCCAAGAGCATTTGTAAATTATAATGTGCAAGAGAAGTCAAGGATGGCTGATTTAGAGCTGAGGCCCTTCAGTCATATATTTGGGAATATCCCAAGTTGACGCCTCTAGGGACATTTCACAAATAGTAAAGAACAAGTTACTAATCCTTCTGGGTCCTACTAATAAGAAAAGGGTACAAAGTCTTGTGGAGCTATACAGATTCTGGTGGACACACATACCACATTTGGGTATCCTGTCATCTCTAATATAGAGTAACTAGAAAAAAAAGACTAAATTTGAATGAACTGGAACAAAGGAAGGCTTTGAGGGTGTGCAAAGGGTAATAGTACAAGCTGCATCTCTGGGACTATATAATCCTAATGGACCAATGATTTTTTATGTGTCTACCACTAAAACTTAGGCAGACTGGAGTTATTAGCAAAAGTCTAGTTCTGCCACCCAACGGCAGCTACGGATATTTTGAATTAGAAAACCGTCGATACTACGACTAAGTACAACCCATTTAAGACACAATTACTAACATGCTCTTAAGCTCTGGTGGAAACAGCCCATATGGCTGAAGGACAACAAATTACCAAGATATATATTTTGATATGAGTGCTATCAGAAAGATATTCAAATAAATAAAGAGCTGTACAACAAAGTTCCTTGATAAAATGTAAATGCTGTATTCAGAAATATGCTGAGATGGAGTGAATACATCATATCCATGAGCAGGTAGATCTTCTCTCTACCTCTAGGATCAATGATAGAACACTCACTCCTGTTTGTAAATGGTCTGAATTTTATGAATCCCTTCCCATTGAAGTGTAACAAGGTATTTGCTTCACCAATGGGAGTTCTTGTATTGCAAAATGACATTTCATATAGAAGTCTGCCATTTTCCCAGCAGATAGTAAATCCCTAGCTGAAAAAGACAAAGGTAAGTTTGCACAATGGGCTGAACTGAAAGCAGTGTATATAGCAGTACAAAAAGAACTTAATTTTGCTCTAGAATAAAGTCCTACTTGAGATAAAATGCTGTATAAAAAAGTCTGGATATCACAGACACTCAGGGCATAGTTAATGGCCCAATTGTCTGGCTAATAAATGTTCGATGGATAGACAATTAAAGAATACTGTGTGTGAAGAAGGTGATTGTGGAGGGCTTACGGAATTTCAGAAAGAAAATTAAAGTAGATCATGTGCATGCTCGCCAAAAGAACCCAATTACTGGCTCAGAAGAGCACTGGAATGCCAAGATGATGCCTTGGTCCACTGTCCGCAGGTAGCCACTTAGATATGTGAGATAAGCAGGCATGGTAGTGTCCACATTGTGCAACAATGAGTATTACAAAAACATATTTCACTGTCGCCCACCAAAGTAACTAATGCGGAAGTTGCTAATGTAATTTATTGAATCTTAACAAGAGAAAAACTACCAGAAATTGGCCTTGGAGAAAAACCCCATGAACAAAGACTGACTCAAAGCTGACATGTGGTTGACATAGGGCCACTGCCAATGTTTCTGAAGGATTCTAAAGGATTTTAACAAAAATACTTATTTCTCCTTGGTCTTTTCTTACTCGTTAAGGGAAGCAGAAGATGAAACACCCATCAAGTTCCTGGAAATAGGCATTTTATGTCAATTTGGAGCCATAACCTACATCTCACTGGATCAAGGAACATGTTTCAACATACTACTGTACAAAAATGGGTCAAAAGGACTCTTAAAAACCTATGGAGCAGTGACTTAATTGAACATTTGGAATGGGAAATCTAAACACTTTTATTAAAGGTGTGATAAGATCATGAAGGGCTTCCTAGCTCAACTGGGTGAATGTGTGCCACACCTGAAAATGAGGAGTGATAAATGTGGAACCCTTTTTAAAGAGATTTCTGGACATTGGAGGGATTTTTTGTTTGTTTGTTTGTTATCAGCTCCAGTGGTTCCAGGCTCAGGACTACGTTTGCATGTTTGAGCTAAAGGGTATGTTGCTTCTCAAAATACTATCTCTGTTTTTTTGAATTAGACTGCACACCACTACAATAGTAGTGCCACTTCACTACAGTAATCTTAGGATGATTTATCTCTCCAACTCTAACATCTCTCCCTGGGAATGGACAAAGAAGAGGCTCTAACAAGGTTCCTATTGCCACCTTACAAACTTTCTTTTTTCTTGTTTACAGGATGTAGCATGTTTCATCCTTTTTTGTCAACCTTACTGACCTGATATTTAAGGTGTGACTCTTTTAAGTAGCATTTACTTGATAATCTCTATCTTTTAGTCAGAGTATTTAGTACATTTACATTTAATGTAATTACTTATATAGTTGGATTTTACTTCCCATCTCACCATTTGTTCTCTATTTGTCACAGCTGCTCTATATTCCTTTTTCTCTCCTTTCTTGCCTTCTTTTGGATTTACCATTTTTGAAAATCATTCCATTCTTTCCTTTCTATCAGGAGGCAGTCTTCTACTCTTATTTTAGTTGTTACTCTGGGTATTACCACATGCATGTTATAAATTAGTATTTTCACTATGTCATGGGCAATGAAAGGATTATTGCATAGTTTTAACACTTTTTACCCTTCTCCAATTTTTTGTGCTATTATTATCATGTATTTTGATTATGTATGTTTGTGTGTATGTATGTATGTGTATATATATGTATATGTGTATACAATGCCTCAAGACATTATTATGTTACTATACAGAACAATATTCATTTGAATTTACCCACATGTTCAAACTTTCAAGTGCTCTTAATTCATTCCTCTATTTCAGTGTTTCTGTTTAGGAACATATTCCCTCTATATAAAGAAATCCTTGACCCAAGGCCATTTCTTGTTCCACCCTTGGGTCTTTCATGAGATTTTGCATGCTTAAATAATTCAGCCCACACAATCAAGCTCCGTGCACACTCCTCAGGCCTGGTCTGCACACTCCTGTTGAAAGAGGGCTGTGAGACCTGGAAGTGGACCTGAGGCTGTTTGGGCAGGGAATTCTGCGGTCTCAGATATTTGAAGCATGATTTATAGAGTGTGCTGGCTGTGAGTGGGTATATCAGCTGGACTCTGCAAGACCCTTACCTTGTGAATAGTGACAGGCAGGAAGGAAGCCAAACTGGAGCCCCTAAAACACAAGCCCAAGCCTGGGGCACAGGTGCCTGTGTCTAAAGGTGGTACTGTTTACAGATAATTTGTCTTTTGTTTCAGGCTGTTTTAAAATTTTTCTCTTTGTCTTTGGTTTTCAGTAGTTTATAATGAAGCACCTAGGTGTGGTTTCTTTTGTATTTTTCCTGCTGGAGGTTCATAGTAGTTATTAAGCTACTCTCTCTTATCGTCAAACCTATCCTTATGCTTTGTGATGTGCAGAATCTGGAAAGTATATTTCCCCTTTGACAACTGACTCCTCTTATGTTCTGGCACTGAAGGGAGACGACTTGCTGTTTCTGTTAGCAACACCCCGGTGATAGCTGGGATTCTACTTTCTAGCTTTTTCTCAGCACTCCCAGAACTAGTCTCCTCACGCCCTCTCAGACATAGCATTGATGCTGGCCCCAGTATCAGTTCCCCTATGTTAAACCCAGCATATATTGGGTTAAAACCAAAAGCACACATTCTCTTTTCCCTGCTCCTCTAAGTTACATTCACATGTAAATATAGTTTTTTTTTTTTTTAACCTTTATATCCCTGAATTTCATGAGGCAAATGGAGGTTACAAATTGTTAAAGCCCAGGTGGCCTCATGCTGGGGCTCACACTGAAGTTTGGTTAGTTAATGGGTCCTTTGAAGTTTTATTACAGGGAAACTGATATCCCGAAAATATCAAGAAGATGAAGCTTCCCAGACCCCAACTCCTCGGCTTCCTGATGCTGAAATCCACCATTCATCACAGAGGCAGACAACCAAGAACACCCACCTGCAGATTACCTTATCTAGGCTGAATGCAAACTGGTGGGAAGGTGCCAATCTGCAAAGCCACAGCTGCCCCTCCCCTATCCAAAACCTTGTAAACTTTGTAATCATTAATTGGTGAAGTTTCCTTCCTCTCCCCAGGGCCCAACATCTGGTGAGGTGGGAAGATTGATTGATGGAGTGCAAAACCTCCTACTACAAATAAATATAATAGCTGGCTCAGCACCAGAACGTCTGAGACCCTCATATAATTGCCCACTAGATATTTACAGACAACACATTCTTTCCCATGGATTCTCCTTTAAAAACCCTAGCTATTAATGCTTCAGGAGGACAGTGGGTTTTGAGGCACCGGCCTATCACATCCTCATTTTGCTAGCAAAATAAAAAATTACTCTGTCTTTTCCTCAATCCCTTGTCGTTGTGTTCATTGATTCTGCTACAGTGACAAGGTCCTAGTTTTTTGGCAACAGCATCAGCAAGAAATCTCCCCTTCCCAGCTCCTCAAACACTTTCTCTGAGCTCCTGAAATAGCGACACAGGTGGCAGCACCCGCCTTCAGAGATCTCAGTCCCAGCTCACGGATAATCTCCTGCAGGCTTCTAGTTGCTGACGATCCAGCCTCTTCTCTTTGTTTCCCTAGCCCTAAGAATTGTAGCTACTTCCTGTAATTACTATCTCTGTATTAACATAATGTTCACTTTTTGCTTTTCCAATTTTTCAACCTCCAACTATGCTTTCATATTAAATTATATTACTCTGTCCCATTCTGTCTGTCCTTTCTTTTTGTGGCTCTAAATACACATATATTGGTTCTTAACATTCTCCACAAGATTTTAATGATTTTATACTGTATTTCCCATTTTTTTTTGTCTTTGTATTTCAGTCAGGGCATTTTCCATTGACCCATGTTCTAGTTTATTAGTCTTCTGTTTCTAATCTACTCATTTTTGGTTATTACATTTTTTAATTCTAGAATTTACTTTTGAATCTATTTTATGGATTCCAGTTCTTTAGAGAAATTCTCCATTTTGCCCTCTATTTCTTGAACACATTAATCAAAGTCATTTAAAAATGCACATCTAAAGAGGTAACAAGTGTTTCCAAGGAGGTGGAGAAAAGCAAACCCTTGTGCACTGTTGGTGGGAATGTAAATTAGTACGGCCATCATAGAAAATAATATGGACAGTCCTCCAAAAATTAAAAATAGAACTGACATATGATCCAGCAATCCCACTTCTGGGTATATTTCCAAAGGAAATGAAATCACTATCTTGAAGAGCTATCTGCTCCCCTATGTTCATTACAGCATCAATTACAATAGCTAAGACATGGAAACAACCTAAGTGTCTGTCAGTGAATTAATGGATAAAGAAAATGTGGTATATGTATATACAATGGAATATTATTCAGCCATAAAAAAGAAGGAAATCCTGCCATTTGTGACAACATGGATGACTCTTGAGGGCATTATGCTAAGTGAAATAAGTCAGACAGAGAGGAAAAATACTGTATGATCTCACTTATATGTGAAATCTAAAAAAGCTGTACTCATAGAAACAGAGACTAGATTAGTGGTTGTTGGGGCTTGGGGGAAATGAGGAGATGTTGGTCAAATGGTACAAACTTCCAATTATAAGAAGAATAAGTTCTTGGGATCTAATGTACAGCATGATGACTATCATTAACAACACTGTATTACATATTTTAACTTTTCTAAGAGAGTAGATCTTAAATGTTCTCACCACATACACACACAAAAAGGTAACTATGGGAGGCGACAGATGTATTAACAAGCCTTCTTGTAATTATTTCACAGTGTATACATATATCGAATCATCCTGTTGTACACTTTGAGCCCACAGAGTTAATCACTACAAAAAATGACTTCAAACGAAATATATCAGGGTAAATATGGTGTGTTTTGGGAATTGTGTTCCAACTTGACAGAAAAGGAAGTACTTCCCTGGGAAAGTGTTATGTGAGATAGACTAGAAAGGCTAAAGAAGAGTCATGCCAAGGTTTGGCAGATTGAGCTGAGATGAGTTCCAAGTGAGGGTAGAGTAACAGAGTAACTATCTATCCATTGTCCCAAAATAAAAAATGTGACCTACTCCAAGAACAGAAAGTAGCCTGGTGTGCCTGCAGTTGGAATAATTTTTGACAGAGTGGTCTGGAAAATTCTGAGGTTAGAAAGTTAGAATGGACCAGATGGTACTCAAGTGTTCTTTATTCCAGGTAAAGGAATTCGGACTTTATTATGTGGGTGCTGGAGCATCACTGAAGTGCTTTAAACTGGGGAGTTATTTAAATATATTTCATTTTGGAAAGATCACTCTGTAGAGTTTTGTTTTGTTTTTCTGTCGTTGTTGGTTTTCTAAGTAAGGCAGAACATTTTGTTATTGAAAAATTCTTTCTAATTTTGAGCCCATATTGGATCCTTTAAGCTTTCCACATTAGTCTCATTTCTACTCTCTCTAATTAACATAGAATGTAATCTAAATGACATAGCTGTCAATTATTTGTAATTTAGATATTATGATAGAATTCATATAATTCTGGGAGGAAAATATTTGTATACCACCAAGATAAGATACAAAAAGATAACCTATGTATCAGTTATGTTTCTTTTTTTCCCTTAGTTTTTCACAACTTGAAATCAACCTTGATTGTTAATTCATTTCAGGCACCTAAATGTATTAACTCTCTTTTGTTTTCTTCAAGATATCCTTGCTTGTTTTTTAAAAAAATATTTTTATTGTAAATTAAAATCTATATTAAATATAAAATTTATATATGTATAAAATATACATATTATATAAATATTATACACATATAAGGATTTTATATATATATGATTATATATTATACATATATATATGACCGAAAAAATGTTTAACATGGTGTCTACCAAGTTTCTTCACTATAAAGTTATTTTTCCCTTTGTAATTAATAATTTGTGGAGAGGTAGTTTGAGACTATGTAAACATCTTGTTTCTTATTAAACTATTACTCCATAGCCCTAGCATCGTTTGATAATTTCCTATCTCCCTCATTCCTTTTTTATTAGTTCACATTATTCTGCAAGTATGGGTTTCAGGAGATGTGTTTCTTCTCCCCCATTTATTTATCTGTTCAGTCATTTACTTATATCACTATGGTCTCATGCATATTTTACATTTTGTGTTATAATCCAATACTACTTTATTTGTTGCTCAAGTTGTTCCAGCTTTGGCCATTGAGACCTCTTTCAGTTGGTTCCTGTGCTCCTTGGACTTACTCCCATCATTGTGTGCGTGTGTGTTTTAGTACTTTCTTACTTTCCGGTCCTATAAGATGCTTCAAGCTCATCTTGTATATTCCCTGCCTATTCCCTGCCCTAGCCCTAGAATACCCATTTCTTCAAGGAGCCCTGGTTCCTTTTATTGGAGAATGATATTAGAAACCAAGATCTGGGTGGTAGATGTGATTGTTATTACTGATGTGTTGCTGCTTCAGGCCCTTTCAATTGATAGTAAGGAAATATATGTGTGCATACTAATCCATGTATATACACATATCTGTAAATATTTCTATATGTAACTATCTGTAGTTACATTTAGCTAAACATGAGTTCATGCTGATGTTTCCAACTCCAATGTATTATCACATGGCTCATTCCAGCCTTCTCCCCTTGCTTATCTGAAAACTTCCATTTCAACAGTGAGAATCCTGGCTCCTACTATCTGCCTTTTATTAAGTATTTAATTCAAGTATACATGAATTGCAGTATCACAATTGTTAACCCGTTCCTCCTGTGGGAAACAAGTTTGTCAGTGAGAGTGCAGTGCTTATGTACAGTTGCTTTTGCCTTTCGTCCTACAGATTCCACTAATTTCCAAAGTTATTTAGATCAGCACCTTTTTTCCCTAACCACTTCAGTGAGGTTGGTTCATGTATTTATAATACAGTTAGATTGCTTTATCACATTCCACAATCCATCCTCAGATTCCCTCAACCTCCTAAATGATATGTTTTTAATTTGTGTACATTAAAGTTCATTCTTTTTTGCTGTAAAGTTCAATAGGACTTGACAGATGCATGGTGTCGTGTATCCACAATTATAACAGTGTATGGATTAGTTGCACTGCCCTGAAAATCCTATGCTTCACCTATTTAGCCCTCCTCCCCTTCCCCCTGAACTAGCAACTACTAATATTCTACTGTCTGTATGGTTTTGCCTTTTCCAAAAGATCATATAAGTGAAATAATCCAGGTTGTAGCATTTTCATACTGGCTTCTTTCACTTACCAATGTGCATTTAAGATTTATCCATATTTTTTCATGGCTTGATTACTTATTTCTTTTTATCACTGAATAACATTCCATTGTATGAATGTACCACAGTTTGTTTATCCATTCGCCTACTGAAGAACATCTTGGTTGCTTCCAGTTTTGGGACAATTACAAACACAGTCAATTCTAATTATTCATGGTACTTATATTCTATAAAGTGACTGTGAACTTTGAATTAGTGAATACAGACCCTTTGCTCCTAGGGAAAATATAGGATTAGGTTCCTGTGGACCTCTGGTCACAACCTTTTCATCAGTTGATCAATCCATAACCTTGTTTTATGGGTGTTTCTGTTTCAAGACATCTCATTTAACATAAATATTTTTTACACGTAGTTAGTTACACAGTTTTTCAATGATTTAAAGCCAGGGACTTTGGAGGCCATTTACATTATATAGGTTCATTTGCCAATGAATGACCTTTCAAAAAAAGCCAGTTTCATCAGTGTTAAAAACCTGTTCTTTCACATAACGCTTTTCCTGTATAACACTTAATAGGTATTTTAAAAATTCTTCCATAGCCTTCTGATCTTCAGAACCTGTATCACTTACAAATTCAACATTTTTCGTGTTGTATTGCCTTTTGAAACATGTGAGCCAGCCAGCTCTAGCCAAGGGGGTTTAGCATTTTCCTCACCCTGGGTAACATGACCATAAATTTCTTTGGTTTTCAGCCTGACAACAATGTGGTCCATTATGCATTTTTTTTTTTTTATGAGGAAGATCCGCCCTTAGCTAACATCTGATGCAAATCCTCCTCTTTTTTTTGCTGAGGAAGGTTGGCCCTGAGCTAACAGCCGTGCCCATCTTCCTCCACTTTATGTGGGATGCCGCTACAGCATGGCTTTGATAAGCAGCACATCGGTGTGTGCCCGGGATCTGAACCTGCCAACCCCAGGCCGCCAAAGCGGAGAGTGTGCACTTAACTGCTTGCACCACTGGGCCTGCCTGCAGTATGCATTTTTAAAAAAATTTTTTTTTATTGATGTTTTAATAGTTTTTAACATTGTGAAATTTTTGGGTTGTACATTTTTGTTTGTCCATCACCATATATATGACTCCCTTTACCCCTTGTGCCCACCCCCCACCCCCATTGCCCCTGGTAACCATAATACAGTTTTCTCTGTCCATGTGTTGGTTTATATTCCACATATAAGTGAGATCATACAGTGTTTGTCTTTCTCCTTCTGGCTTACTTCACTTAACATTTTTTTTAAAAATATTTTTTAGAGCCATTTTAGGTTCAAAGCAAAATTGAGCAGAAAGTACAGCCCATATACTCCTGCTCCTAGATATGCACAGCTTCCCCTACTATCAACATCCCACATTTCAGTGAGAGATCTCACAGTGATCTTTTCACTGTCTCTGTAAGTTTTTCATGTTATGTTCTTGGAATCATACAGTATGAAACCTTTTCAGATTGGTTTATTTCACTTCATAATACGCATTTAGGTTTCCTTCATGCTTTTCGTGAGTTGATAGCTCACTGCTTTTTAGTGCTGAATAATACTCCATTGTCTGAATGTAGTACAGTTTATTTTTACATTAACCTACTCAAGGACATCTTGTTTGCTTCCAAGTTTGGGGAATTATGAATAAAGGTGCTATAAACATCCATGTGCTTATTTTTGTGTGAATATAAATTTTCAACTCACTTGGGGAAATACCAAGGAGCATGATGGCTGGATTGTGTGGTAATAGTATGTTTAGTTTTGTAAGCAACTGCCAAAATTGTCTTCCAAAGTGGCCGTACCATTTTGCATTCTCACCAGCAGTGAATGAGAGTTCCTGTGACTCCACATCCTCACCAACACTTGGTGTTGTCAGTGTTTTGGATTTTGGCCATTCTAATAGATGTGTAGTAGTATCTCATTTTTATTTTAATTTACAGTTACCTAATGACATTAATATTGAATGTCTTTTCGTATGCTTATTTGCTATCTGTATACCTTCTTTAGTGAGGAATCTGTTCTTTTGCCAATTTTTTAATTGGGTTGTTCATTTTCTTATTGTTGAGTTTTAAGAGTTCTTTGTATATTTTGGTTTATCCAGTGTGTCTTTTGCAAATATTTTCTCCCAATCTGTGACTTGTCTTCTTATTCTCTTGACTTTGAGAAGTAAAATTTTGACGGTAACTCCATCAATACCTTTTTTTGTGTGGAAGTTTTGCCTATTCTTCTAGATGAATTTTGCTATCTGTTTGTCAACTTCTATAAAATGTCTTAAGGAGATTTTATATTATATTTAACTGTTTTGGGAACTGGAAGACCACTGTAAACATTTTTAACACTGTTGAATTAGCATATGTAGTTTCCATTTTCAATACAACTCAAAAATTATGGGGTCTCTTCATCATATGAAAAAAATCTCCATACTTTTGTAAAGTCTTAATTAAAAAAATGAACATTTGTATTTTAACAAATGCCAAGTCAACATCTAAAAAAGTGATGATTTTTTAAAACTTATTTTGTTGCTATATGCATTCTGTTTATTGTTTTACTGGTGCTGTGACAAATTCTCATTCCAGGGGCTAAATTCTATGTTGTATAATTTTTAATGTTATGGTCATTTGTTTAGATTTGTTTAGAAAAGAAAGAATTAAACACTCTACCTTCCCTGTCATGTAATATGTGCATTTATATGTGCAAAGGTCATCATCTTTGACAAATATCGTATACAGTCCTTTCTTGTGGAAAATATTTTTGGACTAGTTGGCTTTTTCACAATCTGGGGAATAGCTATGCTGGAATCATAGACTGTGAGACCATCTGGATCACAGGATATTAGAAATGACAGGAGCCTTTAGCATTTTCCAATTATGCCTTCTTATTTACAGTGGAGGAAACAGAGGCCCACAAAGCAGAATAACTTGGGGAAAAACAAAATGAGTTTGTGATATTATAATCCAGATCTTCTCCTAATCTACAGTGCTGTTCTCTGAACTAATGCAATACTATACTTGGATATTTGATAACTACATTGCACTATCCAATAAGAACCAACAGGGAAAATGTCTTTTACATCACGCTTCTTTTATCAGTTGTTTGCTTGCTGGTTTCTTTGCTTGGCAATTGTGATGTGCTTTGGTCTCACTCCATTTCCAAGTTCCCAGTTGCAACCATAGACCCTGGCGTCTCTGCCCATGAGTATCACGCCCTCTTCTGGGTCAGTGATGGTGTCTGCCTTATAACTTCTCTTTTCAGGCAACCAAAGCTGTGCCCTAGATGTCACAGTGATATGGATGGGAATAAAAGAAATTTACCTTACTAGGCAGATGGCACTGACAGTAAAAGCAGTCCTCATGGTGATGCTTCTACCCTCATGACCCTATCCCAACATTTCCAACACAAACTAAGGAAAGGGATCCACTGGTTGTATACCGTCTTCTTTCTATGCAGTGTCTACTCTTTGCTATCCTATACCTGCTGCCTATGTTGTACTGAAGAGAAAGGAAGCTTCCTGCCTTAATTTCTGAACCAAAACTAAGTTTTGAATGATGACAGAGGTTTTGTGAGTGTATGCATTCTTTCAGAAAAGATGTAATCTCATTGCCAAAATATTGGGACATTTTGTGTGTTTTGCTGATATATGGGGGAAAGGGGATAAAAATATTTGAAAGGGGACTATTCAAGGAAGCACACAGAGTCACTGAACACAGGCAGATGAGCCCAATTTTCTCCATCACCCATCATTCAGACTCTGCCTTAAAAGGAATTCCCAATAAGCTCTAGACAGGGCCGTATAGAGAGTGTGGCTAGCATAGTCTATGCCACAGGTGAGCATCTGAGAGTCGTCTTCTCCATATGGGATTAGATGTCAGATGAAACTAGGGAGTAGGGAAGTTAAAAACGTTGAGGAAATAGCCTGTCACTTAATCAGTGCCTTTGAGGGCAACACATTCAAGTACTTTATTAATGATAATCCTGACTATGGAGTCTATTATGAACCTACTGTGTTTGACTCTTGATTCTGAATTAAGCCCCAAAGGTAGTGTAAGTTTCCAGAGCACTTTCCAGAAGGGACTAACGGGCCTCACATTTCTTAATGTGTTTTTAGATTTTCTACCTTTTCATCTCTGTCCCATAATTGTCTCTCCCCGTTTCCTGAACAGTCCCCCCTACACAAAACTATCCACATCTGATAAACCCTGTTTAGCTCTTTATCTTGATCACAGAGACCAAAAGATCCTGACTTGGCCCTGTCCTGAGCCTTCCATCCTCTCACCCCATTTTCCCTTGTATTGGACCACACCTGCTTGGTGGGGTGCTGCTCTGCCATGGTGAGTGAGGACCCATGAGGCCTGGGTTCCCGCCTATAACAGGATGGGCAGGGTGGAGCTCAGGGGAAAGGCCATTTGGGTGAAACACCTTGCAGAAGCAGAGGAGGCTTTCTTCCTTGATTGTAGAGTTAGGGTCCAGGGTAGCAAGTTGATTGATCAGAGAGCTGGTTTCTCAGGTTGGGGACTAGGGCCCCTGATGACTGCTCTCCAGTGCTTGGCAGCAATCTTCCCAACTTTAGGGTCATCCCAGAATCCCGAAGACTCATGCTTCTGTACCAAAAAAGAGGAGGTTGTGAATGTATGAGGGAGAGAGATCCCATCCCTGGGGCCCCACCTGGCTGGCCCCCATTGTCCTTAGGGATTTTGTTATTACACTCCACCAGGAATGGGTATCACTGGCTCTGGGATTTGCAATCCCTTGATGATTGTGTGGCCCACAGGAAAGACCCCTTGCTGGGCGTTAGGAGACATAGTGTCATAACTTATCAGAGCCTATGTTTTCATCAGGAAAGTCAGGAAAATTCCTCATGCTTGCCTCAGAGGACTATTAAAACTAAATAAAATCATAGATCTGATATGGTTTTGACCAAAAGTGCTCCTCATATGTAAATATTTATAATAATTACATTTAAAATTTATGTAAATATGAGATCACCTGTACAATGATCTATTTCTCTAAGAGGAATGTTTTTTATTTCACTAGGGCCAACTCTCTGATATAGGATCAAATTTGGTTCAAACAGGCATCTAGGGAGTTCACCATTTCCTAGTTCAAGCAGGATCATATCTGAAACATGTCAAAATGATTTTTGAAAAAGTATTTCTGAAGTCCTCTGTGGAACATGATGCCGCTGTCTTTCTTGATTACTCTGTCCTCTGTTTCTCAATTGTCACTATTGGGAAGTCATTATGAATGTCTGAATTAAATCTCTGGTGTTGTAGCTTCATCTTTTTTTCTCCTAGTCTTTTTCTTATGGGAAAGAAATTGACATCTCCTGATGTTAGGGCATAAGATTCTCAAACTTTTATTAATTTTCTTCTTCTAAGTCCTTCTCCTTCTAAGTCTCTGATTTTTTCATGGCTTCCCTTTCTTATCTGTCATTCTTTATGTTCCCTTAGTCCCTCAAATGAATGTAGAGAATCTCTCAAAATCTAGGATGGTGAGATCCAGGACTAATCCTGAGATTCCAGGGATTTCTGATGGGGCTGAGAATAGAGGAGGAAGCCCTGGCTCTGTATGTCACCACTAGTTGAGAGTGGTGGGGGGCCACCTCCTGCCCCTTTAGAAGAGACTTATATTGGAGTACAGGCTTCCGAAGGCTCAAGGCTCAGACCCAGCTATACTTCTATCTACTACGCCCATTTCTGGGTGGATGCCATCTCCTTTGGGGACTACCAAAATAGGGCCACTTACCCAGTCCTGGATGCAGATGATATGGGTGTTTTGGAGCAGTTGCTCATTCCTAAAGGGGACATAGGAAGGAGTCCTTCTGTTACAGGAGTCTGGAAATGTTTCTGTAAGAGTCCTAAGCCCTGCTCACGTCCTTAGTTTGGAGTATAGCCAGTCAAAACGGGAGAGGCCAGACTTTATGGGGAAGCCAAAGACCTACAGGCCTGTCAGAGAGGCAGTTGCAGAACGTGGCACCAGACATCTGGTTACTTGCAAAGCATACTGAATCACAACCACCAGACCTCTGTTTAACCAGTGCTGGGCATTAGGAGTTAGCCAAATGCCTCAGTCCCAAGGCACTGCCACTGGAGCAAGTCCTTGGTTTCTCACTTCTTGTCTCCTTTTTTTATATAGAAAATGGATACAATGAGACTTGAATTCTCCTCACCTGATTCTGAATCCCTCCCCTCTCTCTGCCCCCCCCCCACACTTTTTAGGAAGCAGAAAAGCAATAGCAGTAGTTAGGATCCTAAATCCACATTTTTACATCCTGGGTCATTAGGAGGTGTGTCCAGGGGCCTGCAGTGATCTCTTTGGAAATCAGCCTTCCTTGGATGAAGGAGAGCATCCTTCAAGCTGAGGTAAGCTTGGCTCTTTTGACCTGCTGACCCTTGGCGATCAGCAGCCAAGAAAACTTTCCTCTGTGTCTCACAATGGATTCTGCCTGGCTGTATTTCCTTATCATTCTGGAGTGGAGTTGATTGACCAGGCTTGGAGAAAGATTAGAGGGGGTTCTCTTTGGACTGGCTGTATTTAAAGATCCCCAAGAAGATTTGGACTCTCATAAGCTTTGTTTTGTGGAGGGGCTAGAAATGCATACAGTAGTTCCAA
The DNA here is from genome assembly GCF_057802395.1 of Ceratotherium simum simum. Taxonomy (NCBI): domain Eukaryota; kingdom Metazoa; phylum Chordata; class Mammalia; order Perissodactyla; family Rhinocerotidae; genus Ceratotherium; species Ceratotherium simum. Next base: position 20,569,544 of record NC_141916.1, read on the forward strand.
TTTCCAGAGAGACCCCTAGACCCCAGAATCTCCTTTTGATTTCCTCCTCCCTCTGATTCCTGCACCCACATCTGAAGTCTCCTCAATCTTTCCATAGGACTTGAAAGTTCCTGAATTAAATTTTATTTCATTCTGATATTAGAGGATATTTTATTGGGCTCAATCATTTGTATTCTTGATACTCAAAGTCTGATCCATGAACCAGCAGCTTCAGCATCACATGAGACCCTGCTAGAAATATAGACTCTCAGGCCCACTCTAGACCTACTGAACCAGAATCTGCCTTTTAACAAGTTACCCAGATGATTTGTATACATGCAAAAGTTTGAAAAGCCCTGATTTATAAGTTCCTTCTTGGATGGGTGGGGGAAGGAGTTCCAAATATGGCTTTTATGCTGTAATTCTAGGCTCCTGGGTGTTTTGAGTATTTTCCTGAAACACTAGAATTTGCATCTGGGCATTTGAGAACTATAACTTGACTACTGTGAAAAATCATTCTGTTCTGACCTTCCCACTATTCAATCCCTATGCCAGCCCTGCTAAGTCTTTACAGCAGAGCTGGGAAGCTGCTCACCTCTGTGCTTAGTGTCTCTCCTTTACTGAAAAGAGCCATGTCTAATTGAGGGCTGAGAGTGTCCTCAGGCCCTCAACAGCCATCCCAAGGGAGAAAGGGATCCTGCTGTCCCTATCCAAATAACTGTCCCGGACAGAGGAGAGACTAGCAGTGCTCATGGAATTTCAAGGAAAGCCAATGCCTAGCTTGGCTGAAGGGGAAAGGAAAAGAGGACCTGGACTTCAGTTCTTAGCCAAATGGAAGATCCCACAATGAGACTGGGATGAACTCCTCCTTATTTCCTGCCACCACTCATGGCTTATCCAAACCTTGGAATATTGCTCTTTTACCTCGAATCCGAGCATCATCCTGCAGCTGAAAAATAACGAAAATTCAGAGTGTCAGAGATTCAGGAGCCAGTCTCCTCTGGACTCTCAGTGGTCAAATATAATGATGTCTATGTGGGAAATATGGGCTTCTTAGGAATGGAATTAAATTCTAAGTTTTATGAAAGCAGAATTTGTGTTGTTTTGGTATCCTTCCCACCAAACCACTTAACAAAATGTCCTGCATACAGCATATGCTCACCAAATGTTTGTTGAATAATGAATAAATACACAGGACAAGCTGTGGCCTATTTAGGGATGGGAGACGCACAGTTCATTACTTACAGTCATAATTATTCATTATAAGAGGAGTGACCTCGCCTTTTTTATTCTTTCTGGCCTTTCTGCCCTCCCTTTTCTGGCTCCTTTCACCTTCCTCATTGAGTCTCCAGTGGGAGGTAAACATTTAAATCTCTGTGAAAGACCTTTAAAAAAATCCTTCTTAATCATCCTGGAGTAAATAGCCACTGATGATACACTTTGGGCCCCCTGAGCTCACAGGATCTGGCCACATGGTCTTTCTACATAACAATACTCTAGGGCTAGGTCTTAACATTTGCCTAATCAGAAAAAAGTACATTCTAATTCTACCTCTCCCTGCTATTTTCTGCTTGGCTTTCTTCTCTCAGTATTTAAGTACAAAAATTGCCCTTATGAGTCTGTGACTAGGGTGTCTGTTTTGTCTGTACCAGCCTGGAGGATCTTTGGGGGCAGGGATTGTGTCTGATGGACTCCATGAAGAAGCAGCAGAAGAGAGCTTCGGCACAGAGGACGTCAGATGGGACTGTAACTTTGTGTATAGGCCCTGAGAGGATGGAAATCAACATACGCAAGTTCCACTTATGGACAGGTTTTCTCCTCTCACTAGCTCAAGTCCTGCATGAAGGAGACTCAGGCCTCAGGGGACTAAAGTTTGGGGTAGGATGGAGGCACTCTGACCCCCAAGGCAAAACTTGGGTGAAAATATCAAGTTTCTGCTCTCTACCCAATGCCCCCTTTTACTGCAGCCAGATGGAGGCAAAGACTGCTATAAGTTTCCCTAGAGTAAGTCCCAGACACAGCAGCAAGATAAAATGAAATGGCTTCTTGAACAATAGAAAGGGGCTCAGTTCTAAGGTCAAGAGTGGTCCAGATAGTGAAATAGAGGAAGTTTATTTTCAATGCCTTCTCAATCCCTTTACCCATCACTTCTCCCCAACAAAGAAGAGAGGGCTATGGTTTGGAAGTCCATGGGAGGCTCATACTATATTTAGATTCTAATTTTAATGAAACTATATTCAGTGGAACAAAAGTTAAGAAATCTGTACAGAAGTTTTCCATTTGGCCCAGTTTTAAAATATTAGTACTTGTCCTAAAGTATGTGTTTGCTTATGTAAATAGTCTGTTGCATAAGTAATTTTGTAGATAGTGCTTGTTGCTTTCCACTGTAACAGACAGCAGAAAAATAAGGTGGGACAGTGGGCTTGGTAGGACTGAGACATATCAACACCTTGAGCAAGCTACTATAATAACTGTGTCTGGGGCAGGCCAATAATATAGTGCATGTTTGATTGTATTTTTAAATATTTGGTCAGTGTTTATACAGAAAAAAGACTGAAACATGCACAGAGGAGAACAGAGGAGGAAGATTTTTTCCATTTAGCAAAGAAGTGTGGCTCTGGCCTCTAATTTGCACTTCTCTGCAGTTAACAGACATACTCGCCTAATACGGCAATTTACCATGTCACTTGGGGACTCCTCCTAACTCAGTGACTTAGTGTTTCAATAACCACAAAGGGATAATTAGGTACATGTGTGTGGTGATGGGTTGTAATTAGTATTTTGGTGGTGAACATGATGTAATCTATGCAGAAATAGAAGTACAATGATGTACACCTGAAATTTTTACAATGTTATAAACCAATGTTACTGCAATAAACAAAAAATTAAAAAAAAATAAAAAAATAAAAACCAAAAAAAAAAAAAAAAAAAACCACATAGAATGTTCTTCCTGAGAGAAGTTCTGGGAGATACAATTTTTTCTCTATACTGTCATATTTCCACAAGGGAATTGTCAGGCATCTTCTCACTTTAGCTTCCTGGACTGACAAGTCAGCGCTACTCTATAAAGGGAGAAATCACTAGATAAAAAAATGAAACTAAAACCTTGATCAGAGTCAACATCACGGTAGGGTATGGAAAAAACAGGAACAAGGGAAAGTGATGTGGCCAGGGAATTTAGAGAATTGAAATTTAATCTCACCTCCTTTTGTATATCCCTAAAAGCTGTTAGCACCTGACAGAAGACAAAAAAATTATGGAAAAATTAATGTTATAGATTTTATTACAAGAGGATTTTATGTATAGAATCTCCCAGTCATTAGGCTGTATAATGTGAATGCCAAGATACTATGGCTTCCTAGCTCTAGCAATAAAACCCATTGACTTCACTCTACATGTATTTCTGGGCCACCATTTCTCCATATGGTAAATGGGTGAAATACAGGAAATTATTTAAAGAGGGCTGAGTAGTGAAAGGAACGTAAATGAAACCCACTATTATATTTCATTTATGTTTAATTGGTTCTTGTTCTGAAGCTAAGCATAGCTGTTAAAATCAACACATATTTGTTTTTAGATTATAATACACAGGAGGTCACCACCAAATGTTGGTGAGGATATAGAGCAGCTGGAAATCCCATACATTCTTGGAAGGAGTGTAGAATTGTATGACCACTTTGGAAAAAGCTCTGACAGTTTCTTGTAAAAGTAAATATGTACCTATGCGCTCACCCAGCCATAGATGGATATGATGATGGAAATCTGAGCTGCCTCGTTTCGAGGAAAGGATGAAGACTTCAAAACAGATAGTTGTTTCTTGTTTGGTGGAAATATAGAGTTGTTTTTGTTGATATTCAGGAGTTTCAACATGTGTATAAGGGTGCATATGGAAGCTGAATAGTCAATGGGGTGGACTGTGCCAGTTATCAATTAATTGCCTCTCAGCAACCTTTTGTTCACTCTTTGTTATGTCATATTCACCCTTTATTATATCAATTATATCATAATCCAATTATGTACTGGTTCCCAACAGGACGGTTTTCTGACTGTTACCATAAGCAACTTACTCTTTAGCTAATACGGTAATTGTAAGAACACTAAATAGTTATTCTAATATAACATTTTAATTAAGAGGATTATTTCCTTTTGTAGAATTTTTGAAAGTCACAGAGAATAAAAAAGTTGATCACATTACTCATTTCATATAATATTGTTCAATGGGGGCCTGCAGGAGAGGCTGTGGAGACTTGCACTCACTTTTAATAAAAATTCCATAGTCATTGATTTAGTAAACAGTGTTTTCCTTCTTGCCTCCTTATGGAAAGTTGATATTCTAGGTTCAAAAGGAATAAATTGTCCTCTAATTCTTGTCCGTATCCAAAAGTTTAAATGTACATGCAATCGAATGTCAAGATTGGGAAGTTGAAGTAGCTGATATTTTTGGGAAGCCCTCAGCAACTCCAAGTAAATGTCTGTGTCCTATGAAAGTTCACAGTAGTTGGCTCTGGCTATCTTATGGGCATAACTAGCTTCTACACTGATACACCATTCAAATATAAAGTGAAATTTGGCATTTTCATGTTTGAGAATTGGCCACCTTTATTGTCATTTTCATATAGCTGGGAAACCAAGAACATTCTATCAAAGTGAAAAAAATATCAGTTTTTACAGAATTAAAAGAAGCTACTCTCAAATTCATTAAATTTAAGTCTATTTTAAAACAATTTCAAAAAGCAGTGCTTAATAATGTAGATTCTGAGACTGACTGCTCATGGCTTTTCTTCGGTTAGAAGACTAAAGGCAATAAATTCCCATTGGTGACCTAATGAGCCTATTTATCATTTTCAACTTATAGTTTTCAGATCCCAAAGCACTCTCTTGTTAGGATTCAATGATTTCATTCATTATTGAACATCTGATTTAATTATCTTCTACAAAGGAAAACATTTTTTAGACTAGATCTCTTTAAACCAATTTAGATGATTTAATCTAATTTCCTTGAAATGAAGTTAAAGTACTGTCTTTTTCCTAACCATAGAAAGGGCAGTTCTTTTTCACATCCAAAGTACAGACTCATATTCTTTTACTTTCTTCTCAACACTTTACATCTCTCCAACAAATAGCAGGTCTGAGTTTCTCGAATATACTAAATTAAAGAACAAGAAAACTCCAGGCATCCTTTTCTACCGTTAGTCATTATTCTCATTTTAAATTATTGTCAATAAATTTGGGAATCTTGAGGACATTTTGAAGCATTTAAATAATTTTGTTGGCAATCTCTGGTACCACGGAGCGAATCTGGCATTCATGCGCCTTCAGGATCTGTGTTAAAATACTCTTTTGAAATTCAGAACAAGTAGAAATGCCTTAGTAACAAAGGAGTTTACCACAATAAATAATGCAAAGCATAATGGTGTCACAACTATTGAGGTTACACTGAAATTGTATCTGAATGACTTAATCCAATTTTTGTGTCTTATAATGTCTTGATATAGACCTCCAGCCATAGCCAATGGGAGAAAACAATCCTCCTCTGTGCTGATGACAAAATCCCAATCATGTTCCAGGCAAGAGTTCCGGAAACAATGGGACCACTTGGCATGTTACTCTTGGAAACAACAGCTCACTAGCAATTATGCAAAAATTAATCATTTTTATGAACTTAATTTGCCATTCAAATGGATAAAACTGAACACTTCTACTCTTCAAGTTGATTCATTTATTTTTTGAGTAGTATATTTTAAAGTTAACTCATTCTGGAGGAGCCAAATCTTTCAGAAAATTATGTTTTATGATGTAGGAATCAAGGGCCACAGTCAAGTATTTGTCAGATTGAGTGGCTCCAGAGGTAAAATAACTTATTTCTGATCAGAAATGGAGTTAGGATCTTTAATTTTCATAACAAAATGATAATTTTGCCTTCTTGAGAGTTAAAGTATATGGCTTTCTCTGTACTTGCCCTAAGGTGCTAGCTAGAGAATGAGATTTAAGTTATTCATTATATAGTTCCTATTAAAAGGCTGGCAGAGAAAATATATTTGAAAGGGCTTATCTAATGGATAGGTGGATGTGGAGAAGGGGCACTGAGATGCTCAGACAGGAGGAGTCTCTAAGGATTTGGGACTGGATGAGTAATAGAACAAAATGAGAAGGAGCATGGTAATCCTTCACCATCAATCACCCAAGTTACTCAAAGGAAAATTAAGAAACTTACTTCTTTCTTAAACCCTCTCTCCCTTCTCCCACCTCTTACCATGCCGTCAAAGATGACCCCTCTGTACTCACCTGGTCCCACAGGGCTTCAGTGATTGTTAACTGTACTTCCTGTTGAAGTAAGAGACAAATCTTGGAAACATTACCGTAACTCTCCCAAAATTTGAATTGACACATCATGAAACTGATAGATTATAAGATATTTTTTGGAATTGAGACGAAAACTTGTCATCCCATTTGTCAAGCAGCCCAAAGTCTTCTTCAGCCCTTCTGAGTCATTTTCAGCTCATATCTCCTGTCATCTCTTGTTCTAGCTGGTGGGTGACAGGTATAAACAGACTCATGTGTTTATCCATTTTATCAATACCCACATAACCTGTCTGCTCTTGGAGTCATTTAGTGCAGTAGTGGCAATGAAGGTGTACCTACTCTTGGTAGACAATGACCCACCAGCTGGTCAAGAGCATCCCCAGCTACAATGCCTGAGTCCTCCAAGATATGGTCCTTGTTAGGCAGCTTTCCTGCCTCCTGGCCACAGACACTTCTCTGCTTTCCCCAAGATCCAGAAGCCCAAAAGAACCAGTGTATTTGGAAGTTTTACCCACCGTTGGTCTCATTGTATCTTCAATGGATTTTCTAGAAAGAAAAGATGATATAAATCTGATGAGGCACTGGGTGAATGATGTCAGCAATATGGCAGAATAGGAGATTCCAGCCCACATACCCCCCACAGAAACATCAATTTTGACAACCACTCATGGACGAGAATACCTCTGTGGGAAACCAGGAGTCAAATGGAGAAATTCCAGCACCTCATTCAAAGAAAAATCCATGAATACATGCATTGAAAAGGATAAGAAAAACATTTTAATTTTACCTATGTCACCTCTCCCCAAAGGCAGCTTAGCTTAGTGCCAAGAGAGACCCTCTCAGCCTGTGATTTCTCCCATGGTGGAAAGCAAGAGAGAAATGAGCATCCTCCTTCTCTAGCCTCGTGAGACATTGCCCAAGAAGCACACTTCTGCCTCACCCCATCCAGATCACTAAAGTGATCAGCACAGGCAAATAGCCTGAGGGGAGCTGGGAACAGAGAAAAGGGTGGGTACTCACAGCAGCTACCACATGGAACTCAAAAACCACCTGCAGATCCTACTAGCTGGTTTGTAGACTCCATCAAGTGGCCCACCCATGAACTCCATGGGACTCCCCACCTGCAGGTCCCTCCTCTCAACTGACTGACACATGCCCCCAGCTCTGTACACACACCCCAAGATGGTGCATGCAAACCTCTGCAAATGGCAAGTGCAAACCTCTGCAGACAGTATGTAGATATCAGCAGCTGGCTCAACTAAGTGGGAATGGGAGAAGGCATACAATCTTGAAAGCTCCGGGGCACCACCCTGGGGAAAATAAACAAGAGGCTCTCGGCACCCAGATTGACTTTATAGGATCAAGAGAAGACACAAATCCTAAGCCATCCTCAAGAGGAAACAAGAAGATAGGGGTAAATTCACCCGCAGAAAAGGCCTGAGAGACCCCTAAAACCTTTATTTGGGCTAATTGGTGAGGGTCTTTCACTCTCAAAGCCAGTCAATAAAAACTGAAAAAGGAGACTGCTTCTTCAAATGCAAAGACAGCAACACAAGAATTCAGGGAACATGAATAATCAATGAAACATAACACCACCAAAGGAACAAAATAAAGCTCAAGTGATGGGCCCCAAAGAAACGGAAGTCTATGAATTGCCTGACAAACAATTCAAAATAATCATATTAAAGAAGCTCAGTGAACCATAAGGGAACATAGACAACAATGGAAATAAGGAAATCAATACATGAACAAAATGAGAAGTTCATCAAAGAGATAGAAACCATAAAAAAAAACCAAACAGAAGTTCTGGAGCTGAATAATACAATGACTACACTGAAAAATGCAATAAAGAGCTTCAACAACAGACTCGATCAAGTAGAAGAGAGAATCATTAAACTCAAAGACAGAAAATTTGAAATATAGACCAAGGAACAAAAAGAAAAAAGAGAGCAAAAGAGTGAAGAAAGCCTATGTGACTTAGGGGATACCATCAAATGACACAATGTAGGCATTTTTGGGAGCCCCAGAAGGAGTAGAGAAAGAGAAAGGGGCAGAAAGCTTATTTAAAGAAATAATGAAAAAAACTTCCCAAATCTGGGGAAGGAAATGAACATTCAGATCCATGATGCTCAAAAATCTTAAAGAGGCTGAACATCGAGAGATCTACACTGAGACATTATAATCAAATTTTCTAAAGGCAAAGACAAAGAGAATTTGGAAAGGAGCAAGAAAAAGTGAATTGCCACATACAAGAGAACTCCCAAAAGACTATCAGTTGACTTTTCAGAAGATACCTTATAGGCCAGGAGGGAGTAAGATGATATAGTCAAAATATTAAAAGAAAAAACCGCTAATCAAGAATAATTTACCTGGTGAAGCTATCCTTCAGAAATGAAGGAGAGAGAAAGACTTTCCCAGACAAACAAAAGCTGAGGGAGTTCATCACAACTAGACCTGGCATACAACAAATGCTAAAGGGAGTTCTTCAAGTTAAATGAAAGAATGTTAAGCAGCAGAATGAAAACATGAAAGTATAAATCTCACTGGAAAAGGTAAGTATGCAGTCTAATTCAGAATACGTTATATAGTCTGATACAGAATACTATAATGGTGGTGCTTAAATCACTTTTAATGCTAGTATAAAAGTTAAAACACAAAAGTATTAAAAATAACTATAGCTACAATAATTTCTTAATGGATACATATTATAAAAAGATTGAAATAGTGACATCAATAACATAAAATGTAGGTGATGGGTGAAAAAAATGTAGAGTTTTTGTATGCAATTGAAGCTGTTCTTAAAATAGACTTATACTATAAGGTGTTTCATGTAAGCCTCATGGTAACCACAAAGAAAAAACCTCTAGTATATACACAAAAGATAATGAGAAAGGAATCAAAGCATATTACTACAAAAATTCAGCAAATCACAAAGGATGAAGCAAGAGAGGAAGAAAGGAACAAAGGAACTACAAAATGGTCAGAATACAACAATATGGCAATAGTGGTTATTGATAATTACATATCAATAATTATTTTAAATGTAAATGGATTAAATTTTCCAATAAAGTAACATAGTGGCTAAATGGATTAAAAAAAAACAAGATCAAACTATATGCTGCCTATAAAAGACTCACTTTAGCTTTAAGGACACACACAGGCTGAAAGTGAAGGGATGGAAAAAGGTATTCTGTGCAAATGGTAAACAAAAGAGAGCAAGAGTAGCTATACTTACATCAGACAAAACAGATTTTCAGTCAAAAACTGTCACAAAAGAAAAAGTTGTTATATAACGAAAAGAATCAACTCATCGAGATGATATGACAATTATAAATATGTTTGCACCTAACATTGGAGCACCTAAATGCATATAGCATATATAAGTAGAATTGAAGGGAAAAATAAACAGCAATAATAATAATGAACTTCAATACCCCACTTTCAACAATGGATAGATCAAGCAGACAGACTATCAATAATGAGCTAGCAGACTTGAATAACACTATAGACAAAATAGATATAACAGACATACACAAAACATCCCATCCAACAGCAGCAAGATACGCATTCTGCTCAAGTGCACACAGAACATTCTCCAGGAAAGATCATATGTAGAGCTACAAAGCAAGTCTTAACAAATTAAAGATTGATAGCATATCATGTATCTTTTCTGACCACAATGGTATTAAACTAGAAATCAATAACAGGAGGAAATTTAGATACAATATATGGAAATTAAATGACACACTCCTGAACAACTAATATGTGAAAGAAAAAGTCAAAAGAATCAAATAAATAAAAATATAAATGAAAGAGAAGACATCACAACTGATACCACAGAAATACAAAGATCATAAGAGACTACTATGAAAAATTATATGTCAACAAATTGGATATTCTAAAAGAAATGGATAAATTCCTAGAAACATACAACCTTCTATGACTGAATTATGAAGAAATAGAAAATCTGAACAAACCAATAACAAGTAAGGAGATTTAATCAGTAATCAAAAACCTCTCAACAAAGAAAAGCTGAGGACCAGATGGCTTCATAGGTGAATTCTATCGAACATTTAAAGAATTAATGCCTATCCTTGTCAAACTCTTCCAAAAAATTGAAAAGCAGGGAACACTTCCAAACTCATTTTACAAGGCCAACATTGCTCTCATACGAAAGCCAAATAAGGATACTACAAGAAAAGAAATTATAGGCCAATATTCCTGATGAACATAGATGCAAAAATCTTCAACTAAATACTAGCAAACTGAATTCAACAGCACATTAAATGGATCATACACCATGATCAAGTGGTATTTATCCCTCAGATACAAAGATGATTCTATATACACAAATCAATAAATGTGATACACCACATTAACAAAATGAAGGATAAAAATCATATAATACTCTAAATAGATGCGTAAAAATAATGTGATAAAATTTAACATCCATTCATGATAAAAACTCTCAGAAAATTAGATACAGAAGAAATTTACCTCAACGTAATTAAGGCCATTATGACAAGCCCACAGCCAACATCCTACTCAATGGTGAAAAGTTAAAGCTTTTCCTTTAAAATCAGGAGCAAGATAAGGGGGTCCACTCTCACCACTCCTATTCAACATAGTACTGGAAGTCGTAACCAGAACAATTAGACAAGAAAAAGAAATAAAAGGCATCCAAACCCGAAAGGAAGAAGTAAAACTGTCTCTGCAGATGACGTGATCTTACATATAGAAAACCCTAAAGACTCCACCAAAAAATTGTTAGAACTAATCAACAAATTTAGTAAAGTAGCAGAATACAAAATCAACATTAAAAAATCAGTTGTGTTTCTAATAATGAACATATTGAAAATGAAATTATGAAAACAATCCCATTTACAATAGTATCAAAAAGAATAAAATAATTAAGAATAAATGTAACCAAGGATGTGAAAGATATGTACATTGAAAACTATAAGACATTGATGAGAGAAATTGAAGAAGACACAAATAAATGGAAAGATATCCTATATTCATGGATTGGAAGAATTAATATTGTTAAAATGTCTATACTACCCAAAGCAATCTGCAGATTCAATGCAATCTCTACCAAAATTCCAATGGCATTTTTCACAGAAATAGAATAAACAATCCTAAAAAACAAATCCATTTCCTTTTGTATGGACCCATAAAAGACCCTGAATAGCTAAAGGAATCCTGAGAAAGAAGAACAAAGCTGGAGGCATCACATTTCCTGATTTCAAACTATACTAAAAAGCTAAGGCAATTAAAACAGTATGATACCAGCATAAAAATAGACACATAGACCAATGGAACAGAATATACAGTCCAGATTTAACCCCTGCATATCTGGTAACCTGATATTTGACAAAGGAACCAAGAACACTCAGTGGGGAAAGGATAGTCTCTTCAACAAATGGTGTTGGGAAAACTGGATAAACACATGCAAAAGAATGAAATTGGGCCTTTATTTTGCAACATGCACAAAAATAAAACATGGATTAAAGATTTAAACATAAGACATGAAACTGTAAAGCTCCTAGAAGAAAACAAAAAGAAAAACTCTTTAATATTATTCTTGGCGATGATGTTTTAGATATGACACCAAAAGCCCAGGCATCAAAAGCAAAATTAAACAAATGGGACTACGTGAAACTAAAAAGTTTCTGGACAATGAAGGAAACAATCAACAAAATGAAGAGGCAACCTATGAAATGGGAGAAAATATTTGCAAACCATATATCTGACAAGGGGTTAGATCCAAAGCATATAAGGAACTCATACAACTCAACAGTGAAAAAACAACCCAATTGAACAACGGATGAAGGACCTGAACAGACACTGCTTCAAAGAAGATATACAAATGGCCAACAGGTATACAAAAAATGCTCAACTTCACTAATCAAACCACAATTAAAACCACACTGAGATATCACCTCACACTTGTTAAAATGGTTATTATCAAAAAGACAAGAAATAACAAGTGATGGTTGCTATTGAGAAAGATATTACCAAATGATCTCACTTATCTGTGAAACTAAAAAAAAAAAAAAAAAAAACAACTGAGCTCATTGATACAGAGAAAAGATTGGTGGTTGCCAGAGGTGAGAGATGGTGGGGCTGGGTGAAATGAGTGAAGGAGTCAAAAGGTACAAACTTCCAGTTATAAAATAAATAAGTCATGTGGATGTAATGTACAGCATAGTGACTGTAGTTAATAATTAATAATAGTCAATACTACTGTATTGAATATTTGGAAATTGCTAAGTGAGTAGATCTTAAAAGTTCTCATCACAAGAAAACATTTTTTGTAGCTATGTATGGTGACACGTTAACTCAACTGACTGTGGCTCTTATCACAAGAAAAAAAATTTTGTAACTATGTATAGTGACAGATGTTAACTGGTCTTAGTGTGGTGATCATTTCACAATATATACAAATATCCAATCATTATGTTGTACACCTGAAACTAATACATTATTATATGTAGGTTATACTTCAATTAAAAAAAAGCTATCAAGTGTTGGCAAGGATACAGAGAAAAGGGAACACTGGTACGCTGTTGGTGGAAATGTAAATTGGTAGAGCCACTATGGATAATGGTATGGAGGTTTCTCAAAAAAATTTAAAAGAGAACTACCATATGATCCAGCAATCCCACTTCTGGGTATACATCCAACGGAATTGAAATTTTGTTCTTTAACAGATACCTGCACTTCTATGTTCATTGCAGCATTATTCACAATAGCCAAGATATGGAAACAACCTAATGTCCATGATGGATGAGTGGTTAAAGAAAATGTGGCATATACATACAATGGACTATTATTCAGCCTTAAAAAAAAACAACAACAAGGAAATCCTGTCGTTTATGACCACATGGATGGGCCTGGAGGACATTAGGCTAAGTGAAGTAAGCCAGACACAGAAAGGCAAGTACTGTATGATTTACATTATATGTGGAATCTAAAATTGTCAAACTCATAGAAGCAGAGGGTAGATAGTGGTTGTCAGGCACTGGAGTGAGAGGGAAATGAGAAGATGTTGGTCAAGGGGTACAAAGTTTCAGTTATGCAAGATGAATAAGTTCTGGAGATCTAATGTATAGCATGTTGACTACAAATAGCAATACTATACTGTATACTTGAAATCTCCTAAGAGGGTAGATCCTGAGTGTTCTCACCACCAAAAAAAAAAACTATGTGAGGTGATGGATATGTTATTTATCTTGATTGTGGTGATTATTTTACAATATATACATATATCAAATCCTCAAACTGTATACCTTAAATATATACAATAAAAAATTAAAATAGGGGCTGGCCCTGTGGTCTAGTGGTTAAGTGTGCATGCTCCACTTTGGTGGCCCGGGTTTGCAGGTTAGATCCCAGGCACGGACCTACACCACTAGTCAACCATGCTGTGGTGGCGACCCACATACAAAATAGAGGAAGATTGGTGTGGATGTTAGCTCAGGGTGACTCTTCCTCAGCAAAAAAATAAATAAATAAAAATAAAATAAATAAATAAAAATAAAATAAATCTGATGAGATGCTGGGATAATAAGCCAAAGGTTTCTGCTAAACTCTATCCTACAACTCCTGGTGAGAATTCTTGATGCTTCTATACTAAAAATGCAAGAAGGATAGCCAGGGTCCCACATCCCGCCTCTCGTATCTCCTCTGGGACTTGTGGCCTTATCGTCCCGGTATCCTGGCTATTGAGACAGCACATTGAGAACTCTAAAACATAGAGCAGTGAAAGTGAGAGTGATAGTCACTGCCATTAAACTTTACCAATCTCCTGCCTGCCTAATTGTGTCCACTCCACTCCCTGCACCCTACCTAACTTGTTGAACAGCCCAGGTCCATCTAGAGAAAATACATCCAATTATCAAACTGCTTCCTTTTTTGTCCCCCGCAAATGTATTCTTTTCTTCATTACTTCTGATGGAGTGGGGGTGGGGATTTAAGGCTGAGGAAGAAGTTGAAAGATTTTTCTTAATCTTGGCAGCACAGCTGAAGCTCTTGTTACTGAAGACCAATAGAATTGATGCCAAGATCCCCTGGGAGAGGGAGTAGCTGTATATAAGGTTAGAGGGGTAACTGGTAGGAAGGAGAGATGTGAAAACTGGGCAACCAGTCTGATCTACCATGCTAGTGGATCCTGAGCAAACCCAACCTGGATCTTCTGACCCAGTGTAGACCTGTGTAGAGGTGACAGGTCAAAGGAAGTCAGGGGGTTTGTAACAACCTGGAGGGAGGAAGGGTTGGTCATTACCTCCTAGAACTGTTTCAAGAACCGTAGGGAGGAACCCTCAGAAGAGATTGGAAAAAAGGGAAAAGTGGAGGGGAAGGCATGTTTCAGAACTCAAGGATCCTACATCTCTGGCCTAGGATTCCTGCTGCCATATAAGGAAGCAATATGTCTTTCCAAACAAGGGTAGGGAGGCCAATAACAATGGGGTATCTGGCGGACACAAAAAAGAGCAAATACTGAGCCCAGGAGGACGTTGAGCCGGATAGATCTCCTGTTAAGAGGGGACTCTTGATGAACATAGATTCAGGATAGCACAGAACAAGGTGAAAATCTCCTTGGAGCCATCATATATGATGGCTCATGCACAGAATTCTGCCAGTGAGAGTGCTATTTCTCTATGGAATCTGGGGACAGCCGTTCCTCTCCCCAAATCCAAGCCAAGCCCCTTATCTTGAAAACCCCCTTACTTTTAAGATTCTTCTCCCCAAGGATTCCATCTACCTATTCTAGGGAGGGGAGGGGAGACAAAATAAGACAGAACTGGGTTCACCTTGAGTTTTATCCTCCAGGCTGAGTTTTAATCCAAATCCTTATAAACAAAGGTAGTGAATAATTGACACACTGGGTAAAGGACATTGAAGGAAAGGGTTAGGAAGTGTGTGTGTTAACATGCATGAGTGTGTGTGTGTGTGTGTGTGTGTGTGTGGTGTGATATGGAGAGAGAGAATGACGTTTATTATATATATATTATATATATATATACAATATAATATGTATATACATAGAGAGAGACAGAGAGGAGGGGGGAGGAGGGGGAGAGAGAGGAAAGAGGAGAAGAGAGAAGAGATGCACCCACAGTAGAATTCTAGCGATTTATTACTGGAAATTGGGGCTGAAGAAGGTTGAGGCTCTATGAGCCAGGCACTGAGGTAGGTGCTTTGGTCCACACATCTTATCCTCAAACAGTCCTGCGGGGGAGGTGTGGGTGGAGACACCTACATGCACGGAGACTCTTACAGGCTAAGGCATACGAGTGAAAAAGCTGAGATTCCATCTCAGGTCTGTTTGATTCCATTCTTTGTTATGACTTCTCTGAAAAAGCATAAGTTATTGTGTCCTCCTCATTTTATAGCTGAGTTATTGGAAGCCTAATTACATTATAGTAGGAAGAATTTGGGATTTGGAGACAGAGTTTGTTTGAATTCCAGCTTCACCATGTTCCAGTTCCAGGACATTTGGCAAGTCTCTTACCCTATATGGATCTGTTTCCTCACCTAAAAAACAGGATGAATGATCTTTACTTCAGTGAGTTTGGGGGATGGATTACATGAAAGCCTTTGTAACTGTAAAGTTCACTTCCTATATTATTGTTATATTGTTATTGCTATTTTTACAATGTCTTGCCCACTTCCGCTGCCAAAACATCTGTTCATCAGCAGAGAAGTCAGGTCTCTGTATGCGCTTTCCCACATAGAACCCTCAGAGACTCTACTATTGACTCACTATTTTCTCCCCAGAGTCCTGAGGCTGTCCGGAAAAGAATTTGTACTGTTAGAACAGGTTTCCACGTTCCTCCAAGTTTCAGGCTTCTCAATTCCTCACTGGTTCTCAGACTTGAAGCTCAGTTAACCATTCTGAGCACTTTAATGAGATAGGCAGCCTAGAAACCTAGAAAATACTTTTAACTCTCTTTCTTCCTGAATTCCTACAAACCCTTATCTCAAAACGCCTCCTGCCTACTTCAAAAGCTCAAGCCAAGTTCCATTTCCTTTTTGAAGCTTTCCTGACCCATAAGCTCACAGCAAGCCTCCTTTCTTCTGACTTTATGGATAACAACGCCTGGGTCTCAAGCAGCAGCTTCTGGCCCTCCTATTCACCCTAGTCCAAGGGAAGCATGGTTTTGGATGGATGGCTTGATTTACGCTATAGAGGACACAAGGACATCTTAGAGAAAAGTCGACCCTGAGATAAATAAGTTCCTAGGTTGTATACCCAATTAACTCCTAGAAGAATTTCAGATTGATGCCATCCTCTAAATTAGGATGACAAAGATTTGCTATTGTCCCTTCCATTGAGGAGATGGCGAGAGAGCGGACACATGAAAGTCCCCACCTTCCCCAACCAGGAAATAAGTACAGCCAGAAGAGGGATGGGAGACAGAGGACTCTAGTTCTCCCACAGAGCGTATCCAATCTAAGGACTTTTGAAGATCATCATTAACCCCATTTACCTTTTCTGCTGCCTGGAGGTCCTTCCTGCCTTTTGTTCTTGATCCTGGAAGACATGCTGTGCCATTTGTCCCTGAAAAGAAATCAGAGACTCTGGAGCTAAAGATGGAGATAGCTCTAGGCCCTGGGGAGGCATAAATCAATAGGGGGAGAGAGCAGGTGTATAGTGAGAAGTAAAGCGCTTACCCACTGTAGAACTATCAGGACAGGTGTCTCAGTAGTTCAGGAAGCATATGTGTTTTGAAAGGGTCAGTGTGTATGTCTGCGTGTTTGTGTATGTTCATATGTGTAAAGAAAGATAAGGGGGAAAGGAAGGAAGCATTTGCCCCAGGCAAAGTCTCCCTGACCTCTTTTTCAGTAAGAACAGAAAATCCAGTGAGAAGGTGGGTGAAAAAAAAAAAACAGAAATAATCTAAGTAAAAAGTAATAGTTGGCTGAGATTGGCGCTAGGGAGTTGGCCAGAGGCTCCTTGAGGTGAAGGTGGGCTCTAAGGCAAGGATAGGAAGTAGTGTATAATGAATATAAGACTGGCAAATTCGCCTCCCCTCCCACCTCACAGTCAGAGTCTTTGAGGGTAACTGATGGTAGCACTACAGGCTGGAGGTTGTCAGGTCCAGCCCTCAAGTGCTTTGTAGGGAAGGAGGGAAACCCTATACTGATACTATCAGAAACACATGGGGCTGAGAAGCCAAAGCAGTGAGCCAGACAAGAGTTAAACCCTCCTTTGAGAAGTTTCCCCACTTCCAAACCCCAACAAGAACTAGGCTGATTATGCCCCAAAACTTACCCAGGTGGGCTCCCCAAACACACTTCACCCCACCCCTTCCCCCTAGAATTTCTTATCTTTTAGCGCCATCTCACAACAGCCCCATCTCATCTGCTCCCCTATCAACTTTACCCTTTTCAACTCTTCTGTGACCTCAGTTGTGACCTCATAGATCTGAGACAACTGGCTTTCCCCTCCCACCCTCAGCCCAGGCTCCATTCAATCCAAATGATAATGATAAAATGATGAGATAATATTGTGAAATTTTAATTTTAATTTCTGGGAAATTTTGCTGCTTCACTGACCTCTACCCGTTGCGTGAGACATCCGGTGCTTCTGAGAGAGAGTAGGAATGAGCCCAGAAGAATTCATTTTTTACTCTGATTTTCAAAACAGAGTCTGAAAAATTTGGCTTTCAATTTCATGAGCTAGGTCCTTGAGAGAAATAGTTTTGTTTTGAATTCTCAAAGTCTTTGACTTGGAAGATTACCAAAGATCGGTAAATGATCACGGCTGTAAAGCCTCAGAGGGGATGAAAACAGTTTTCCTGCAGGAAAAAAAAAAAAAAAAGACAAGTGCTGAAAAGAAGGTAGGAAGTAAATATTACATAAGTTAGACATAGGCGTGCAACTCTGAGAGGGAGCTGCTTCTTTTTGGTGGTGGCACATGAAAAATCCCCCAATATGTTTAACAATCTGAGAAGAGAAGGGACCAAGGACCCACTTCCCTGCAACTAGAACCCTAGGAGGAACAGCCTCAGGGAGGTTGCTGTGCCAACGTGGGGAGGTTGTGATAAAATGGGAATTGTGGTGTGGTATGTTTAGGCAGACAGGGAGTAAGATGGCACCTTGAAGTGCCCCACAGCCTGCCCAGGTGATGGTGGGAAAGATCCAAGTGATCCCTCATGCAGAAGTAGAGTGGAGGAGAGGTCTGAAATCTGAAAAGGACTCACATGTGCTCCCTGTGGCAAAAGGCCATGGTAGGTTCATGGACAAAGGTGTGGACATTTGCTTGTCTCTCTACCTATCTTCGGCAGGATTTAAGGGAAGGCACACTATCCATCCTTGGTTTTGAAGGGAGATTTTAGGGCTCCAGGTGCTACTAATGAGACCACCTTGGTCCTTCCCTAAACATCACCTTTTTACTATTATGAACTGCTTAAAAAGTCAGTCACCAGAAGGGGCTCTGATTAGAGATGACCCTCTCCCTCCCTCTAAAAGACCATTAGGGCCATTCCCGTCATGACCTACCTCCCTATTTGTCTTAGTTTTCACAAGAAGTCTAAACTACTCCCTCCATCATACCTCATCACAGGGACTTTTATCCTTTTATGGCCAGACATATCCCATAATCTAACTCGTTACTACCTCTCTCTAACCACCCTAAATCTTTCACTTGCCAAAACCGAATTCTTGATTCCACCCTCCTTGAAAACTTGTTCCTTCTCATCACGTTAAATGATGCCACCATTTGTCCACTTGGTTAGCCTAAAAACCTTGGAATCATCATTGAGTCCTCTCTTTTTCTGTCTTACATCAGAAAATCCTATTGGCTGTACCTTCAATGTGTCTCCTGAATCTGATCACTTCTCATCCAGGCCAAGCCATGTCATTTATCTCCTGGATTACTGCTGAAGCTCCTAATCGGTCCATTCTTATCTTCCTGCAGCAGCCAAAAGGATCATTTTAAGATGCACAAAGGTCACGTCACTTCCTTCCTCAAAACCCTGTGTTCCCTTTGCATCATGCTTAGAACAAAGTACACAGTCCTTCCACATCCAGGCCTGCCCTTCAGATATCCTTTCCTACCCACCTCTGTCCTGCTCATTCTGCTGCAGTCACACTAGTTGCCTTGCTTTTCCTCAAGTGAGCCAAAAATGCTGCTGTCTCATGGTTTTCATACCTGCTGTCCCTTCGTCCCAGAACACTCTTCTCCCAAACATTTGTTTGGCAGCCTCAGTCACTTCAGGTCTCTGCTCAAATGACACTTCCTCAGCGAGGTCTTCCAGCAGCTGCCATCACTGACTAGTCCTTTATTTTGATTTGCCTTTCTTTTAATCATCACTGGACATTATAATATAAATACCTATTAGTTGTGTTTGTCTGTCTGTTTCATCTCATAGAATGTAAACACCATGCTGGATTTTGTCTTATTTATTATTGATTGTATTTACAGTGCCAAGGACTATGTCTGGAATATAGAAAGAACTCAAATGTATGTCGAATGAATAAGCCAATCAACAGTACAGACACTTCCCCAAAAGGCACGGGTGGGAAGCCATTGCCTTGCTATTCCAGGCCAGTGATGAGGATGTAAAGGGAATCCCACAGAGGAGAGGCACCCTTTCTCTGCAAACAGAAGTCACCTAGAGGAAAGAGGAGAAAAACATCTAAGTTGTCAGTGTGTAACACACAAAGACTAAATTCAGACTCAATTTTTGAGAAGGTTTTTGAGGTACAATTGACATACAATAAATAGCACATATTTGATAATTTGGGGCATGTATATACACCCTCATCAATAAAAATAAGGCAATGAATATATCCATGACTCAAAAACTTCCTTGCACCCCTTTGTAATCCTTTATCTAGCCCTTCTCTGCCATTTTCACCTCTCCATCCTCAAGCAACCACTGATATGCTTTCTGTCATTCTACTATGCATTTTATAGAATTTTATATAAATAAAATTATACAACATGTACTTTTTTGTATGAAATTTTTTGCTCAGAATTTTATTTTGAGATTCATTCATGTTACTGTGTATTTTAATAGTTCAATCCTTATTCAGACATAGAAAGGAAGGGAAACCTGCCATTTGTGACGACATGGATGACTCTTGAGAGCATTATGCTGAATGAAATAAGTCATACAGATACTGTATGATTTCACTTATATGTGGACTCTAAAAAAGCCAAACTCACAGAAACAGAGAGTAGAATGGTGGTTGTCAGGGGCTGGGGTGGGCGTGGGGGATGAGGAGATGTTAGTCAAAGAGTACAAACTTCCAGTTAGAAGATGAATAAGTTCTGGGGATCTAATGTACCGCATGGTAACTATAGTTAACAATACCGTATTGTATACCTGAAAGTTTCTAAGAGGGTAGATCTTAAATGTCACCACCACAAACAGAAAAAAAGGTAACTATGTAAGGTGAAGGATGTGTTAACTAATCTTATTGTGGTAATTATTTCACACATATATGTATATCAAATCATCACATTGTACACTTTATACTTATACAACGTTATATATGAATTTTATCTCAATAAACCTGGAAAAAAAAAGTTCATTTTTATTGTTGTGTAGTATTCTGTTGTATGGTGTATTAGTTTCTTAGGGCTGCTGTAACAAATTACCACAAACTTGACGGCTTCAAACAACAGAAATTTATTCTCTCACAGTTCTGGAGCCCAAAAGTCTGACATCAAAGTTTTGGCAATGTCGGGAGAGAGGGAGAAATCTCCCTCTGCCCTTTACCTTAAGGTTCTTATGGCTGGCCAAATAATTAACAAGACAGGTTAGCAGGAGAAAATAGTACCAAGTTTAATAACATGTATACATGGGAGAAACTCAGAAATGAGCAACTCGTCCCTCTGTCTAAGCTGCCCCCTTAAGTATTGTAGCTAAAGGCGAGGAAGGTGTTGGGGGTGGGTAGTGGTCTGGGACTTCAGAGGGCAAGAAGACAACTCACATGGAGATAGAAATGCAAATGTTTGCCTGACAACTCTTCTCAGGGTCATCTATAGATAATGTGGTCAGGGAGAGATAGAGTTTTTGATAAAAGGGGCTTGGTGCCTTTCCTATTGTAACCTCTATCCTACATTATCTTTACAGCCATCATGATAATAACTCCTTCCTGAAACAGATCTTTTGTTTTAAATTCTTTAGGCAGTTTGGGAGGGGAAACTCAAATATTCTTCCTGAGTTCTCTGAGTCCTTATTGTCTTCAGCTCGAAATAATCCACATACCAGAGTGGTGCCATCTGGGGTAGCTTGCCCTGAGCACCATCAGCAGGGTTGATCCCTTCTAGAGGCTCTGAGGGAGAATTGGGTTCATGCCTCTCTCTTAGCTTTGGGTGGCTTCCAGCAATACTTGGAGTTCCCTGGCTTGCAGATGTATCACTCCTATCTTGGTCTTCGTCTTCACATCACCTTCTCCTCTGATGTGTCTGTTTCTCCCCTTCTCTTTTCTTATAAAGACACTTGCCATTGGATTTAGGGCCCACCCTAATCTAGGATGATCTCATCTCAAGATCCTTAATTACACCTACAAAGACCCGTTTTCCAAATAAAGTCACACTTACCGGTTCCAAGTGGACATATCTTTAAGGGGGCCACCATTCAACCCACTAATATAGATATACCACAGTTTGTTTATCCATTTACTAGTTGACGGACATTTGAGTTGTTTTCAGTTTGGTTTCATTGACTTCCCTTTGTTTGTCTGTTTTCTGTTTCAGTGATGTCCACTGTAATCTTTATTATTCCTTTCTCCTACTTACTTCGGATTTTATTTGCTCTTCTTTTTCTAGCTTCTTAAGGTCATTAATATTAGACCTTTTTCCTTTTTTCTATAGACAGTTAATGCTATAAATTTCCACCTAATTACTGATTTAATTGTATCCCACATATTTTGAAATATTGTTTTCATTTTTATCTAGTTCAAAATACTTTTTAATTTCCTGTTTTGATTTCATCTTCAACCCTTGGGTTATCAGGTTGTGTGTTAGTTAGTTTCCAAATTTTGGATATGTTTCAGATATCTTTTTGCCATTGATTTCTACCTTAATTCCATTGTAGTCAGACAGAATACTTTTATGACTTGAATTTTTTGTTTGTTTTTCAGTTTTATTGAGATATGATTGGCATGCATCACTGTATAAGTTTAAAGTGTATAGTATAATGGTTTGACTTACATATACTGTGAAGTGATTACCACTGTAAGTTTAGTTAGCATCCCTCATCTCATATACATACAATAAAAAGAGAAAACAATAAAAAAGAAAAGAAAAAAAATTTTTCCCTGTGATGAGAACTCTTAGGATTTACTCTAACAGTTTTCGTATATATCGTACACCAGTGTTAACTATAATCATGCTGTACATTACACCCCTAATACGTATTTATCTTGTAACTGGAAGTTTATACCTTTAGACTACCTTTCTCCTATTCCCCCTCCCCTCACCCCAAACCTCTGATAACCACAAATCTGATCCTTTCTTCTATGAGTCTTATTTTTTGGGTTTTTTTTAGATTCTGCGTGTAAGTGAGATCATACAGTATTTGTCTTTCACTATCTGACATATTTCACTTAGCATAATGCCCTCAGGGTCCATCCATGTTGTCACAAATGGCAGGATTTCCTCATTTTTTATGGCTGAATAATATTCCATTTTATATATATATATATATATATATATATATATATATATATATACACTACAACTTCTCTATCCGTTCATCCATCAATGGACACTTAAGTTGTTTCCATGTCTTGGCTGGCTATTGTAAATAATGCTGCTATGAACATGGGGGTGCAGATATCTTTTGAGTTAGTATTTTCATTTCATTTGGATATATTCCCATCGTGTGCTCAGACAGAGAACTGGAGTGTTGGTGAATAGTATCGCTAATGACCACATCATCTGCAAGCTCTAGAAGTCCTGTCTTGAGACTTCCAGCATCTAGACAGCAGGACCTATTAAGGAGAGAAAAAGAATAACAAGAAGTAGGAGGAAACTAGGAAAGTGCAGTTTCATAGTATTCAAGCAAGTAAAGAAACCAAAGGAGGAAGAGGTAGTTCAGACTTGTCAAGAATAAGATTTTGGTGCACAGTGTGCGGTTCCTGAAGAGGAGGCTAGATGGAAGCCAGCCTACAGAGGAAGGGGAGTTTAAGAAAAGAATTGATGGGTAGGAAATAATGTCATTATACCTGGACATGCTTTTGAAAATCACAGCAGCAGAAATAAGAGAAATGACTTGATAAATTCTACTAAACTGCTTAAAATCTCTGTAAGGGATTTACATGTCTCAGTGAAGACTAGGGGGCTATGAATCTGCTCATCTGTGCTGAACCATCTCAATCTTCTTTCTAAAATAAGAAGAGAGGTATCACCAGGATGGGGGGGTCATCAAAAAGGAGTAACTGAGGTGTCCTTGTGGCAAGGGTATCAGGGATAAAACAATAACGATGAGAGATCAGGAAGTTGATGTTAACATTATTTTGTAAACGTTGATTAGCACCTACTGTGTTTTGAGCACTAGGATGGAAATTGGGAGTGAAATAACTAGAGGAGAATGGTTCCAGTCCTGGAGTAGCTGTTTTGTAGTTAAGCAGCAATGTTTGGGTGAGCCATGCAATCAACCACAACGTTAATCAGGGATGGAAGTCAACAGAGTGGTAATTGTTACAACAACAAAGCAGTAGAAAAAATACGTGAACAATTATAGAAAGGAGGAGTCTGTTCTGTCCAGACACCCCAACAATAAAATGCCCTGTGTGTTTAATTATTTGAATTATGTGTTCTAAATGTTTACAGTTCAGGGTCTTGACTGTTCTAATCCCTCTCCTGTATCAGTCAACAAATATTTTCTAAATCCAGAATATTCTCCCAGCTAGCTTCTAAACAATGGCAGTGAGTGAGGCGGAGGGCAATTTGTGCCGGTAATTGGCTCTGGCAGGTCAGGTTGGAGCTCACTAGGAAAGCCTCAAGGGCATCTGCTCTCTTTTTTGCATTTCTTATACTTCTGCTGAGACGAAGCTGAAGACAAAGTGGGTACCTGGCCAATTTCTTCAGAAGTCTCTAGATGAGGGAGGCTAGAGTCCTTGCCCTCAAGCAGTTGTCCGGGGCGCAGACACTGGGGAACTACTTCCACAGACTTCCCTCAACTAAGCTTGATCTGTCAGAGGAGGCAGAAGCTGCTGGAGCCTGACAAGACAACAAGTATAATTTGCAGTAATGAGACCCCGAGACACCCGGCAGAATCTCACTCCCCAGTCATCTCTCCTGGCAAATAATGCTCAATGGGATCACAGTTGCTTCTCACCAGGACAGTATTTCATTATCATTGTGGATGTAGAGAATGCCAAACAAAAAGAAGAGCCAGAGCCAGAGAAGGCAGCGGACTGGAGAGTCTCACAGCCTTCTGCGTACTGAGGCAGACTTACCCATCACACCGGAGAGGATCTGATGCGCCAAGGGCCCGTCTGAATAATTGCCCCCGCCTGAGGCTCTGGAGGCTCAACTTCCTCTACTTCAGTGGTTCTCAAAGTGTAGTCCTCAGACCAGAGGCATCTGTATTGCCTAGGAAGTTGTTAGAATGTCAAGTTTTCTGGGATCCACTCCTGGACCTACTGAATCAGAAGCTCTGGGGGTGGAGCCCAGCAATCAGTGTTTTAACATGTAATTCAGATGCACGCTGAAGTTCAGTAACCACTGCCGTAGTTGTTTCTTGTGTACGATCACCAAACACACAGTGGGAGGAGGTGAGCCGTCTATCAGCTGTAAGGTTCAGGCAAAACTGCTTTTTTTGCTATTTGGTCCTGAGCTTATGGCCCATTCCTTTGAGTTCTAGGATGAGACCCTGATGATCACCTGTCACCCTAAACCACCCTCAGGTTAGTCAGGTTCCATCTAATTCTATATTCTTTGGGAAGTTCACTATGTGTTGAGGGAGGACATGTTAGACAGAGACCACATGAGACAGAAAAGTAAACGTTAACCTTAATGTGTGATTTAAGAATTACAAAGTGTCTAGAAACCACCCAGAAGGGAAGGATTTTAACAATAGCATCAAATCTAAATATTCAGCATGGCCTTAAAGATTCTTTGCAGACTGGTCCTCATAATGGTGATAATATGCTTTCCTTGATTCTAAGATGCACATTTTTCATATGTTAGTGTTTCTGAAATTCAGATGCATCTACAATTGATATGTGTATTTGATGTGGTTTATTCTGCTTGAGAACAAAGAAAAACATCTAGCAACTAATAGGTGGTTTACTTTTTTCAGCAAATGACAACTTAGACAGAGGGAAATATATTAATAATAACCCAGCAGTAATGGGCTGGACAATGTGCTAAACATTATGTGCTCATCTCATTTAATCCTCACAACTAAGCCACGATACGGTACAGTTATCAAATCCATTTTCTAGACAAGGAAACAGGAGGAAGAGAAGTAGTCTGTCCAAGATCACAAGGCAGTGAGGAGCAGAACTGAGATTCAAGTTCAACTGCGTTTAACTCCAAAATTTGTGGTCTTAGTCTCAAACATTACACAGTCACATCTCTCTCCTTTTACTAAAGTGTTTCTTCTGCCTGGAAGATTTTTTTCTCTTCCTAAGACTTGCTTATTTAGACAAGGCAGAGTCAAATAGTATCTTTCCTATACACATTTCCCTGACCATCTGGTACAGAATGATTTTTTCCTCCTCAGAACTCCCATAGCAATCTTGTCACGCTGTTAGAATGTAAATTACTATATTGCATTATAGCTGTTACTATAGCATTCTTCCTCATTACAATGTGAGCGTCTTAAAGGCAGAGACCCTCTCTTACTCATCTTTGTATCCTAAGAGCCCAGTACAGTGCCTGGACAACAATCCTTGTTGGCTGAACCGCTTAAACAATTGCGTTCCTCCTACTTGATTGAGATATAGAGAAAGCTTTACAGACTTTTAAAATGTCATTTATTGAGTACAAACTGCTGACATAGTATTAGCTAAGAGCTTTATATGCTTTATAAATGTCTTGAGAATAAATAAGATAATCAAAGAAAAACATTTAAAGATTTTATTTATTTATTTTTCCCCCAAAGCCCCAGTAGATAGTTGTGTGTCATAGCTGCACATCCTTCTAGTTGCTGTATGTGGGACGCGGCCTCAGCATGGCCGGAGAAGCAGCGCGCCGGTGGGAGCCCGGGATCCGAACCCGGGCCGCCAGCAGTGGAGCGCACGCACTTAACCACCAAGCCACGGGGCCGGCCCAAAGAAAAACATTTAAAACAGCAGGTGGCATATGGTAAAGATTCAATCGTGTTGTTTATTTTTTTCATTATTATCATTATTTAACTGCAAAACTCACTAAACTGAGCTGCAAAAACTCACTGAAGTAGTTACTATGGTTGTCACTATTCTATAGATAAGGAAACTGAGTAATAGAAGGTTAAGTAACTTATTCACAGTCAAATAGACCATAAATGACATAATTTGAACCTGGGTCTTTCTTAATTCATATATTTACGAAGTCTTATGAAGTGAGAAAGACTCAGGTTCAAATACATACATATATATAGTCATAATTTTATATAATACATGAAAGAGCAACACCTGTAATCTGGACTTGATTTAGGTGTCTATTAGTTTCTGTATAATCCTGCTCCGGCTGCACCCTGTTCTTCTAGAACTGCTCAACTCCAAGTTTTGTTATTACTCAATTCATTTCTTCAACCTCTCTGCCTCCAGACATGGGAGACCTGAAAGAAGATCCTGCATAACTCTCTCTGATTGGATCTCTGTCCAAAATTGCTATTCTTTTCATGTCTTGCTGGGGTCTGTAACAACTCTCTCTCTACCCCAAGCCACGGCTTCTGTGACATTGGCTGTCAAAACTCTGATTTGGAAAATAAACTTCCAATAATCGGAACTTGTCATTCTGAAATTGTGCCACAAGGAGGCAGTGGTGTCCTAACCATCAAGCTTGAACCAGCTGGCATGTTGACTGTCATGCCGCCACAGATTTATAACCTTGAGCTTTGCATATTTCATTTACAAAAAAAAGATAATGTAAATCTCTGTTATAATGGTTACTTAAATACCCCTTTGAAATTATGATATTTGGAATCAATGTTAAAAAGGAATAATTTAATTGTTATAAAGGATGTCCAAATATAATTTTATATTTTCCTCTTAACTTATTCTAATTACCTTTAATTTTAGGTTGTGTTAAAAGAAGAAGAATAGAAGAAGAAAAGAAGTAGGAGTAGGAAAAGAAAAATAATCTACAGGCTTTATTCTCAGCCGTCACACTTGTTCAGCCAAACTCTACAACTCCCAGGCCTTCCTATTGGCCTGCAGTTTGTGATCATCTCTGTTCTGTTTCTACCTCAGGTAAAGATGGCTATACAACCTGCCGGATCCGATTTAGTTAATTCAAGGAACTCTTAATTTTGTTTCCTGCGATTTAGAGCCCCTGCTTTATTTCTCAACAATAACAAGAGTTACCTGACCTTATAGTGTGATGATGCTCCAGGGTTACAGGCACCTCTAATTCCAACTTATATAAATCAAAATAAGGCATTTATCTTTTCAGTTCAGTTGAGGAGTAAAATATCACCTTCTTTGTTTTCCCTAGGCCAGAATAAATGAGCTGCAAATGATGTTTGTGTGTGTGTGTGTGTGTGTGTGTGTGTGTGTGTGTGTAGATGGACAGACAGATGATAGAGAGATAGACAGGAGATAGATAAATAGAGATTTATGACATTTCACTTATATATTTCATATTTAATGGTAGGTGTGTGTGTGTTAAAAACAGGCAACATGAAAAGTATTTTAGATTTAAATAAACTTGAAGCTAAATCCTTGCTCTACACCACCTTTAAATTTCTAGTTGCAGGTTTTGGGCAAATTACTTAACTTATTTGAACCTTGGAATATGAATATATATCTAGTATATGAATATATATATAGTCGTTATATATATACTATTAGAGGTGATTGTTTCTTCTCCACTCTAGTTTTAAAGTGGTTGAATTTACACCATTGATGCAAGAATTTTCTAATTCAAGCTTCAGAAAATATTTTATTTAAATCCACTAATTGAAATTTTAAGTGAAAAATATCATATGTTATCTCAACAGATGCAAAAAGGCACTCACTAAAATTCAGCACTTATTCATTATAAAGGTCTTTGCAAACTCGGAATAGTAGGGAACTTTCTTAACATGATAGAGTAAATACAAAGCCAATTAAACTTTTGCTTGAAGAATACATTTTAGAAAATTGTCTTCAACTAAAATAAGACAAGGATGGCCACTTTCACTTCTACAATTTAATATTGCATAGAAAGTTCCAATTGATGCAATAAGATAAGGAAATAAAAGAAATTAAAGTTTAAGAAACTGGAAAGAAAGAGAAAAAAAGCTAGTTATTTGAAGATGATATACTTGTCTACGTAGAATATCCTGCAGAACCTACAGATACACCAAAACATATTCAAATTCATCACATGTGCTTTAATCTTCTGAAAAATGCATAAAGTGCGGTATATTCATACAATGGAACACTATATAGCAATCAAATGAATGAACTATTTCTTTATATCAACCTGGATAAATTTCTAAAACATGCTGAATGAAGAAAAAACTAATTTCAGAATGTTTCATATGGTGAGAGACAGATACGCAAAGTTTAAATACATAGACGCATATGTAGTAAAAGTATAAAAGCATGCACGGGGAAATGTATTAGTTTTCTATTGCTGCATAACAAATTACCACAAATTTAGCATCTTAAAGCAATACCTATTTATTATCTCAAGGTTCTGTAGGTCAGAGTGTTACAGAGTCCTACAGAGTCAGGTACGGTGTGCTCAACTGGGTCTTCTGCTTAGAGTCTCAACAGGTGGTGATCAAGGTGTCCACAGGGCTGCAATCCTTTCTGGAGGTGCTGCGGATGAAGCCACTTCTAAGCGCAGATTGATGGCTGAATTCAGTTCCTTGAAATTGTAGGACCGAGGTCCCTGTTTCTTTGCTAGCTACTATTGGGGTGCTGGGCTTTGCTCCCAGAGGCTGACCGCATTACTTCTCATGCTTTCTATGCATCCCTTTTCAAGAGACGATAGGTCAGGTCTTCTAGTGTTTTGAATCTCTTTGATTTCCATTTCTACCACATCTCTCTCACACCAACGGGAGAAAGTTCTCTGCTTTTAAGGGCTCATGTGATTAGACTGGGCCCATCTGGATAATCCAAGATAATCTCCTTCAAGTCTGTAACTTTAATGATATCTACAAAGTCCCTTTTGCCATATAAGGTAACATATTCACAGGTTCCAGAGATTAGGGAATGAACATCTTTGGGGGACCATTCTGTCTACCACAGGAGGCTACATTCTGACTTAGGATGGTGGTTATCTGTGGATAGGGAGGAAGGGATTGGGGGACGGTATAAAGAAGACTTCAAATATATAATGTCCTATTTTTGGAAAATAATCTCAAGCAAATATGGTAGAAGCTAAGATTTGTTAAGTATGCATAGTGTGTAGTGAATGTTCTTTATATTTTTGAAGTCTTTATGTATATTTGAAATATTACATAATAAAACACTTTTTAACATAAATAAAAAACAAAAAAATTGAAAAATACAGAAAATGGTGTTTTATGCACCTCATTGTTTTAAAGCAAATTCTTACTGGTTTAGAGGTCATTAGTAAACCATAGAGAAGCTTTAGAAAAGTGGTGGATGCAGAAATGGTTGCCAGGTAATACAATTTTTACTTCAATATACTTGTGTGTGAGAAAATGAGAGAATTAAGTCAGAAGCTATCAGGGTATAAGAGACTGGGAAAGTATTTTTAGAAAAAAAATATGTTCTGAACACACACATACAAATAGAGAAGGTAGTTTGAATGTGCTAAGTGCTAAATATAAAAGACAAATAGAGAAGAAAAATTGAATACCAACTAGAGAAATAGCAAGTTTGAAGGAGCCAGGTCCCAGAGGATGCAGAATGGAATAACATCTAAAGCACAGGTGGGGGCATTTGTCTTGGATTGAGAAGGGATATCTCCTGTACTGTATTAGCTCAGACTGCCATAACAAAATACCATAGACTGAGTGGCAGAGATTGAGAGAGAGCAAGCTCTCTGGTGTCTCTTCTTATAAGGGCACTAATCCCATGATGAGGGCACCACCCTCATGATCTCACCTAAACTTAATTACATCCCAAAGGCCCCATCTCCAAATACCACAACATTGAGGCTTAGGACTACAGAGTATGAATTTTGGGGGAACGCAGTTCAGTCCATAGCATCTACCACACTGAAGGACGGAATAAAAATAGTTATATACAGAGATATCTAGTCACAGGTAGGAAGATAGCTGAAAATATTCTTATATATTGGCTAACAAAACAATGCATGCAATTAAATATATAAGCTCTTAATCAATAGCAAAAAGAAAAGGCATATTTGAAAGAAAAGACAAGGTAAGGGTATCGATGAGAATTTTGGCATACTACAACAAAAACGTTCAAATTTAGGAAGGAAAGAAACATGCCATATGGGTGGACACTGTTGCTTGCCTACTGTTATTTCACCTTTTTACTTACTAACAACTCTAATTTTATTTAGATACACAATACCAGTGGATGATTTATTATTGTCTAAACCATTCATGAAATTCCACTCTCCTTTGCCAGATACCCAGTTTCTCA
The DNA here is from genome assembly GCF_057802395.1 of Ceratotherium simum simum. Classification (NCBI taxonomy): domain Eukaryota; kingdom Metazoa; phylum Chordata; class Mammalia; order Perissodactyla; family Rhinocerotidae; genus Ceratotherium; species Ceratotherium simum. The sequence goes on from NC_141916.1 coordinate 20,600,519, forward strand.
GTCTTCCTTGCAGCTAAGGGTAGCCATGTGATATATATTAGCTAATGAGTCTAAAGGGAACCCTCTGGTGGAATAGTCTTTGCCTTCCTCTCTAATTTGGACAAGATGTGTGAGAATGTGATACTAAGAGCTACAGAAGCTGTAATAAGACTATGAGGGAAAGGGCAAAAATTTATAGTCATATTGAACCAATAACTTGACTTATCATGCATATGCTGAACTAAACTCAAAATCTCATGCCCCCCCACCTCATACTTCTTTTTAAGTAAAAAGAAACATTCTTATGGGTTAAACTATGGCGTATAACTTAAAAAAAAAATAAAAAATATAAACAAGAATATAGGGAGACAAAAACTAGAGACAGTGAAAACAGATCCAGACACATAATATCTTAATAAGATTTTCTATTATTTTCATCCAAATGCATCCTAACTAATATGCATGGCAAAGACAGAGGAAGAAACCAATCTAGGAGAAAAATAAACCAAACAATTTCAAATTCTTTGCATATGCTCTTTTTGATAGAAATATGTAATAAAAACATCTATTTCTTTAAAAAAGGTAGGGAGCAAAGAGCAAATGATAAAAATTGGGATTAGAGAGAAGGGCAGATAGAAGAGTTAAGTAAACCAAATAAGGACTTAAAAATCAGTATTATGAAATATGTAAATTAGTAATAACAAATAATAATATAGAGTAAGCATGGACTAAAATAAAATTATCAAGGACTCCCACTTCTGGTAATTACTAACTAGGCAGTTTGGACCAACAGACATTTCAAAAACAAAAAATCTGAACAGCGTATTTTTAAGACCCTCTCTGAAGATATTCGAAAGCTAAAAAAGCGGTGAGGAAGCATGAAGCCATCATCCCAAAGAAGAAGCACGTCTAGAGAAGCAAGCTCATCATTTGGGGGTCTCTTTTTCCCTTAGGGACATTTGAAGAGGTGGTCGAGAATGTGAAGAGTTATTTTGACAGTTCCCTAAAGTTAGTGGGAAAAATGAAATTCAGGGACCACATAGGGGGTGGGTTGGAACCTTCAAGGGCAACACCCTGAAGTGAAGATGGATTAGAAGCAGGCCGGCTTCACATGAACTGAAGCCCAGCTTCATCTCAGTCCCCGGATTACGTGACAGTAATCCAGGATTGCTGATGCCCATGGCTGTCGGACTGAAGCAAGTAAAAATTTTCTCTGGAGGAAAAGAATACGGTCCAGAGCCTTAAATTATTTCCATAAGTTTTCATAATAATATCTTGTTCTCGATAGAAAAAATTAAACAAGAATATGGGGAGGCAAAAACTAGAGACAGTGGAAATTGATCCAGATGCATAAACTTAAAATATTATGGAGATTAAAGACAAGATTGAGAATGTTGGCATAATATTTCTGGAAACGACAAAAAATCTAAATGAATATTCTGGAATTGAAAAACTCAATGGCTGAAACTAAGATCCTAATGGATAAGTTTAAAGGAGATCAGACAGTGTTGAGCAGTGTGCTAATGACTGGTAAGATAGATAAGAAGAAAATATATATGGCAAGGCACAGAAATAAAGAAAAAAACAGAAGAGAGTATGAGATACATAATGCATAGAATGAGGAGGATAACATACATGTACATGGAGTTTCAAAGAAGAGAGAATGAGGTGATACATGAGAAAACAGGGTGACATGTAAGATAATGGAGGAAAATGTTCCAACCTGAAAAAATACATCAACTACAAATGCTAGAAGTCCTATAAATAAATCCCAAATATGAAAAATAAAAAGAAAGTCACACTTTGTCACATCATAATATAATTACTAAAAACCAAAGGAGAAAATATAAAAGCGGCAAGAGAAAAAAAAAATACAAACTAACTCCAGAAAAGTACAATTAGACTAACAAGTGACTTTTCAAGAGAAACATCAGACTAACAAGAAGACAGAAGACAATTAGATAATATCTTCAAAGTACTGGATAAAATATAACATCCCTAGCAGCATTCTATGTTCAGTAAAATATCTTTTAAGAATGAAGGTGAAATAAATATATCACTAGAAGACATGCACTAAAGCAAAAATTAAAAGTAGTTCTTCAAGGAGAAAGAAAATGTTAACAGATGGAAGTTCTTGTTTTCTTCTGATGCATTAATACCTCTTCAGCTGTGTCTAATTTGTGTTAAACTCATCTATTGAAACCTTAGTTTCAGCTATTAAACTTTTCAATTCTCCATGTAGAAAAAATTGAGCAAAAAAAAAAAAGAAAAAGAATCAAATATGTAGGTAAATTTAAATTACCATTGACCATATAATAATAATAATAATGTTGTATATAATCATTATGCCTTTAATATATTTAACAATTAAATACATGACAACACTAGAAAGGTGATCTAAAGGTAAGCTGTGGGTCACTTCGCTTCAGTGGGAATTGCCAGAGGGATCATTCAGTAACTGTTTTTAGCTAATGAGTTCAAAGTATGCTTCAGGCTGAGTTTTCCAACAATCAGGATGGACCTAGATGCCCCCTGGGCTATCAGGTCACACTATGCCACCCCATTGGCCACCTTAACCCACAAACCCTGCTGAATGGCTGAACCTGAGCCTCCTTGGTTAGGGTGATGCTCTTAGCAATATATTAACAGTCACAGAGAGAAATATGTGAAGAAATGATTGGGTAATTATGCTAGGGGAAGTATGAGAGAAGTTGCTTTATTACTTGTTAGGAATTTGAAGTTTTCAAGTTTTCCTTTTCCCTGTTGTTTTATGGAGTCATTAAGGAATAAGAGCAAAAATGCTGTCAAAGTTCAGAAGAGTTTTCTGAGGTCTTGATTTGCAGGGGCTTTTGAAGACTGAGCTTACATATTTCTCTTTATGCACAAAAAGTCTTAAATAGAAAAAGTAATGTCAGTTCACATAACTGGACAGTTGTGGTACATTTTCTCTCTTGTGAATTTCTCCTGAGCTCAGAGGCACACCCACCAACTCAGAAAAATAGGATGTGTTCTACACCAGAAAAAGACAGAAACACGGTAATGTTTTTCTTCTGTTCTCTGACAGTTTTCTCTGCTCCTGTGCTTCCTGTGTAGGACCCTTTTCCCCGCAATTCCCATCACTTCTTGTCATCCCCTCTCCAGGCACTTCCTTTCTCTTTTCAGTTCGCTCGTCTTATCTTTGTTCCCTGGGCTGGAGGCAGTGCCCTCCTCACTTCTCCCTGACATGGTATTCATTTCTGTTACCTAAGATGTTTTGGTGTCCTCAAAATCACTTCTCTTCCTCCTTTTGGGAAAATTAAACCCTTGGATTGGGGGTGAAAAAAAGAGAATCTAATGATTCCTTGGCGCCTCAGTTGTCTTCAGCACTATACTTAAGTTTGTAAGTTAAGTCCTCGTGACTTTCCAAGGTAATTATTTTTAGCTTTTGTTTTACATATGGGAGAATTGAGACAAGATCATTTCTATATCTTGCCATATTCCTTGTTTCTGGTGCTGAAAGCCCACATTATATCAGAAACCTGGAAGTTTGGGGAAGTTAATACCTGAGAGCTGTCTATACCAATGAGAGGAGATCAGGACATCAATGATAGACTTTGGGCAACTTGTGACCCCAAAATAACCCTCCCTGAGCATTCCAAATGTTTAGAGTCCAGAAACTAATTATATCTTTACTTATAGATATTCCTTATAATTAGTTACTCCGAGGTATGTGGGAGTTCAGAACAGGGCACAAGACACTGCACTGGGGAAGCCTCTCCAGTTGGCAAAATTTTTCTTCAGTGCCCTTTCTACATCTGGTTTCACGCAAGCCCAGGGTGTCCAAATCCCTTACTGGTTGCTAATCAGATCTGTTCTCTGTAAGTAGCAAAGCCCTAGACTGTTCTCCTGAGTTTCATTCATTCACTTATTCACGCATTTATACACTCGTTTTTATTTTTAATTAACACTTTTTGAGCAACTCCTTTGGGCCAGTTACAATGCTAGGTACTTTTGTATGTCTCATTCTAAAGTGAGTTCGTCTCAGGAAGCTTTTCTTTGGAAATGATCTAGTCAGCTAACTCCACTTAATTGTGATAGTAACTGAAAACTTATAGTGGTAGTGTTCTAAGAGCTGTTTCCATTCTAAATTTGAACTCACAATCTGAATAAATGAAGCATTGAGAAAAGTGAAATTGCAGCACCAGGTTAAAAAAATAAATGACTTTATTTATTTCTATGACCCTCTCTAATAACTCTTACATGGTATATACGTCTACCTGTGAGGAACTATGGCCCCTGATCGGGTACAATTTCCAGGTCCTTCATGAAAATGTCCTATGCAAGATTTTCATTCTCTGGCCTTTATTTCTAAAAGAGAAAGTTTCCCCAAAGTTTAAAGAATTTCTGGTGCTAGTAAGTGGGGGTCCATTTGGAGACGAGTAGAACAGAGGGGAACTTTCTATTTGCTGCCCTCCAAAATCATAATGGGTAGTTCTCTGTGTGTATTTCATTCCTTGCTTTTCCAGCATATTCTGCCAATGATGTAATAGTTTCAAGAGGAATCCAGGTCCCTGTAGCTAGAGCTACGGTGGTGAGTAAAAGAAAAAAAAAAAATAGAAAATGCAATCCTCACGTGACTGGAAGTATTTAGGTTTTTAGAAATAATATACACAATTTACCCTTTTATTTTACTCTTTTATATATCAAGGAAGAGGTCTGTATCCAACAGGAATTTTTGCACTCCACTTTAATACCAAATTCTCACACTGACATTCAAACTTATTTGTCTTCTGGATCACTGGAATTGAAAAAGTTTTTCTTTAATTCTGTGCTAGTTATTACTCAGCTGGGTGAGAAATACAGGTCATGTGGACTTGATTCCTAAGAACAGCTTTAATTCTGGATGTTGTTTTGATAAACAATGGGAGAGAAACCATAACTCCTTTGAGAAATTGAATGTGCTGGTCTTGCAGTATGAACAGAAGAGAGAGCAGGACATGAAGGGTCAAGATGGTGTAGTCAAGAGTGTTGAAGGGTTATCCTGAGTCTTTTATTGTAATCTGGGCTGTCACTTCAGAGTAGGAAAAAAAAGAAGGCCAAGCTTTAGAAAGTTAGTAGGTAGTCTATGTTTACAATTGGCATGAGGGCACAGACAAGAGCAGAATCTGAATAGATCACACAAACTGGCATGGAGATTATGACCAGAGTATGTTCCCATATTGGTCAGAAGTTTCTTGTGATCAATTATGTAGCATCTGGGATATCTCCCAGATATCTGTGCTGCTTTCTCTCTAATTAGTTCCCTTTCTCCTCACTCTGCAAATCTGCATCCACTATGCCTCTTCCCTTTCCATTAATGACCCCATTGAAATATTTATTGAAAAAACAAAAGCCATTAGATGGGAACTGCTTCCTTCCCAACCCCAAATCTACTGACTTCATGCATGTTTGATGGATGAAATAAACCCTCTCCCACTTAAGGCCATGCTCGGCTTCTGCTCTGAAACCCAGCTGCCCTCAGAGATAGCATTTCTGCAGTTTTCTCTCATTCCTCCTGCAATTTCTCCCTCTCTACTAGATTATTATTAACAGTTTACAGACATCCTCCTGTAGTTTTAATAATAAAACAACAACCAAAAATAAACTCTAAGACGTTAAAGGAACAACAATAAAGGTGGACAGGGAGTTGATCTCGAGTTGAGATCCTGCAGAAAAGATTATTACAGGTTTTAGGAAATCTAGAGACTTAGGGAATTTTATCATTTCAGAACATAGATTTTTTGAGTAGGCATGAAGCTTTGTGAATGAAGAAGAGCGTTAAAACACTTGAATGTTTGTTAGACATAAGAAGAGGCTTCACCTGATTTATTTCTTATATTTCAAAGAAAATACTGAAGGCAATGAGAAACCACAGTGTTGTCTCCGAGTTCATCCTCCTCGGGCTGTCTACTGACCCCCAGGCCCAGGCTCTGCTCTTTGTGCTGTTCCTTATAATTTACCTGCTGACCCTGATGGGGAACCTGATGTTGCTGCTGGTGATCAGGGTTGATTCTCACCTTCACATCCCCATGTACTTTTTCCTGGGACAATTGTCCTTCTTGGATCTCTGCCACTCCTCCGTCACTGTGCCCAAGCTGTTGGAGAACCTCCTGTCTGAGAAGAAAACCATCTCAGTAGAGGGCTGCATGGCTCAGGTCTTCTTTGTGTTTGCCACTGGGGGTACTGAATCCTGCCTACTCACTGTCATGGCCTATGACCGCTATGTTGCCATCAGCTCTCCTCTGCTCTACGGCCAGATGATGAACAGACAGCTGTGTATGGGCCTGGTGTGGGGCTCATGGGGCTTGGCTTTTCTGGATGCTCTCATTAATATCCTTGTAGCTCTCAATTTAGACTTCTGTGAGGCTCAAAATATCCACCACTTCAGCTGTGAGCTGCCCTCTCTCTACCCTTTGTCTTGCTCTGACGTGTCTGCAAGTTTTACTGCCCTTCTCTGCTCCAGCCTCCTGCATTTCTTTGGAAATTTCCTCCTGATATTTTTCTCCTATGTTCGGATTTTGTCCACCATCCTGAGCATCAGCTCCACTACAGGCAGAAGCAAGGCCTTCTCCACCTGCTCCTCCCACCTCACTGCAGTGAGCTTCTTTTATGGCTCAGGATTACTCCGCTATCTCATGCCAAACTCAGGACCCACTCAAGAGTTAATCTTCTCCTTGCAGTACAGTGTGGTTACTCCCATGCTGAATCCTCTCATCTACAGCCTGAAGAACAAGGAGGTGAAGGCAGCTGTGAGAAGAATGTTGAGAAAAGGTTTCTAGCGTTTCAAATAATAGACTTCAAAACTAGAATAGTGAGGAAACTGGCTAGAAGTGCAATAAGTAGTGCCTGGATATTAAGGAGAATTCTCTGATGTCAGGATCTGTAAGATACTTTACATCTTTTCTTAAAATACTCAACAAAATGTGGAGTTATTTTCTTGGAAGGATATCAATTCAGTCCTAGTCAGTGGAAGGTGGATGGATGAACCTCTTGTCTAGCAGTTTTTCTTACAAAAATATTGAATTTATTACACACAGTATAGTATACATTGTTATTGCCTGCTCAGTCTCTTTACCATTCTTCCAGTAACTAATCTCTACTTGTTCAATATGGTTCCTATGAGACTGCTAATCACAGTATCCCCAAATCCTGCCTTCTCCCCACTGATTATTCACTCATTCTTCCTAGCACAGCGGCTGGTACAGGGAGGAGCACATGGCCAATGCCAGACCATTCACTCTCTTAGGAATTTCAATCTTGAGGAGAGATTCGGAGAGGCAGAGGTCAGCCATTCTGTTTGCAGCATTCTGACAGCCTATCCCAGTGCCGAGACAATCACTGTTGTTAGAATCACTAGCGTGATCCTAGATTCTCTCCTTTCAAGGCACATATATAAAGATGAATTATAATAAAAGCACATGATTAGATATTTGCATCATGTCAGGCACTGTGCTAAGAGCTTTACATACATTATCCCATTTAAATATCACAACAAATACTTTAGGTAAATGCTTTAGTTGTCCTTATTTTAGAGAAGAGGAAAGTGACTCACACAGGTAAGTGGTGGGGACGGAATTTGGAACCAAATGGACTTACCCCAAAGCCTGTTTTCTTTACCATGTTGACACACTGACTCTCCCCTTGATGCTGTGAGCTACTCCAGACCCAGCTCATGAATTCCCTTTTGAACGCTTTATTATTGTTGTCGTCTTATTTTATTTTGCTTAAGTCAGGATTAGATTCTGCCATTTGCCAAGAAAGACCTAAATGATCTATATTGGTACCACAACGGAATTGCAGGTATAGACATCCAAGGACAACTGAGATATTTGAAATTGTTTATTGGACCTAGGCATGTCCAGTAGAGACTACAAATAACACCTTTGTTTATTTTGCTTCACACCATTTACCAAGTAGCCAACCATCTCCAGCTGTGAGACGGAGATAAGAGAAGATTCCCCAGCTCCTACACACTGCTAGACAAGACGCTCTGCCACTCAGCCCTAATGATGCTGCAGAAATGGCAGAATGTGAGTCAGTGGCAGAGCAAGTACTGCACAGGGCCTGTGGCAAACTCCAAAAAGAAGCCAACAGAATTTCAGCAAAGGCCCCTCTGTCACATAATAGGCAGGCAATAAATACATGTTGAATAAAAAATAAATTTATTGAAATAGTCATACGGTTTTTATTTTTATTTAATTTATTAATAATAAATTGTGTCGGTAGGTGTTCTGGTGTTGAAGAACTGTTGCATTCCTGAAATCACCCTATTTAGATAGAGTAGTAAAAGCTGAATTAACTTTTGCCAATATTTAGCTTAGAAATTTCCTATTTATGTTCATAAGTGAGATAGTATAATTTTTTTATTCATCTGGTCTTTTCTTTTCCACAGCTTATTGAGATTATGTTTCACACATCACAAAGTTCACTATTCAAAGCATATAACTCAGTGGTCTCTAGCACATTCACGACAATTGCACAACCATCACTACAACTCAATCTCAAAACATTTTCATCACCCCAAAGAAACCCCGTACCCTTGGGGAGTCTCTCTCCATTCCCTCTCCCCAGCCCCGGGCCTAAGCAATCACTAATCTACTTTTTGCCTCTATAGATTTGCCTATTCTGGACACCTGACCTTGGTATCAATAGTATGCTTTCTTTCATCTTCGTATTTTCTTAAAATATTTTTGTAAAAAGGGTATTATCACTTCCTTGAAGGTATTATAGTACTCATCTTTAAAATTTTGAAGGAAAATAAATCAATAAATAAATAAAAATAAAATTTTGAAGACTTCTTGTCTTTTTGTCATTGTTGTAGAGGAAAAAATTTGATTGCCAATTTAATTCCTTTAATGATTAGTGGTATATTTGGATTTTATATTTGTTCATGAATAAATTTTAGTGATTTGTAATTTTTGTCTATTACGTATTTAATTTTTAAAGTTTCATTGGTGTTTTGTTATTTATAATACTCTAATAATTTTTTCAATGTTTTTTCAGCATTTAATTTAAAAATAAAAAAATTTCAAACATACCACAAAGTTGAAAGAGTTCTACGATGAACATCTATATAATCATGTCTAAATTTTAGTATTAACATTTTAGTATAGGTACCATATCACCTACCCATCCATCTATCCATTCATCAATCCACCATTTTTTAATGCATTTCACAAAAAGTTTCAGATATCAGTATGCTTCACCATAAATACTTTGGTATGCATATTGTTAACTAGAGTTTGAAATTTGGCTAGACTTTCTCTTCTTCTTTTGAGATAAAATCTACATGCTGAAATATTAGGAATGTCATTCAGTGAATTTTGATAAATGCTTACTGCTGTGTAACTCAAATCCTTATTCAGATATAGAGCATTACCAACACCCAAGCAAACTCCCTCATGTCCCTTTCCAGTCAATTCTTTTCCCCACTTCCCCACTTGTTCTGCTTTTTCCACTATGGATTAGTCTTGCCTATTGCAAAACATCATATAAACAGAGTCATACAGCATGCATGATTTTGTGTCAAGCTTTTTTCATTCAACATGTTTTTGAGTTTCATCCATGTTGTTTCATGTATCAGTAATTTGTTTCTTTTTATTGTTGAGTAATATACCATTGTGTGAATGCATCACCATTTGTTTATCCATTCTGCTGGGCTGTTTCCAGTTTGGGGCTATTATCAATAAAACTGCTATGAACACTTGTAAAAGCCTTTTGTGTGCAAGTATTTTCATTTCTCCTGGGAAATAGCTAGTACTGAAATTATTGGGTCATAAAGAGGTGTAAGTTTTATAAGAAACTGCCAGGTATTTTTCCAAAGGGGTTATGTCAAACTATTCTGGTTGCATCACATCTCACCTACATTTGGTGTGGTTAGTCTTTTTAATTTTCTCCATTTTTGTGGATGTCTAATGAAATATCCATGTGATTTTAGTTGGCATTTCCCTGATGACTAATGATGTTGAACGCTATTTCATATGCTTAGTAGGTATTCCTGTATTTTCTTTTGTGAAGTGTTTGTTCAAGACTTTTGCTCATTTTTAAATTGGATTTTTTAAATTAAGTAGTAGGAGTTTTTATATAACTTGGGCACCAGTCCTTGTCAATCTATGTTATGTAAACATTTTCTCCTGGTTCATGGTTTTTCTTTTTGTATTCTTAACAGTGTCTTTTAAAGTGCAAATTTTTATATTTTGATGAAGTCTACTTCATTGTTTTTCTGTTATACTTGCTGCTTTTTCTATATTAAGAAATCTTTGCCTAACATAAGGTCACAGAGATTTTCTCCTATGTTTTCTTCTAGAAGATTTTTTTAAGCGTAATTGACATATAACATTATATTAGTTACAGGTGTACAACATAATGATTCAATATTTGCATGTATTGTGAAATAATCACTACAAGTCAGTTAACATCCATCACCATACATAGTTAAAAATTTTTTTCTTGTGACGATAACTTTTCAGATCTACACTCTTAGCAACTTTCAAATATGCAATACAGTATTACTAACTATAGTCGCCATGCTGTGCATTACAACCCTATGACTTATTTATTTTACAGCTGGAAGTTTATACCTTTAGACCCCCCTTCACCCATTTTGCCCACACCCCCACCTCTGGCAACCACCAATCTGTTCTCTGTATCTATAAGCTTGGTTTGGTTTCTTTGTTTTGTTTTGATTCCACATATAAATGAGATCATATGATATTTGTCTTTCTCTTGTTTATTTCACTTAGCGTAATCCCCTCAAATTCCATCCATGTTGTCACAAATGCAAGATTTCGTTTTTTATGGCTAAATAATATTCCATTGTGTGTGTGTGTGTGTGTGTGTGTGTGTGTGTGTGTAATATTTTCTTTATCCATTCATCCATCGAGGAACACTTTTGGGTTGCTTCCATGTCTTGGCTATTGTAAATAATGCTGCAAAAAACATGATAGTGCATATATCTTTTTGAGTTAGTGTCTTTGTGTTCTTTGGATAAATACCCAGAAGTAGAATTGCTGGATGATATGGTAATTCTATTGTTAATTTTTTGAGGAATCTCCATACTGCTTTCCATAGTGGCTGCACCAATTTACATTCCCACCAACAGTGCACGGGGTTCCCTTTTCTCCACATCCTTGCCAATACTTGTTATTTCTT